>NW_020537646.1:26609457-26813454 GCF_003426905.1 Ctenocephalides felis
CACACGCAACAAACTCGCATGTCGTCGCTAAAGTGAAACGTACACACATGCGTTCAAACTGAAACAGATCCGAATAAAAAGATATTACATGTGTACTATATACTTTGTTGAAATTCCTGGCACAACTTAAACGGATGCGGAGATTAGGGAAGGAATTAAGATCAAATTGTTTCATGCATAAAATAAATACACAAGAAGGTGGATGATTGAAAAACGAGTTTTATCATATTAGTACGATTTGCCATTCAAGGCAGAACCGAATTAAGTTCACATGAGCAGTCGGTCTCAGACATCATATTTAAGATCATTTTTCTGTCTATTTCATTATTTATTTGAACAGCAATCAGCACTTCTTAAGGGTTCTATACGCTGTTGCAATAAGTTTCTAACTAAGTAGATTTATTATTAATGGCAACTCCAATAAATGTCCAATCTCTATGTGATCAATTTGATTATAACAAGCGCTATTTTCAATTGGAAACATACTGTATTATATATCTATATATTTCCAAGTAAAACCTGATGTCACTACTGCTTGATATCACTCTGCCCGAAGCCGGTGCGAACCCAAGACCTTTGATTGTACTAACTACGAGCAAACTTAAAAAAATTTTAACACAAAATAGTACACTCAAAGAATTGACCATAAGTCAGTGGCTTTTAACCTTTTTGTACCGCGCCTCTCCGTTTTTTGAACAAGTAATTCTGCATCTCCTTAATTTTTCTAACAATCTCAGTTTATAAATACTCAATTGATGTTATTTACTTATCAGGCTACAAATTAATAATATTTTATTAAAATATACTTTAAAATGATTATTTATAAACACATTTTCGATATTATTTAAAAGTTTTTGATTAATTTTGAAAACAGCTGTATGCCCTCCTCGCAGCAACTGGGGTCTCATGACGAGACTCTCGTCCCACAGGTTGGAAACCACAGCTATAAGCTGCAGGGATCATTTGAAAAATAATTTTAAAAAATCTCAATTTAAATTTTCAGATTAATGTACAAATGATTTCCAGTTTCTAATTCAGGAACTAATGTTTCACATAAAACTCCTATATATGAAACTTCCAAATCTATGATATGAGTCTAAGTGGCTCACACGTGGTACACTAATTTCTTCTTACAATTGTTTTAAAACTTTAAAAATTTGACTAAAAACAAATTTCTTATGTCAAGAATTGTGATTATAATAAAAGAATATTTTTTAAAAATGTTTCATGCTAACTACGAATCAGTTTTAGAATCAATTACGTAAATTAATAGGACTATTTTTACAGGCAATCCTCTTATATTACTTATTATAGTAAAAACAATTTAAGGCGTAGGTTTCCAAACTTTCTTGTGCCGTAGACCCATATTTTTGCTTTGGAATAGATCTCTTACTTAACCGCTTTTCGAGAATTTCTAACTGTGCCCAAGATCACTATTAAAACCTTAAGGTAAAAAACTATGTTAAATTAATGTTCATAAAGTGAATATAACAAAGCAAAATAATCATGTTTTTAGTGAGATTGGTGATTCTGATATTTCTTTAATTTCAAGATATCAAAAAATCTTGGAACCAGAGATTTTTAGACGTGATATTGAGCTCATAGATATCAATAAAGTTCACTTGGAGAATGACTAATTTAAAGTATACTACCAAAAACAGAGTAACCAAAATTTTGGTAATTACCACAATTACAAAAAATGTACAATTTATTTTGTTGTCGATCTCTTATTTATTAGAGCAAGCTAATCTACGAATAGAGTTATTAATTATGAAAGATCATTGTTTTCGTAATAAGCCTCTAACAAAATTCTGTATATTCTGGTCTATATAAAATTACTTTTTACCTATCAACCAAACATCTGCATAAACCTCAAGCACCTATTATTACTCAACTTCCCTTTATGCCTTCAACCTTCCAACCATATCATTTCTATTTTGCGATTCATATAAAGTTGACAACCGTACAAAAGTGTTACTTCGCACACAAATGCAAAAGCTGAGTTCTAACAGACTAAACACACGTGCAAAATTTCACAGATAGACACTCTCACATTTACTCGTACCTAAAACAAAAAGAAAAACGCAAATTACACATAAAATAAACATACGCAAGACGTCTTGACAGGCTGACAGCCGCGCCTTGCGGAATAACATATAATTAGCCTGTCTTAGCTTATTGCAAGCAGCACACATCTCAGTCAAGTCAACTCAGAATTCAGAATGTCATATGAAGCAAAATCACAGAAATTATCTCAGACGTACGTAAAATGCCATATTACGGATTGCTCAGTGAATTATGAACATGACTTGATAGGATTAGATTAATAGACACAAACCAGATTAGATGGGGAGTATTGCTCTGATATTTTGTAGGAAAATTAAAATTATGTGGTGGGGGAGGGGGGCATTCTGCCGTAAAGTAGACCAATTTTATGGCAAAATTAGATTACGTAGCGCTTCTCATACAAAATGGTACTAAATGCTGTCGAAATGTCATGAATTTGCTATGCAGTAAAACATACTTCAGATAAAATGCAACTTCATTCATGTGTTATTAAGTCACATTGCAAAGACTGCACAGCGTCCACATGGCATTTTGATAGTATTTAGTATCATTCTATATATAAGTACAGAGTGGGGTCAGAATACAAACTACGCAGAAGGTAGTGTAAGTACTGTTCTGTTGCACTCTGCAGTGACATTGAACAAGTCTTAAAATATTGTTAAATAAATTATAGCCGTAATTTAGTTCTCTATAAAGTATGAATTCAGAGGAGTATCAGTTAGGACAAGGATGAGTCTATTCGTCGTTCAAGTTCAATACCTTAATCATACTCAATTATTCAGTTGGTAAAGTGTATAAGAAATAATGAAATAAATAAATACATCAAACATCTTCGTCTGTTTAACTGTTCAGCCTCCACAGATTGATAACAGCTGTGGTAGCAGCAGAAAGAACAACATATTTGATAGCAGTTTAGGGTGTCATTGGTAGTTCCAGTGGCGTAACTAGGCCACCCGGGGCCCGTGGCAAATTTTTTTGATGGGCCCCCCCCGTCAGTAAAATCAAGTGGTTTTAATTTAATTTAAAAAAACTCGAAATTTTTCAACGTGTTGATTTAAATGTTATATATATATCCACGATTTGTAATGAATTGTATTAAAAATGAGTAAATCTACTTCGACTT
The DNA here is from genome assembly GCF_003426905.1 of Ctenocephalides felis. Lineage (NCBI taxonomy): Eukaryota > Metazoa > Arthropoda > Insecta > Siphonaptera > Pulicidae > Ctenocephalides > Ctenocephalides felis. The sequence goes on from NW_020537646.1 coordinate 26,612,648, forward strand.
ATTCATATTTTATGGTTTTAAATTGAGAAATTATTTAAAATGTATGTATACAAAAATTTAAAAAAAAATTAAAATGTACAAGAAAACATAAAAATAAAAATAATTATAAGTCAAAATTAATAATTTAAAAGTACAATTACTACTTTGCTTTGAAAATCAAACATAAAATTTTTGTGTTTAAACATTGTAATACATGAACTATAGATAGGATTTTTTTATGACTGAATTCAACAGAGAAAGAACATAGTACTTTGGGGTTAAAAATAATTATTACATAACCTAACATTAACAATCAATTTTTCACGTGTTTTCTCAACAATCAAATCCTTTTTAATACTTTTTGAAAACTTCATATTCGTCATATACTCGCTGGCCCTTTTTGGTGAAGAAACCTATTTAAAATATGCATAAATTTGGAATGAAACAAAAACAACAATTTAATTTCAATAAGGTATTTATTAATTAAAATCTTTTCTTCGTGCTTTCTGTTCTGCAAAAGTGTCTATGACATCATCAAAATTTAATGAACGAGCCATAGTATTTTCAATAGTATTTTCAAAACTTAATAAAAAGTTAGTTTTCTATTAGTCATTATTTGCATATTATAGAGCTTCATAAATAATATTAAAGAAAATATTAAAAAAAATCACAACACTCTAAAATTATATTTTTACATTCTTACACGCTCATGTTTTTTTTTCGAAATTAAATTTATTTAGAAGAAAATTTTCATGTTTATTCTAACTTCTGTTATTAGTGAAATAAAACCAAAATTTGTTCGATTTTACTAATTTTTACGCGTATTTGGGGCCCCCGTGGCCTGTACAAATTAAAACTCTTTAAAATAATAATCTTACATTCCTCGCGTACTTTTTTACGCGTATTTGGGGCCCCCGTGGCCTGTACAAAATAAAACTCTTTAAAATAATAATCTTACATTCCTCGCGTACTTTTTTACGCGTATTTGGGGCCCCCGTGGCCTGTACAAAATAAAACTCTTTAAAATAATAATCTTACATTCCTCGCGTACTTTTTTACGCGTATTTGGGGCCCCCGTGGCCTGGACAAAATAAAACTCTTTAAAATAATAATCTTACATTCCTCGCGTACTTTTTTAACGACATTAAATTTGGTTGAACGAAGTTTTCATAATTAATTCGTTTTTCATGATTTTTTTATATTATTAATGTTTCTTACGGTCATTGGGGGCCCCCTGGTTCGGGCTGATACGACGGTAGTTACGCCCCTGATTCTTACGAAAACATACTTTTCAAGTAAAATAAAGTATTAGAATATAATGTAAAAATATTTCTGAGCATGCGTCCTTTTGGGCCGGGGCCCCCTTGGGCCGGGGGCCCGTGGCATTTTGCCACCCACGCCACCCTATAGTTACGCCACTGGGTAGTTCCAGCATTACAACTTATTTTAATTGTCTTAACGTATACCTTACCGAAAGACAAGTCCATAAAGAACAGAGAGTAATATTCTATTCTATTCTGTTCATTTTTTACTTTTTCTGACACATCACACATTTACTTTTCAAATATATATTGAGTATATTGACTTTACTTGCATTCAATATTACAACTACATATTTTACATATTTTAATTCTGCTTTTTTCTGTTTTTTTTTATGTGTCTATAATCACAAATATGAGTCTGAATATATTCAATGACGATTACTTTGTTCGTAAATTCCAGTTTAAGTTTATATTACTTATGTTTGCTTTAATTAAATATTTGCTTGGTTCACTATAGAATAGACACCATCATTCTTACGATTATTTACATTGATTGTTCAGTACAGAAATAATAAAATATATTTAGAATGAATTTATTTTTCCGAATGTTTTATGTGTGTTAATTTGTACAGTACAAGTACACATTTGAGAAAAACAAATAGTAGAATTATATATGTTAATATTTGCACTGTAGCAATAGGAGTTGGTGTTGGTTTCGAGGTAAAATAATAACAGGAGAGCAATTACAGCGCAATGTTTCTAAATTAAAATATTTTTAATCAATTTTAGAGATTTATATAAATACTCATTATTCATAACAGATTTTACTAAATTGGCGACCCCTAAACTAAGGGGCTGCACTTCATTTGTTTCTAACAAGCCATTTTAATGCAGTTTATTGGATAAAAATAACATGGCTTTTTCGATCAACATAACCATTTCTATTTCACGTATAACAAGAAATTCTAAAAATAATTTTCTTTTCCTATTTTCTAAAACTTGATGTAAGTATAGTATTACATTAAAAAGCTTTCTTTTTTCTATCTTGATGATTTGTCATTGTTGATATGTTTTCCTTTGTATTTTTTATAGTTTCTTAGACTAAATCTATTTTTAAGATCAACCGATGATGACATAATGTCGAAACGTTTGGAAAATTAAAAATAAATTTATAAAATGTTGTCTTGTATTTGATGTTTTGCTTTAGAAAACTTCGTTCAAAATGTTATAATTGTTTTATATATGTATTTTGATTTTATAAGAATTATATGCATGGATCTCTAACAATGAGAACCTCAGGTTTACTCTCCTGAGATTTTGATGAAACTTTGCATGATGATAAAGTTGATAGTCAAACCGAACCCTATAAAATATTATAGGCCTATGAAAAGAAGTTTTATTTAAAAAAAATTAAGTTGTAAAATATGCGCTGGGCGCTATATCTAGCTTGTTTCATTCGTTGCATCCATTATTAAGCTCAAATAAAAAAGCCCAAACCTTTTTAAATACAATCAAAATCAGTATGTTTAACTTTTAAATATTATATTACCCACATTTGTTTTCTCGAATACTGGCAGCACCTGTGAAAAGAAACGAAAACGAGAAGGATATTTGCTTTTGTGACGTGAGTCGAAACTAGAACGTAACTTGAGACTTTCCTTCGTATAATATATAGACGTGCCGCATAATGGATGTGACAGCGGGTAAATATATGCGTTATTAAAAATAAACATGACATGCCGGGTTGGCCGCTCTTTGCATATATGTATTCTTTATGAGAAAGCCCTTCAACGAACCTACCAACTTTTATAATTATATGAGCAAAGCCGAGCTTTGCGGGGGAAAAGAAATCTAAATCAGAAGAAGAAAACAATATAATAATATTACAATATTTAACTCTTCATTATACAAGATTTGGCAGTTTTGCAGTTGATAAAATTGGGTTGGACGCCAAAATGTTCAGAAACCTTTAAAACGTAAAGATATGCAAAAATTTTGCATGCAAGCGTTATTATATAATTTTGTTGAATTTGAAGAAACATCTAATATTATTATTACCATCCAATATTACAAGAAATATGGCAGTAGTGCTTTGCCGGAGTTATGATGAAAATGAAAGCGCGACAATCTTCAGCATACATGTTCGTATGACACTGTTTTCTTATTGTCGCATAATGTAACCTACTATTCTTTGTTACGAAACAATCACATAGACCAAGATTATAATCATTTTTTTGTGCCATATGAATGTAATTAACGTACTTGAGCTATACAATTATACATCCAAATCAAATTTGAACACTATATCAATTAGTTGGCCACGTGCATTATGATCACTTCAAGTCACTTTCCATCACAATCAGACACTCCTCTCATCTCCAAAGACGCCGTCATTCTTATCTGTTCAACTAGTTGAAGAACACACACACGCCGGCGATAATTATAAACCGATCATTAATAACAACAAGGATTGTTGATGAGTCCGTTCAGACACTCCCTACATCATCGAAAAGTCGAAGCCGACAAAGGAACACAATTGAGAAAACATAAATACATCAGATGAAATATCAGATCGTCCATTAACGGAAGGCGCCTTTACAAAACCAGACCCTTTAGGCAATAGTAGGAGATCTGAGGAATATTTTGAAGTATGCATTTGATGTTCACTATGCTGAATGTTTATTTAGTAATTTTAATGATTTTATATAAATACAAACAAACATAACGAGAAGACTACTGAAATATTATATTGGATAGCAACAATTCCAAAATCTAAGTAAATACTTCTAAAATTGGACATATGTCACGAATTGCTAGTACATCGTTGACCTGAGATTGCTTGATATAAATATATGTGTATATTCTACGAGAGATACACCTATTCGTGTTATTATAAATAATATTATAAACCACTATATAATGGTCAGAATACAAACGACGTAGATTCTTACGATTAGTAAATCAAACATACAACATTGAAAGCTCGAGATATCCTTGACAAGATAAAATTTCTTTCCAAACCTTATTGTTCAATATTGTTATTTAGGATTTCAAAGTCACATTGAAGCGAGCATGAAGTATAAGCTCAGTCGTTAGTCAATGTTTAACTTCCCGTAGGGCAAGTTATAGTAATCGCAAAAAAATCGAAAATGAAAATTTTTATATATCTTTACGTTTCAGAGGTTTCTGAACATTTTGGCATACCTTAGAAAAAATGGATGTATGTGTGTGTGTGTGTGTGTGTGTGTATGTGTGTGTGTGTGTGTGTGTATGTATGTATGTATGTATGTGTGTGTATGTATGTGCGGATACAAATTTTCGTCGACGATTTCAGGAACACGGATCAACCGATTTGAATAATTCAAAAAACATTCGATCCGTATTGATAAGGAGACGTGCTGATTAGTTTTTGGCAAAGGCAGGTCAAGCCGTTCCGAAGATACGGGGCAAAAAGTTCCGAAAACGGTAACTCAGTTTTTAAGAGAACGGAGCGTCCGATTTTAATAATTCAAAAAACATTTTATTTGTATTGACAAGATGAAGAATTGATCAAATTTTCATGAGGGCAGGTCTAGCGGTTTCGGAGATATAGAGGAAAAAGTAAAAAATGAGCCATTTGGCGGTCAAAAATGATCATTAGACATATGCACATCAAATTATCAGACATTTTATAGAGATTTTAACAATAAGTATACATTTTGTTAACATTCCTATCGGTTCCGTACCAATGCTTATGCTTTAGACAGCGACGCGGCGCTTACGCGCTTTATATTTTGTCCCTATGTAGTTAAAGCAGTACGATTGCTTTGAAAAAAAAGTTCAGATCTTCCACAATATGTCAAAATAAAGAAAAAAAATTTTTTTTTCAAAAAAAAAAAATTTTTGTAAAAAAAATATTTTTTTTTTTTAATTTTTTTTTTTCAAAAAAAACTAATTTTTTGTCCAATTTATAGTTTCTCAAAAATCTTATTTTTTCAAAGTAATTTTTTTTCAAAAATGTTAATCGTTTTAAAAAAAAATAATTTTTGGTACGGGAAGTTTCAGCAATTTGCCTTAAGGCACGATGCCCTAATTGCCTTAAGACAGAATTCCACTTACAGCTAGTTATACTCATACTTTAGTTATCAATAGAGTTGTATTAAAGTTAATCATACTCAAATTTTCAGTTGTTCAAGTTATATGTAAAGTGTACAAGAGATCATTATTAAATATTTCTAATAGTAATGTATGATGTATATGCAACAATGCCCAAAAGGTTATTTTACTTGGCATCTTTTTATAGTCTGCTTGATATCAAACTGTCCGAGACTTCAAGACAGGACGTTTCTCATGAAAATTTAAACTCTCTGTTATCAGAGAGTAACATTTCATTCATCATAATATAAGAATATAATTTATTTAGTGTAAAATCAATTTCTTAGTATATATCCAACTGCATGATTTCTTAATGTTCTGAATCATACCTTATATTTCTTCTCCTAGCTCGCTTATTATGAAAGAAATTCAATAAAATGGTGCTTAACATATATGTTTTTTGATAGGGATATAATATAGAATTCATGTGTTTGTCAGACGCTACCAAAGTGCTGGGGATAATTTCCTGTGATCATTAGGACTGAAATATATTCCTGTGTAAACACAGGAAGAAAATCTGTCAAAAAATTTTAACAAGAAATTGTGGGCAAAATGAATTGCATGCATTACAATCTTTAAGCATATTTAGAAATGTATAAATGACTCATTAATACAACATTAGGTATTGATGAATTTTTAAACCTAAATTACCGTTAAATATTACAGAATCAGAAAATGAAAAATAAATATAAATAATAATATTTATATCTTATTCAATTATCAACACTTATTCTACTGACCCGCCCTATATACTATATGGTCTCTATTTATATCATTCTACATTAATTACTCTTGTCCTTAACATCTATCCATTTCATCATTGCAATCTTATATAAATGCAATACTAACATTGATACTGTGGAAATTTGTAATTACCAATCTCCAAACTTTATAAGAATGCATTACAAAATATTTGTTCACAAAAATATGACGTCAAACCTATTTGCAGGTGATCGGAAACACGTTGTACTTAATTATTACATTCATACCATCTATTCATAATGGCTTCTCTTTATTCTTGAACTATAATACCAAGTTCCATTTTTAGTAAAATTAAATTTCTTGAAAAAATTCATTAAAATAAAAATTTTACTTATACAAAAATAGACTACTTTTTTTTTCCTACTTTTTTTTTTTTTAATTTTATTGGCCTCCGCTTTACAGCATTTTTAGCCACCTACATTATTCATATTTATAACTAAATCCAAGGATAACATGTTAAATGACTGTAAATGAGATAATTTTAGTTATGATTGGTTCTTAATGAGTAATGATATATTTAATTCAGGTTTATATGGTATTTAGTTTCTTTATCCTTAAATTTGTTCTAACATATGTATATTTAAACAAAATGGACTCAAACTTTAAATATATGTCCATGCAGCAATGATACTATGCAATGACATTAATAGAATTAGAAAAAAATGTTACAGGTTAATAGTTAAATAAAATTTACTTAAACTTGTAAAAGTAAAGTAATTTAAAAACTTGTTGGTTTTGAATAAAAAGCCTTTTTTTTCAAAATTATGATATAAATCAGGTCAAAAATAATCCCTTTCTAACACAGGATGTTGCGATTAACTTATCTTGTTACCACGATTAACATATTTCACTCGTCCCTTTTCAATAATAAATCAAATAAATAAAAAACCCATCTTGGCAAAAAACGTTCTAAAAATCAACTAAGCCAATATAAAAAACTTTCTAAACTACCCCCCGTTACAAATGAATTACATATCCTATCTGTCTGAAGATCGGTCGAAGAGGCGAAAGAAACAAGTTGTTAAAAATATTTTAAATGAAAGGTGTTGTGCAAACGCATTATTTATTATTTTCTGAAATGCCATACCCGCCATTAATAACACTTCAAAAGGATCCCTTCAACGCTGACTGGCACCGAGGATTTGTTAGGTAGGTAAATGCCACTGGCTCTCAAAATGTGAAGCTACGAAAAAATAATTTAATAAATATGAAAAGAGAATACGAAATCTTGAATGTTTTAAAACCGCTAAAATGTTTTAATACTAGTTTTTTGTTTGTTATATCTAAATTCAACAATTAGTTTATAATATCACAATCTTTAAGTTGAAAATGTAGCAAAGAAAAAAATTCAATAATATAAGTTGCGTCTGATTATAACAAACTTCATTAAATTTTTATAATTAGAATTTATTGATTTATTTATTGATGGGAAAACTTGAATTCTATCATTATTCAAAGTTTCACTAAAATATTCATTTTTTTCAACAATTTATTACGAAAAAACTGTGTAATCTTCAGCAAAAAGTTTCATAGCAAATTTCAGATGCAATTTTCAAGATTTTTATGAAAACGTTTAAAAGCCAAATTAAGAGAAACGGCTCGATCGATCAACTCGCAAACCTGAATAAGTTCTCATCGAGTTTCAATAAATTTTGGAACTCGGTTCAATCATTTTGAAGGAAATGTCGAAAAGTACAAATTTTGATTTGCATACGCACGCATATACAAACTTCTTCTAAATTTCGTGATCAAACGATGTGAAAAAATCTGAACCGTCGAGTCTAAAACATAATCTTCTCTTTCGAGTTGTTAAAATTGATAAATTCGTTCACGCCTAAAGTTTAAGAACCACTGATCCCAGTTCTTAAGCCGATGTGCGCACAATGTTATTACTTTGAGTAATGTACAATAGGATAATGTATGGTTTTGGTGAAACACAAAGGCCTGTGGAAGTAATCTGTCATTCTATTTATTTGTAACCAAACATGGATTTTCGAGGAGAGACTTTTTTTCTTTTCTTTACCTTCTGGCTAATAGTCGAATGGGCCAATCCCTAAGTATAATAATAAGCATTTTAGGGCTTTGTCGAAAACGGAAACGTCGTGCACTAGATTGTATAGGTATGAGGTACCCACTTTTGTACTTAATTCATGGTTTGAAGAACGATTTCGGATATTTTGTATTGATTATATTGACGGAGAAAATTGTTTGAAGTTCATAATACAATTTATACCTTTAAGGGCAATTTTGTTGGTAAAATTATAGACTTTGGATACTGAATTCATTTGAATCATCGAATTTTAGAACTTTAACTATGCAATATTAAAATATTTTGTGTGTTAGAAGAGCAACCTTTTCTTTTATTTTTGAAAACATTTTAAAGTGGGCTCGACCATAAGTAAGTGGTTAGAACAACGAGATTTCAATCAGAGGTCACGCGTTGGATAATCACTTTTAGCAGCCTGATGTCAAGCAGTAGTGACATCGGTTTTACTTGGAAATATTCACAGCAATACATTTTCAATAGTCTTTATCCGTCGGCATTGCTGTATCAAATGCTGTAACAAATTTATCACTAATATAATAAGGAAAATCATCATATAAATTTAGGACAACTGTTTGGGTTTTTATCTATAAAGCTCATCACAACAAATTATAGGACCCTTATATTCTAATTGCTGTTCAAATAAAAATTTAAAAAAATTATAATAAAATAAATTATCAATATAAAATAATTTTAAAGACGTTTGACTCACTCCTTCTGACTTGCAAACATTTAAATAGAGAATAGTTTTTATGTTTATTGTAAGTATTTGGAATAATAGCATTATTATTTTATTTTAAATATAATATGCATAAGAAAAAATAAATTAAGAAATAGCTAAATTATGATTAGAGCAATCATGTATTTTGTATTTTTTACTCTTGCAGTAAAATTTGAAATGTAGAGTCAAAATTTACTCTACAGATACAGTAATAGAACACTTTTTCTGCGATGCTGAGCTTTTATACATATACTGAATATAGAACATTTAGATTTGGTATTTCTTTCTTTCTCGCTGTAAAATTTAAAATGTAGAGTCAACATTTGCTCTACATATACAGCAATAAAACTTTCTGATATATATACTCTGGTATATATGATATATATATACATAAAATAGCTGAATTATGATTAAGGCAATATTTTGGTATTTCTTACTTTCATGCAGTAAAATTTAAAATGTAGAGTCAAAATATGTTCTACAATACAGTAAAAAAGCACCTTTTTCGAGCTGAGCTTTTCTGAGCATTAATATTACTAAATTATGATTAAGGCAATCATTTGGTATTTATTTCTCATTAGCAGTGAAATGTAAAATGTAGAGTCAAAATTCGTTCTACATATATAGTAATAAAACACTTTTATAAAGCTGATCTTTTCTTTCTGATATGAACTATATTATTACAAATGGGTTTCTGATTATTAAATTATTTTGTAGCTGGGTAAATTATTTTAAAATCTTCATAACTTTACTTGACTAATTGCAATACTTCGAGTCTTTATCTAGTTAATTTTATCATGAAAATCTATATAAAAATAAATTTTATTAATTTTATTATTTGTTTGGTACCTATACGGTAGTTCTAAAATCCAGTTGTATAATTCCTCTGACGTGTTCAAAATAGTAAAAAGAGATATAAATCTAAATCTGATTTTGTCGATCGTGAAATGCGATTATTTGCGTTTTACAAAAAAATGATATCTTTTGTGCCGATCTGACGTGCGATATAACAGATGTTTCGTATGTTTATGTCGAACAATGAGCAGATTTTCTCTACGCATAAATACACTTCAACAAGTCTCTCTTTTGAAACCGCATAAGGATTAAAATTGAGTGAAGTGAGAACCGAAAAATATTTACAGACCGGTATTATTTCGGACATTGCGCGGAAGGAAAATAAGTACAGAGTGTACGACAATGCAAATTTAATACGCACAGAAAAAAGATCAATGTCTAAAGTTGTTTTGGTTTATAGTCTGACAGACATCTGCCTCTTTGTATATTTAACAGTATAGAAAGGATGTCAAACTTGAAATTGCATCGAAGCAAAGCCCGAAGTTCATAGGTTTCATATACCTACATCCTAATAAATAAATGGGATCAAAAGTATGAAAGAGGGAATTCTAATAAAATTTTACTGTACCATAGCAGTCGTTATTCAAATTTCACTAAATAAAATTATTAAAAAAAATTTTATATATGTTTGTAAAATCGATTCAGGATTGTGGGATAAAACTTGGACAAATAATTTTACCCTTTTTTGCTAATTATAAGAGCACGGCTCGTTGTGCAAATCATCTAGTCCTCATTGAGTTACACCAAATGGTTTTTACATTTTTGAAATTGGTTCAGCCGTTTTTGAAAAAACTTTGACGAAAAATTACAAATGGGCACACGTAAACTGACAAACACATACTTTTCCAAATTTGATCACATGCGATTCAGAATGACTTGAAACGTCGAGGAAACGTCAAGATTAGCAAATCGGATTTTCTAGCGAAAACATGAATATTGAACATTTGAACGTCTTCAAGAAGTTAATGATGTAACTACTATATTGATTTTTATGAAATAGGGGTGAATATTTAGGATTAATGTATAAAAAATAATTGGTCTAAAAAATGAAAAAAATCTTCGGGGTAGTCAATCCTTATCACTTGATTTCAATTAAAATATGCTCTTCCTTGGGATATACCTTATAGTTTCCCAAATTTTACAGAGATTGGATGTATAATTTTTTTGAATGCACAATGACCAGGCAGACAAATTTATTCTCAATTATTTATTATAGCAATTTAATGTTCATTATGCTATCAATATGGCAAAAATATAGTTCACAATTTCTTATTTTTTTGAACCATCCACCGCAGGTTCGACAACTTTTTCTAAATATAATTGTATTTTGATAAACCGTGATAGAGTATTGAATATCTCTCAGAGTTTATTTGTGCGAAATATGTGATGCATGTTGAGCCCGGATTACCAGAATTGCCAGCTCAGATTTGCGACGGCAAAGTAAATCATATCATAATGCCAAACCTTTTTACGAGACAGTTAAACCAGTGACAGTTGACAACTTTTTGAAATGAGATTGGAGAATTGAATAGAGAATAAATCAATCCATCTTTAATGAAACTTTTAGTAAAATATATAGTGCTATTGCAAGGTATTAGGCACGTTGAGCCATGTCAAAACGTCTGTGTAACATGATCAAATATATTTAATTTTATTTATATATATAGGTTTTTCAATATATTTGGTGACTTTAGCATTATATAACTTATCAAATTAAATAAAATTTTGTAACAATAATATTATTAAATTTAATTTGTGATGAGTAATTGTTTGCTGCTTCGCACTTCTAAGAAATATTTAAGTTATTTTTTATTACATAGTAATCGCAAAAAATCGAAAATGAAAATTTTTGCATATCAGTGGTTTCTAAATAATTTTGCGGACCTTATGAAAAATGTATGTATGTGTGAGCGCGTTTATGTATGTGCGGATACAGTTTTCCGTACAATGATTTAAAAAACGTTCGATCTCAATAGACAGGAAGACTGATTAGTTTTTGCCAAAGGCAGGTCCAGCCGTTTCAAAGATATGGGACAGTAAGTGCAAAAAATGGCAATACTGTTTTTGAGAGAACAAAGCGTTTGATTACTGTAATATTGACTATTAAAAAAAAATTGATGTACCTATACAAGTGTATAAGTTTGATTTAATTATATTATAAGAGTCAACTGTCTTTCAGTCATCTCACAAGGTTATTTCTCTGCTCCCGAACATCAAGACAGTAGCAATGAAAAAGCATCTTGAAGACCGACAAGAAATACCACCAAAGTCATTCAAATTACTATCAAAAATTCCGTAAAACGGCGCTGCATAATCTAAAATTCCTTTTCCATGTGCTATCTGTCAACTACGTGCGATAAACAGAAAATATACTAACAAGTAGTTTACGAAAGTCAAACGGGAACGGGAAGCCATATCAGAAAACGCTGTTGGGGATAAGTGTTGTCGGAAGGCAATAAAATAAATCGAAATGTCTTCGGCGAGACGACAGAGGAGACCAGACTAATGTCCAATTATCTCGAAAAATCAAAACCAATTACCCGCGAAGACCTCTGCTGTGTCACATATGTCAGTCGTAATCAATGGCGTGCTACGCAAATAAAGCGCGCATATACTAAACTTGAGAACAGGAACGATAAAAATCTTTGAACAGTTTTATATGCACCAGATGCAGGAAACATTTTTAATCCGATGTATTCAATAAACATTTAATAAAATAATGCCGTGCGTTTCCAAACTGCGGGCCCGCCACCTCGTGAGGGGAAGCAGACATTTCGAAAATACTATTTTCGAAAATTTTGATTTTGAAATTATAAAGGTGAACGTGTAATTATTTTTAATGAATATATTTACATAATATTTTACATTAATTTGTAGTCTGCTAATTAAATTATATATAAATATCTTCTGAGAAAAGAAAATGAAGGGGCACAACCATTTTTTTAAAAGAACGCAAATGTTGGAAACCACTAAATCGATGTTAAACATATGTGGTTGCTTAAAGACCATAAATTCAAGTTACACAGTTTAGTAAGTATTAATTTCTTGAACCTGAAAATATTTTTTTTTATTATTTTAAATATTTCAAAAAGTGATGTATGAGGTGTAGTAGGGCTCTATATTTTGAAGTGCATAACAAAAATCCCTATTATTTATCTTAACTAAATTATTTGTACACGGAGAGTGGAAGCTTTTGTATTTAGGAATTATTTATTTGAATGACAATAGAGTATAATAAAGTTAGTAAGCATTAATTTCTTGAATCTGAAAAAAAAACATATTTCAAATTCATATTTGAAAAAGTTATGCAGAAGTGTAGCAAGTCTCTTCATATTTCGACGTGTACAACAAAAATCTATTTATTATTTATATTAACTAAATTATTTGTACAGTGGAAACGTTTGTATTTAAGCATTATAATATTTTTATAACATCTGAATAAAATAGACAAACTTAACGCATGTATTAAAATAAAATTTTATTTTATAATATATAAAGTATTATAATGTATCGTATTAAAAAACGGTTATTGGTATATACACTGTTATGTCTATTCAGCGTGTTTTGCAAGTTTTAAACATAAATATTTTAACTGGTATTTTATTAGATGCTAACTAACTAACATGACAAATTAGTAAAAACAAGAAAACGTTAAAGCATTTGTCAACGGTTTAATTTCATTAAATGTGATATATTTGAAAATTATCTGAATATGAATGTTTTTGAGTAATCCTCAATTTTTTAGCTCGGGATTCTGTGCTACTGTTTAGTTAATAAAAATGTAAAACAATTGAAAGTTAATAAAAACATTTCCTTATCGATTGATAGTCTCTAGCAATCTCAGAGTATGTTTCTAGCTTATATCTACTAATCTACTAACATTTAATCATAATAATTTCTTTATCATAAATATAGTTAACAACCTCTGCTCATTGTTTTGCATAAACAGATCGCTGAATAAATACATTTAAAGCTTATATGCTATTTTTGATTTGCTAGTCCTATAATTATTTGCAATTAAGTAAAAGTATTATTTGCATTATAAAACTTCTTATAACAACTAATATTTTGCTATCAGAAAAATATAAATGTGTATGGAATCAGAAAAATATAAATGTGTATGTGTATCATAATTGTGAACTGAAAATTCTCTAAGTAATAGAAAATAAGTCGTATGTGACACTTTTGACCAGCAGGAATACTGTGTCTGTGTGGCGTTCAAACGATAATTATAAAATCAACTAAAACCCAACAAAAGCTGTACAAACAAAACATCTCCAGCAGTTCGCACCATTTGCAGAATCTCCTCTTCGTCAAAGTGATGTTTTTTTTCTTTTGACCCGCCTCAGAGAGAAAACACATGCCCATCATAAATCGTCGGCTTTTGGCAAAGCATCACAAACGTACCATCAAATTCAAATACACATACCACATCAGGATTGGTTCCTAAAGTTCTTATTGGTGGTTCAGGCTGTTGGATACGCATCTGGCCAATGGTAAAGAAGGTATCATGTTGTAGTTGAAAGCTCTTAGTGGATCAACATGGGTGGCGATTTTTAGGTTTTATTTCATCACCGCACAAGCATCGTGAAAAATATCCTCACGTTTATATAACGAGCTATCTCCCTGTACACTTTCTTGGAGTTGGACAAAGAGACACCGATTGCATACACCGTACTCTGCCAAACACGTTGCAGACGGATATGTTTCTCTCATTTTCACTTCTCTCCAAGTGGGGGTAAAGCCGAGAGGCTCATGCGCCGAAACCTCTACGTTTTCAGGAGCTGCCATTCTATTCTCTACTGCGTTCGCATTCACAGAGCAGCTTTCGAAGGGAGAGGACGTTTTGAAATTTACTTGTGAAATATACCCTTGTGAGTGAAGTCGAACGGATTTTAGTGAAAAAAACTCAGCTTAGTGTTACGTGCAAACGGATACAGTGTTACGATCAAATTATTGTAATTTGAGTGAAGTTTTAATTTTGTAATTTTGAAAATAATGGTTGTGCTTGAAGGTGGTGGTATGTTGTCCACAAACGGAAATCAATATTTGCAACCGGATTATTTAACACCTCTTCCAACAACGGTTAGTATTAATTTAATAACGAAGAATGATACCCATATTTTAAAAACGCGATTATTAATAATCATATAAATGCTGCAAGTGTTTCTAACAACTTCAAACAAAGTTAACTTTTTTTTGTTTTAATTCAATTTAACATTTTCTGTAATTATATTTATTTGTATTATTGAATAATGCTATATTATTAAAATGAGACTTAGGATTTTTTCAATTTTTTTTTTATTATTGCAATGTATACACAGTACATTGAGCTTGAATTTTTAGCTTAATGAATTTTATATAAATTGCTAAAATAATCTTGAATTTGGAATGAGACTCTAAATTTGAATATCTTTTTTTTTATTATTTATTATTTGATTAATGATTTCAATTAGTTTATTCTGATTTTTAACCATCAATTTTATTTTAATTACAGTTGGATGCCAAAAAGAGTCCATTAGCGTTGTTGGCGCAAACTTGCAGTCAGATCGGAGCTGACACATCTCCGAGTGCTAAATCACTCCTGTCATCTGCAAGTGATAAAAATTCATCTTCATCAAATAGCAAGAAATCAGAGACTAGATCTTCGCCAACGAGCAAAACATCAACACCTATCAATGACAAATCGCGCACTAGTCCGTCTATTCCACAAACTGAAAGTAAACCGCTAGCATTTAAACCATATGAAACGAATGTGTTGACAAAAAAATCTGACGAAACCCGTCCACCGTCATCGTCATCCAAAACCAATGGATCGCCTGAACAAGAAGATAAACGTACGCCGTCCAGGAAATCGTCTGATGATGGTTTGAGATCATCACCTGATCGTAAAACTCCTGGATCAAGCCCTGTAATTAGGTCCGGATTAGAAGTTTTGCAAGGCCATAAAGACTCATCGCTTTACAAGCCTTTGTCTGGTTTATGTTGTCCACCCGGTTTGGATGCTAATCCTGCATTCAGGCCTCCTTTCTTGGGCCCATATCCGACCACCACGCAACCTCAACCTTACTTGAGTTACGCGCGAGTTAAAACAGCAGCCGGCGGTGAAGCTTTAGTTCCAGTGTGTAAAGATCCTTACTGCACAGGATGCCAATATAGTCAACATAATCCTTTATTGGCTGGTGCTGCTCAACACAATCCTTTACTTGCTGGTTCAGGACAACCTGCGGCATGCCCGGCGGGTTGCGCACAGTGCGAACACCAAAAACAATACGGTCTAGCAGTTGCCATGTCTATACAAAATGCAGCAGTCGCTGCATCATACGCTCAACTTACGAAACCATACGTCTGCAATTGGGTTGCCGGAGACGCTACATCATATTGTGGTAAAAGGTTTGGCAATTCTGAAGAACTTCTGCAACATTTAAGGACACATACGGGAGCGACACCAAGTGACGTTGCGAGCTATGCATCTGCTTTGCATAGAGCTGGATATCCAACACCCGGACCTCTGAGTCCTTTATCTGCTGCCAGGTACCACCCATACGCCAAGCCGCCAGGTTTGTTGCCTGGGGCGCCTTTGGCGAGTCCGTACGGCGCCTTCGGTCCGGCCGCGGCACTTGGCGCCTATTACAATCCCTACGCTTTGTACGCGGGTGCCCAAAGGCTAGGCGCCGCCGCACACCAATGATAAGTTTTGTGATAGCAGTGATTAAGAATTAAACACGTCCAAATCGAATGTATTTAAGAAAAACAGTGCAATTATTTTTGAATGGAGACAGGAATGGATTCAATTAAGAATGTGTTGAACATATTATATATTGTGAATGATTTAAATTTTAAATTTGGTTTACATGTTATAGAAGTGTGAATGATATTATTTATAATATATTGTGAATATTTATATAATTTAATATTGATATATACATTAAATTTTGGATTTAAATGGAGAAAAATGATCTGAACTGAACATTTGTGATTATAGGGCGATATGCCCGATTATATTTTTATTATGTTTAAGGTTCATAAAAAGTTATTATACGTACTTTTATATTACATAGATCTTTTCTTTTATGATTTTGTAAGCTTTAAAAAAACAATTTGTTTTTCATATATATTTTATACACAAAAATGTCCTGTATGCTTATTTTTTTAATCCAACGAAATAAAAGAACAAATAAACGTAAAAATAACTACATTATGAACCCCAATAAAATATAATACTCCTGTGTAACGCGGTATGTCGTGTTCCCATTGTAATTTTATGTAAATATGTATAATTTGAAAGCTCGTATATTGCTTGTTCTATTTTCTTGTATATAAATGTACATATTATGTATATAAAATGTTGAGTTTCTCATATCGCTTTAAATAAAACAAAATATATATAGCAATTCTTGTCATTTTTATTGTTGGTTAAATGGTTGTGATAAATTATTTTCAGGGGGTCCGCCGATGAATACTGGGTAATAGGCAGTTGGATATAAATGTACATAATATATCGTTCGCATAACGAAAAATGATACTTTGACAGTGAAATATTTTATGAAGATGATTTGATAATATAGTATGGAAATTGTGGTCTAGTCGATAACATTTCGAATGAAATAAATTCAGTGAATATATTAAACTTATACATTATGCTTTCAAATACAATGAGACATGTTTATTATTCTATAATAATATAACCTGAGCTTCATCAGTATTTTGCATCAATTGTGTTCATTTCATTCTGAGCCTTATAAGAATAAGCTAATTGCTTTATACGGATGATAAGTGAAAAATCAAACGTGATTCACACCAGAATCAAGTATGTAATGGATTCTTATAAGATTATCTTGCAATGGATTCTTATAAGATACGTTAACAAGAAAACTTACAAGACAAATATGTAATAACAATATTTATAATATTTTAAAACATAATATAAACGTTTATGATCATAATTTTCTTTTTTTAATTATTTTGAAAACATATCACATTAAAATTTAAAGTATCATCGAGTATGGTGCCCCGCCTTATAATGAATTGTGTTTGATCTTGAGTTTATCTGCTTGATAAATTATACTATTTTGTTTTCTTATCACTTAATAATATTATAATTGAAAATTATAAATTTATATCAACCTTGTCTAATCAAAAAAATTAGAAGCTCATAGTAACTAATTATAAAAGTCGTTGAATACTTTGATTATCCAAGCGAGCATAGTATATATGTAGATAGAACAGGATTTCAATGATCCATGACAGCTGTCTGTCACAGTACATAAACATAGAAGCTCCTTGATATAAATCAATTCTGAACGGAGAGTGATATTACTTTTCTAAATTAAATTAATTTGTCTCAGAAGTTCATTTGAATGTGTGAGTTGATTTACTGTGCTTCAGAACGATGGGATTGTGTATGATTTTATAGTTGTTTAACAATTTGACTGTGATTGACGAATATACTCGACATGGAGAAGTGGCAGATTTTTGTGTATTGACGAGTATATTCGTCGTGCGAATAAAACAAAATATATTCTGAAATGTCAAATTGTTTAGAATATTTTAAAGTATAAAATAAAATACCCGACTGTAAAAAATAAGTAAATGTAAGTGCCATTTTACCCCAAGGCGAGCTGCATGAACCACACAAAATGTGGAAATAAATAATAACTAGTGGTGTTTGGCATCGTGCTTCAAGGCAAATTGCTGGAACTTCTCGTATGTTAATGAAATATTCGAGAAATATTAGATGTTTTCAAATAGATAGAAAGATAAAATAATTTCTGAAAATTAAAAAAAATCCTTTCTACAAAAGCAGTCGTATCGTCAACATAAGCAAAAATCTTTCAAATCGGTTGTATAGTTCTCTTAAAAACTGCCATTTTTTGCACGGTTAGCTCTATATCTCCAAAACGGCTGGACCTGCCTTTGCCAAAAAGTAATCGCCACTTCTCTCTATCATTACGATTCGAATGTTTTTGGGATCGTTTAAATAATTTTGGATCGGTTGATTCGTTCTCTTAAAAACTGTCATTTTTAGCACTTTTTGCTCCATATCTCCGAAACCGCTGGACCTGCCTTTGCCAAAAACAAATCAGCACATCTTCCTCGATCAATAGGAATCGATTGCTCTTTGAATTTTCCAAATCGGTTTATCCATACGCCCGAAATCGTCGACGAAAAATTCTCTCCACACATATACACACATTCACACACATCAATTTTTTCTGAGGTATGCTAAAATGTTTAGAAAAATCTCTGAAACGTGAAATATGCTAAAATTTTTATTTCCGATTTTTAGCCCATTACTATAACTTACCATAGGGGAAGTATATATAGAATATATATAATTGTAGAAAATCACATTTTCTACAATTTATTGGACAATGCTGCAATTTGTAATGAAGTAGTAGAAAAAAATATATAATATTATTAATATTTAATGTAAATACATGTAATATACGAATTTATAGTTTTGTTTCAAATATGTAGATCAATACTTGTTCGAAAAATTTATGTAATGAGTTAATAATTATAAATATTTTTGCAATATTTAACTATTCAATTTAAACCCGATCATCTTTACTTTCTAATCAATGAGTAGTACTATTAGAATGCAAAATGTTGAACCAAGCGCTTAAATTGATAAAGCTACCGTGACGTATGGCGCGCGGTCTATTTTTTAAAACTTCAATTAATTTTTATAATTAAACCACTTCTCACAGTTCTATAATATTCTAATCTGTTTGGTTTGACGATCAACTCTATCATCATGAGAAGTTTCATCAAAATCCCAAAAGAGTAAATCTGAGGTTCTCCTTGTCAGTGAAATATTTCGCAACTACTGACTGAATAAAGAAAGTTCGATAAAAGATCAATGCAGCTTTATGATTCTTCTTTTGTAGAGATCTATATAAACGGGTATGTGTGTATTATATATCGCTGAACTCGTTTGCTTTTATTCGATTCCGCACATGATAAATTAAACATATTAAAGCTGTGAGTATTACTCATTTCGTTCAGGATCACCTTCGTTCCGCTTCGCGTTATGAGATTTGTATCACAACAAATGTACAAGGATGATGTATTTATTATTTATTATTTATTATTAACGCTTTTCCTTCGCTTAATCTTGCCAACGCACGCGATTGTATCGAATTGTGCGTTGCATCAGAGGTCCGCGCGGTCGGTATAAAATATAACATATAGTTTATTTATTACGCTTATTACCGGCAATAAACAAGCCACGTTATTAATATATTCATTATAAGCCCGCTCCATTTTATGGCCGCTGTTGCAATAAAGATTATAATTTGTACCATAATTGCGCCATAAATTTAAGTTTCGCGTGTGTGTACGCGGACGGACTGGCGGTGTCGAGCGTTAATACGCATGTATGTATACTTAAAATGAAACAAATACATTTTTAACCATTTGTTATGTATATAAAATTTATTGTATACGCGTCCCGTAGGGTAGAGCGGGGCTAGTTGAGCAAATTTTGACTTAAACGGATGTAGCTCCTCAATGAAAAGTCTCAATAAATTGCTATACGGCTTAATGGATTTTTTGTTTACCGCTTAACAAAAGTGTTAATACTATTTTTGGTATTAAGTAAAATTTAAAAGCTTCAGCTGTTTAAATGCAAAAAGTCAAGTATGCTCAATGTACCCCATAGGTGGGGCAAGTCGAGCACTAAAAAAGTATAATGAAATCATAGGTTCAATGTCGATTAGTGATGAAATAAAATAAGTTTTTAATAACCAGTTCTATATTTATAGCTTTTATTGTCAGAGAAAACAAAACTTATAGTAATTTGCTTTGAATAATTAACCAAGAGTAGAATCAACAAAACAATATCGTATCTTAGGAATTATTTTACCATTAAATTCAGTATTTTTGTTTAAAATCATTATTGCTTTATATTATTACTCATAGACTTAACTTAAATCTTAAAAATAATAATTAATTTCTGGAAGTTAATGGTAATTGTCTTAGTGACAGAACAAGTTTAGCAACTATGATCAACTAACTCCAACTCGGAATTTCAAAATAAAAGTGAGTTTATAAAAAAACCGTGAGAATCATACCCAGAATCTCTGTGCATATTGAAAGTACTATAATTATATGGAAGAATAACATTTATCTGATTGAAAATAAATAACATTTGACTAAACCAGACAAAAACTCGTGATGAATTTCTTTTTTACTTTTCGGTCTCAAAATAAACAAAACGCCCGTGAGTCTCACTCATTTGTCCAGCGGCCACTAGCGATCGCGGGATGTTTATTTCTCCCAAACCTCTATCTTCCCGCCATATAATGCCTAAACGGACGGTGAATAGTTTTCGAGATATTTCGATTGCTCAACTTGCCCCTATGCTCAACTAGCCCCGCTCTACCCTAATTTACAAGCTGATACGATTTAACGCGTTTTATGCTCGTCAACATGCCGCAAGGTCGTTCCTTGCCCGCGGCGGTTACCGGTACGCCCTTTTCGGCTGATGATGGTCAGCCTATTTCTAGCGCACGCGATATCCTGCGACCTTATGATTGATGGCCGCGGGGCAGCGTAATTATGCGGGAAAATTATTACACGATTGATTGGAACGAAGTTGCAAGAGAAAATTAATTCGAGTGAGAGCCGTAATTTAGTGTTTGGTTGCGTACCTCAACTGATTGCTAAATTTCTAGCCCGGGAAAATTTATAAGTAATCATTTATTTTATGATGAAATTTATGAGCGTAATTAAAATTTATATATGCCAGGATTATTTTTACTTTATACTGCTATAAGGTTAATACTCTTCTATCATCGTTTTTATTGAAATCATATTATAGCTGGCGGCACATTCAGATAGATTGCACATAATTTGAAAACCTTTAACAAACTTTAATATTTTTTTATTACAAATTTATTAATAACAGATTATAATTCATTAATTATAAAGCTGCAAAAGATATTTTGTAAAAATTAACAATCGTATTTCATTTGAGCAATAACTCAAATATTCAAAGAATTGAATCCTAGAAATTTTATATTCTATGTATGAAAATTTTAGCTTGCCATGCCACGAAGTTTTAGGAAAACTTATAATTGAAATGGTTGGATAAATAGTAAGCTGGTATGCAACCATATAAATCAGAAATCCCCAAAAAGGTCCACATGAACCCATAAAGTCGACGTCAGGCAATGATAATGAAGGTCCACAATGGTGGACATCTATTTACATATACTATCTACAATAAAAAGTTATATGAAATATTTATAAATAAACCTAAAAATGGAAAGGTACGTTCTCATAAATGTATCTCTATTCTAAACTTGTAAAGACTTTGCTGGCTGTTGAAAGGCTTATGCTTGGCAATACTCATTGCGATTTTTAAGATTGTGATAATATTTCTGGATAGTAAAGATAAAATTTTAAAGATGGTTTAATAATTAAAAACCAAACTTTTTAATATCTAGTAGAAAGGGCATTTAGGCCACTTAACAAAAAAAAAAAAGGTTTTAGACTGAAACCTCACAAAATTGTTGCCAAATTTTGATAATTAAATATTTACTTATCTATGTGATAATTTATTTGCCATTAAATTCACTTATTAAATGTTTAAACATAAAATGTATTTGTACTTTAAATATTTAATCATAAACTTTGGTATAGTTAGACATTTATAATAAAAAATCGATGTAGTACATAGGAAATCCATGGCAAAGCTGGGAAAAGCGCAAGTTCTCCATAGTTATTATTATTTGTAAAGTTTCAATGTTACGGTATTTATTCTGAATAGAATTTACAACAGCGAATGAAAATTTAACATTCAAATATTGGACAGAATTTAAAAAATTAGATCAGCAATTTATATTAGGCAAAAGACCACGACACAAAGAAGTTTGGAGATTCTTGATATAAGCAGTCCGTCATTGAAGTTTTATTAATGGTTAAATATGTAAAATATTGAGATAAAGACATTTGTAAAGTTTCAGATTTATGTTACGCACTTACGTGAAATTGAACTTGCAACAGCTGACAAAATTTAAAAGTTCAAAATTACATAAACTTTCAAAAAACCAGATCAACAATCAATTATTCATGTGTAAATTTTTGAGAGTCATTTTCTTTAGATGGGCTCGACCGTGGTTATGGGTTAGAGCTATGCAATTTGAATCAGAGGTTCCAGATTCGAGCAGCCTGATTTCAAGCAGTAGCGACATCGGTTTTTTCTTGGAAATGTAGATAGCAAAATGTTTTTATGTGAGAATAGCCCTTACTTGGCATTACTGCATTAATAAAAAATGACCAACTGCTCATAGAACAAGTGGTCAAATTCAATTAATTATGAAAAAAATTCTCTAGCTATGAATAAATTGGATATAAAGACAAACAGACGATTAAATGGACAGGTGAACGGATGAACAAACCAACAAGAAATAAATCAACAGATAGAAAATAATCGCAATCACATTAATGAGGTGCGGCACAAGCACAATGGATACTAAAAGTAATCATCATAACAACATGACGCATACACGTAATCATCGTGGCTATTATTATTCTATTATTCGTAATTTACTGCACAGATATATATCTTTTATACAATATCGTGGGTTGCGATTTGCACTTATGTATGTATGTTCTCCTCTATTACAAATGTAGCAGATCAGTAGGGGGTGGCGAGCGAATGGTTTCGTATGCGATACGGTGTTAATTACTAGACGGTTTATATCTAAATTATCTGCGGTGCCGGCGCGGACTAAAACTGTCTGAAGGGATTAATCTCACAAGCGCTGACTCAACCCCACAACGCCAGTGGCTCTAAAAGGGAATGAACGAATGGTTACATAATACACTTACGTAATGTAACTGGGGGTTTGAAATGGTCTTTACAACTTGTAATACAAAAGTAGCGAAATAGTATTATAAAAAGTTTTGTCACTCGCGCGAGCTTATACACTGATTGTTTTACACAATTACATCTATACTGCACATGCCCGTACATCCTTGATCATCAGCATTATTTTCTTACTGTTTATTTTTTTGAACACACTATTTAAAATTTTAACAGATGTTCTAAAGAAATTAT
Source organism: Ctenocephalides felis (assembly GCF_003426905.1). NCBI lineage: Eukaryota > Metazoa > Arthropoda > Insecta > Siphonaptera > Pulicidae > Ctenocephalides > Ctenocephalides felis. The sequence continues at coordinate 26,636,476 of NW_020537646.1, forward strand.
TTCTGCCTGTGTCTCGAAATTTTTATTTTTTGTAATTCTTTATATGAATATTTTATGGCAAAATAAAGTCAAATAAAAATTATAAAATTACTCCCTCATGATTATTGTTAATGCTAATAGTTTTAAATTCGTTTCCGATACTAGCCAAGATTTCTTTAGTTGATTTGATGATTTCAATACGTAATATAATTTTCTGTGTTTTATTATATTTTTTAACAATACAATTAATCTGTATTAATCGATGCATTAATAGAAGTAGATTATAAAAATTAAATAAATAAAAACAAGCAACTTCATATTTTCTATAAACATCAATGCATCTCCAGCTCAATGCAGGAGTATTGTAAAATAACTACTTCTTAATTTAATTGTAAATATATAATATCTACATTGTCAACATAGGATTTGATCCCACAATTTTTCTTTTTTTTTTAAACATTATATTAATTAATTATTGAAAATATATAAAAAATGTTCATCGATCAATAGTTTAAAGAAAATATTCTTTGTCACAACTTGTCTCAAAAGAGCTGTTGAAAATTTGTGCATTTTCACTATATTTTATATAAATCATTTAACGACATATAAAATTAAATAAAGAATAGTAAAATTACTCACCGATAAAATTTTCCATCAAAGCACTAATTTTCCTTCTTGAATATGTGCACAGCAATAGCATCTGATTATCCTGAAATAAAAAAAAAAATTTGTTTGAGTGTTCAACAAACATTAGGTCAATGGTGTATTCAATACCATTATTGAGTATCTACTATTACTGTTAGTAATTTTATTTATCATTGGATTATGACTATAAATTTTTATAAAATTATTTCATCGCACAATTGGTAAGTCATAAACGTATAAAATTTTAGTTCAAACGCCTAAATTTATCTCATTAAGTGCTTTATATTAATATAATATAATACATTTCAAATAGGTTTATAATATTTGTGGTGTAATAAAAAGATCATCAAAATAACTTTATAAGCCTTCGGTACTAATAAAGAAGACATGACTTTAATAACAATCTCGTTCAAACAAATTTATCGCATAGTAAATATAGTCTCGGGTAATATAAATTTCAATCTCCGTTGCTTTGAATCAAAGGTTATTAATATATATATATATATATATATATATATATATATATATGTATATATATATACTCTTTACAATCTATTGTGTAATTAAGACTTTTAGCTATTAGTAAAGAATTTACTTAGTATTAATTATTAAGATTATCTGTAGTATGTAAAGAAATATAATAGGCAAACATTTTAATTTTAAAAGAATACTTTTAAAATTACAAATTGCACGTTTATTATATTATGTTAAATAAACTATATTTGAGTATTTTTTGATGAACCACAAGCACCTAATTTACTATATTTTACATTTACACAAACCAGGATCTTTGGGTTCTAAATGAAATGTATACTAAATGATGTGAAGAAGATCTTGGTAATACAAATGACTATCCAATTATTACAAATGTTAAAATTTATATGAAATTAAATATACTTATATGTTGAGATGCGCAGAACTTGTTCGGTTAGTTAAGTAGCAATATGACCTGTGCAATATAAACCGACTCCTGTAGCCGCGAACCATTTGATATAATATACCGAGGAAATTGAGAAATTAACTTTAGATTTATGTAATGCAATTGCAAAATGATTTAAATAAAATTAGATGCATTCCACTTGTTCAAAATTGTGTATAAAGTTTACAAAATAAATTTAAAAGCGTTTTGTAGAGAGTATTATATTAATAATCAGAGCACTTATAAGAACGACAATTTTGCTATTATCTATAATTTTATAATACATACTTAGAAATAATACTAAACAAATTATGATAAAAATAAAAAGAGTGAAATAATAATATTTATAAAAATAAAAATAAAAATAAAAAGAGTGAAATAATAATATTTATAATTTTTTTATAATATAAAGTTTATATATTTTTATATAATTATGTTTAGTATTATTTTTTTATATTAGGAATAACTGAGAAATTTTCCAAACAATTTAAATAGTGGGTTGTTTGATTTGTCGTATGTTCTATGATATGGGTATGTTTTTTTATAATATTGTTTGTTTATAATATTAAATATTGAGTGCTGAATTGGTTATTTCTCTCGGTGATGCATCTAATACAGCTCAACTATCAGCCATGAAAGATAAGTGCGTTATTTTCCATGTTAATAACTAGTAATAACAGAACCGCCCTTTTTCTCATATTATATTTATTATATTAAATTTTTAATAGGGTAGGGCGGGGCTAGTTGAGCAAATTTTTACTTAAACGGATGTAGCTCCTCAATGAAAAGTCTCAATAAATTGCTATACGGCTTATTGGATTTGTTGTTTATCGCATAACAAAAGTGTTAATACTTGTTTTTGGTAATAAGTAAAATTTAAAAGCTACAGCTGTTTGAATGCAAAAAGTCAAGTATGCTCAATGTACCCCATAGGTGGGGCAAGTTTAGCACTAAGAAAGTATAATGAAATTATAGGTTCAATGTCGATTAGTGATGAAATAAAATAAGGTTTTAATAACCAGTTCTATATTTATAGTCTTTATTGACAGAGGAAACAAAACTTATAGTAATTTGCTTTGAATAATTAACGATTAATTAACTTAGGAATTATTTTACCATTATATTCAGTATTTTTGTTTTAAATCATTATTTCTTTATATCATTACTCATAGACTTAGCTTAAATCTTAAAAATATTAATTAATTTCTGGAAGTTAATGGTAATTGTCTTAGTGACAGAATAAGTTTAGCAACTATGCTCAACTAGCCCCAACTCGGAATTTCAAAATAAAACTGAGTTTATAAAAAAACCGTGATGATTATACCCAGAATATCTGTGCATATTAAAAGTACTATAATTATATGGAAGAATAAAATTTACCTGGTTAAAAATAAATAACATTTGACTAAACTAGACGAAAACTCGTGATGAATGACTTTTTCACTTTTTGGTCTCAAAATAAACAAAGCGCCCGTGAGCTTAACTCATTTGTCCAGCGGCTACTAGCGATCGCGGGATGTTTATTTCTCCTAAACCTCTATCTTTCCGCCATATAATGCCTAAACGGACGGTGAATAGTTTTCGAGATATTTCGATTGCTCAACTTGCCCCTATGCTCAACTAGCCCCGCCCTACCCTAGTTAAATATAAGAATAAAAAACAACTTTTATTTTTCTCAAGTTTAAGGACAATTTTTGGTGTTTTGATTTTGATAATGGTTGAAATACAATACAAAGTCAGAAATCGTAATTAAATTTGATTTTTTTATTAATACATTAGTATATTATTCTTTTACACAAATTTAGTGTTCAATAAATTTTATATCATTAATTATTTTATTTTGTTTTTTTTTCCTGGTTTGATTACTCAATGATGGCACACATCAAGTGTCGAAACGTTCAATGGAATAAATAATTTTTCTATTTAATCTTTTTTTTAAGTCGACAGTTGGGCTGCAAAAATATTACAAATATATATATATATATATATATATATATATATAAATGTATATAAATTCATTTTTAGAAAAATATAAGAAATTTAAAATAGTTGTGACCCTTTCCACTCGGATGCCGTCGCTCCGGCGGCAAAATGTGTATTAAATCTGTAATTCGCGAATATAAAGTGTTAAAAAGTAACAGCTTTAATAAATGTTCTATATATTTTACCCAACATTTAGCTTTATTAAATAACATTTTAATGTGTTTATAAATCTAAATTAACTACTAATATTTTACCATAAAGTCGTTTCATTCACAACCTAATTTATTTATACCGCGCATAACAGCCAATTAATCTTTCAGAACAATCTTATTTCATTGTATCAGAGCATTATATCATTTAACACCGACAGAGCCCGATATTCTGAAGTAATATATATGTCTGTTGTAATATATATATCGGACTATATACAAACTCTGGAGAGCTTGAGTTTCTTAAATATTGACAAGTTTCTATTATCTCTTTGTGAACATATGTCTATACATAGTGATCTGGGACATTGTGAATGGAAATAAATATTTGCAAATGGTTATATAAATGTTTTGTGTTTGATTCATTAATAATGTTTATGTCTTATTTATAGATAGGAAAATTATAGTTCGAACGACTGAACGGTTTATATAAAAGCTTAGAAATATATAATTATTTCTAATATATAAATTTTGATAGAAATATATAAATATTATAAAATATAAATTTTGATGGTATAATAAACATATATTAGATAGCTAATTAAACTTATTTAGCTTATTCATTAATTATTCCTGCGATATTAGAATAAACTTTGTGTAAACTATATTAATAAATTTGGAATTATATACGAAGGTATATACGAATAAGATGGTTTGATTACTTATACAAACTATAAAGTTCAAAAATCACTCAAGATTCTTCTTATGTGACTGTTTAGTACGAATTACAATAAAAACTAGAAGAAAAACAATGACAAACATAAACAAATTATAGTAAAAAATATGATATCCAGTGCGATATAAGTAGCATATGCAGAGGTGCAGCAGTAAAAACAAATTACAAAAAAAGAAATTACAACATAGAAGTCAAATTATATAAGAATATCTTTCAGCAATAGTTAGTCATTATTATAAAAATTGTCATGATTAATTTAAGAGACTTGTGGTATTGAAACGAGCACAGACTTTTTTCCACGAACATGATATTTTAGAATTCTTCTAACTGATTATTTAATGAAGCACTTGTTTGTAAATACATATCAGAAAATCTTTGAAAAACAACATTTAAGGAATTTAATCATTGGAAAGCTACATAGTGTAAGAATTAGAATTTTGTGGAAACAACAATATATGTTTTAAAAAAAAATTGTATGCATAACTCTACCAATAGGTTAACTGAATGGCTCGAGAAAAAGTACTGATAAAAATTTCCCAAAGAGATAATTCGGTATTTTCTCTTATAACACCGGTAATACCGATACATAAAACTGGAAGTTCTTAGTACAAATATAAAAATAAATCTAGTGTACATAAAAAAAATCTAGAAATAAAAGTTAAAACTTGTACAAATATATTATATATTCGTAAGAGAAAGTGAAAATCATTACTTATTAGTCTGATTCCATTCATAAAGATGCCATATGAAGTCATTTGGAAAGCAATAAATATTCAGTTTATTGACGAGTCGACATGATATTTTGATATTTATTTATACAAAAGAACGATCCACAGCTTTTTAAAGATTGAAGTTGTTCTGAGAAACTTCGTTGTTTCTGTTGTTTCAATTCCAAAAACGTGAATACCGGTAATAATACCTCCAGTTTTTTGATATACCGGTATACCGGTATGGCATTCGCTGCTTGAAATCATGCTCGTTAAGAAATAGAGCTAGAATTATAGAGGAACTGGACAGAAAACTGTTTAAATATTTTGTTGATTCGACATAAATAATGGGTAGTATTGCCCGAGAGCAGGTTCGTGAGCTAAGTTAAACTCCAACGCAATTCAGGGAAGAGTATTGAGAGAGATTTCCCATTGCCATTTTGCACCGCAGGGCCCGAAATGGGCTTATTTTCAATTGAAAACTAAATTGAGCTATATTACCAAGTAAAAATAGACAACCCTGCTGCCCGATGTCAGATTGCCAGAGCGTGAGCTCAAACTCGCAACCTCATCCTCATGAGTACGCGCGTTAACGACCTACGCCATCGCAACCATAACCGACACAATTATGACATAAATAAAATTGATGGGATAGCATAGCATTATTTAAGAAACCATATGATCATCAGTCCTTTAAGTGTAAATTAACCCTTTTCACTCGGATGCCGCCGTTACTGCAAAAATATATGTATCAATTCTGCAATTCGCGAGCGGAAAGGGTTAACAATAAATTTAAGGTTAAATTTGGTTGTTTCTCAGAATTGAGCCTGAATTATCTGTATAGTCAATTATATATGAATTAATTTATCATTGCAAATTTTCAATATTAACCCGAGTTTTAGGATCGGCGATTTATCCGCTCCTTGTGTCAGAGTGTACCAAGCCGGGGCGAGAAATGAAATATGCCCCAATTCCCCTGAATAATACATGGCTCATATTTTACGCGGTCTCGCCGTCTCACTCGGGCCCAAAGCTGGAAGCCGTACATTATATTTTATATCACGTGCTTTCCAGGACGGTGTGTGTTAGTGCAGTTGTGTGTGAATGTCGGAGAGGCAGTGTGCAAGTTTGCATATATCGGGTAATTTATAACGAAAATGCATCCACACACCCCGTCCGACGGCCACACACGAGTCCAGGAGGCGGACTTGTTCCAAAACTTTGCGAAGGGAAGAGGCCGACTGTTTGTTTCCTTTCGATAATGGCCGAGGATTTGGGATAATAATATTTTGAAGCCAATAAATTACCATTTGCGAATATAATAATATATGATTTCATATACCAACGTATGTTATAGTTCATTAATAGTAGGTATATTGAAAGTAGTCTAGGAACACAGTTACAATTGATTTAAAGAACTTTCACAAATTGAAACCTCAATCAGAACTTGAAGATTCTATGAGATGTGTCAATTTATTTAACTAACAACATTAGTTTTTTATAAAGGGCTACCAACACAGTTGGAGTTTAACTCAGCTCACGGACCTGCCCTAGGGCAGAGCACTCATTATTATTATTATTACCAACACAGTTATTCCATTTATTTATGAAAAAAAAAATCAGAGCTTAAAGATTCTATGAGATGTTGTGATGATTTACTTAACTACCCACATTGGTTTTTTAGAGATGGCTACCCAAACGAGCGTGATCTCAAGTAAAGATTTCTATGCAGGTATACCGTCTAATTTTTTGGCCAGTATTCACCTTAAAAATATTGCTAATTGCCTTAGATTGATTGAGTTAGAGTTTTTCAAAATACTTTAACTTTTACAATCGCTTAAAAAACATGTCTCTGTTGCTCGTTTTTTTTGTGTAAACAAGTGGTAAAATATCTCGTCTAATCATTAAACTGAAAATTTAATGCTTTCCAAAGGATTTCATTTCGTGTTTTAATAAATAGAATTGGACTTATATATAATGATGATTATTTTTTCTTATGATTAAATTTTTTCACCCAAACAGTTGTCTTATCTTTATGTGATGAATTTATTATTACAATTTCTGTAAAAAAGCTATTTTTTATTATTGCAGTAATGCCGAGCAAGGGCTATTTTCACTTGGAAACATATTGCTATCTTCATTTCTAAGTGAAAAACGATGTCAATACTGCTTGACATCAAGCTGCCCTATGCGGATATCGCCTGGGATCTCTTATTCAATTGCACTAACCACTACCCAGAGGGAAGCCTATATTAATAACATAATATTTTTAGACAAAGCTCTGCAGCAACATTAATGTACTGTAATGGCTTTGAATAAATAAATATTATTGTAATATGTTTTTTATATGATACTATTTAAAACCAAATATATTATTTTATTACAATGGAAAAATGCGTTCGAATAAGTTTCATTGCTTACAAGTGTTTAAAAATATAAAACAAGTGGGTTTAATGATTTCTCTAAATTCTTGATCATTGATCTAAATTCTGAAAATTTATTATTGTAACGACAAAATCTTTAAAGTAAATACTAAATTATTATAACCTAACATATTAAAATTTATTAACATTAAACATTAACACATATAACAAGAATAATATATAATAGATAAAGACATCTAATGATGAACGTAATTCTTTTATTATCTTAAGTTATTGCCATTATAAAAAATACGAAATAAGTTTCTTAAAACTAATATGAAAAATTAACACGTTAATCGCCACGTCGGTCATGTGTGTCTGATAGACATATAGGATTGACGTAGGCAATTTGGTAGAAAACCACGTTTTAATTTAGAGCCACTCTAGTCATAAATATGTGTGACATAAAAAATAATGTGTTTTTTCAGTAAGTTTGATAAAAAAAGTTCTTTGATGTACTAATACCTAACGTACATTAAGTTTACTTGATACATTTTTAACCAATAAAGTTATCATGGCCCATGGGGTGATATTTCTGATAATATCGTAGGGATTAACGTGTTGAAGTAAAAAACAAGTATCTGCTTAAAATTACTTGAAACACTAATACGTTTCTAATATAGTATATATAAAAAAAATTACTGCATCTTTAATTAGAATTCTTAAAAACTTGCATTGATCAGCAATTCAATGATCAATTTCTAAATGAGTTGGAACCATATTGATAAGAGATCAAAGATTATAACGGAATTTTAGTTATAGGTAAAAAATTGGCAATGCCTGTGTGTATAAGAACTCTTTTGATTTATAGCAAAAAGTATAATACTTAGAAATAAAATTAGGAGATTACTTTAGACAACTTTTGTTGACTATGTCAATTTGAAAGCTCGATTACAATTATTCAAGCTATATGTTACTGCATCGATTTGTTAGTTTATCAAAGAATTGTATTGACAACCTCCTATATAAAGCAGACCGTTAAATTTATAGGCTAAACCTATCTAAGGTATGCAAGAACATCGTAATGCACAGGTTTGTCGCTAAAGTACTTTCTTTATCATCTCCACAGAATCCGGCAGCTCTTTGATAAAGTATCACAGATGATTCTTCAATCAGACAGCCGGAATAAATAAACCAGGCATATCGTAAAGTACTTATCCACGGCTACTTAAAATTATTTCAAACTTGCTCCACATCCCAGACACTAAAACCGGCAGCAATGTGATAAATGCGACGTGGTCAATTTGTCAATCAGATAATTTCTAGTCAGTGCTCATTGGAACTGATAAACTAAAAGCGACGTGACAAAAGCGATTGATGGGGCCGAATGAGAAGCTCCGTTCATAAACGTGATCAGGTTTAAATAATTTAATTCACTTTACTAATCTTGTCGCGTTGACGCAAAACGCGCCATCTTTAGTTTAAATCACTGGCACATGCAACTTCGTCTGCATGCCTATGCATTTTAATTATGAGAAATGTTTGATTTTGAATCGATATGCCTCAAAAGAATAACTAAGGAGCCAACTGTAGTAAATGGGCGTCCATTCATCACGCAAGGTTTTTCGGGGGAGAGAGGGGTTCGACAAAAAATCACAAAATATCACATGGGGGAGGGAGGTGCATCGTAAGATATCACGTGTATTTATTTTTTACCTGAATTTAAAAAAAAACCAAACATTTTCAAAAAAAAAAAATCAAAAATTTCACCATTTTTTCTCGTAACTCAAAAACACGTGATATTAGGTGGGGAAGGAAGGTAATTTTTAATATCACCACGTATCACCAAGGGGAAGGGGGGGGTCCAAAAATCGTTAAAAAATCGATCACGTGATTAATGAACGCTCTCTAAGATAGAAATATTTGGGCAACACTATTTATGGCAATTGGTAGCAAGGTATATATTGTATATATAATATAAAATAAGGATGCAATAATATTAGGTTGTCAAATATCTTCCTTCCGCTTTTTTGCTCTTGGTTTGTAATACAAAAAGGCGGAAGGGAGATACTTGACAACCTAATACTAAGGAAATGGTTTCAAAGGCGTTAGGACTATACTTTGAGCAAATTATCCACAGAAGACCTACTCAATATCAAGGTTGTTACATTTTGAATCAATTTGTCTCAAAAGAATAACTAAATATAAGGCACAATATTTTATGTATCACATGAAGACGCCAAAATGCCAAGAAAGTGGTTTCAAAAGAGTTAAGATTATGTATGCAGATCGGAATTACTAAATATCAGGGTTGATTAATTTTGTATCGGTTTGTTTCAAAATAATAACTGAATGTAACGCATATTTTTTATATTCAAAATAAGGAAGCCAAAACATAGAAATAGTTTCAAAAGAGTTCCTTGAAAGAATTATCTAGGTAGATCCCAATCAATATTGGTTTCAATTAGCATTCACATTATCCAACCATGTTTAATCTATAAATACTGTCTTAAGTAAAGAATATAAATGTAAAAATTCTGAAATTTGGCCAAAATTATTAAATTATTTTAAATAGTATAAATGAGCCTGCTTTGGAGTAGAGGTAGAAAACGTTTGCTAGCAGTTTCTAGTCCCGGATTCGAACCCAACACAGGCCAGCTTGATATCAAGTAGTACGAAACAAGATTTTTGCTTGAGATTATGGATCTGGAAAAATATGAAAATATACTTTCTGGGGAATTTCGGTATGAAAAGTATGAAGTCAACAAATACTGTTAACTTTCAGAATTGTTAAGTCGCATTAAAAAAGCCATCCAGCAAGATATCAAAAAACAAATCAACTGCAATACTTGAACTATTTTTTTAATCTAATTCAATCTTAGCAGCAGAATGAAGGATACTATAAAGTATGTATATGTATTGAAAATTTATTTTCCTAAACTAAAAACCTTTTTTTTCACAAAAGAAATATTTTAACTACAACAAACTTGTAACAGTCAAAGTATTATCAATTATAATTTTTATTGAAATTTCAATGATTTTTAGTAAGTAGATATTTACAAGTTTTTTGAATTTAATCATTCATAGTTTTTTCAGAAGAAGACACCTCGTACCCCTGGAACGAAAAAAGTAAAGTTTTTCAATTAAATTTGAAACCATATTACCAATGTCGCTATAATAGCCTGTAATTAAATCTGATATTTAAAATTTAGTTATATATCTTTTGCAAAATATATTGCTTATGAATCGATTTGATTAGAAAATGATTGATGAATATTTTCACTTTAAATATTAATTAACTTCCATACCAAAATAAAGTTCCTGCAACTACTTTCTGTTCATATTAACTTTAATTTAGAAAACTAAATGCAATACTTTTTAGCAGTGATTTAAAACATTTTTTTCTAAATCTTGATGTAATCGCAAAAGCTTAACAAAATAGCAAAAGATAAAAATTAACAGATTTGGTAATTAGAAAATCGTTCACTTTTAATTAATAGAATAAAATAGAGAACACGACATAATATCTATAGATATATGAGTTTTAAAAGTAATTGTGAAATACTGAGAAACTTTATTTATAAACCGGATTTTTTACACATTGGTACTTATAATTTTACATACATTGAATATGAAAAAAGGATCATAAACTAAAAATAATTAATATAATTAGCAAAGGAACAAATAGTTGATTGCAAAACTTTGAAACTACTTAATTCCAAATATAGAAAAAATTGCTTATGCACGTCCACTAATAAAATATACTTTTCAATGATACAAAGTTGTAAAGTTGAAGTACAAATAATCATCAGCATTCAAGATTTAAAATATTCTGGTCACGTACGGCCATAAAATGGATTGTCACACTGTATATATTATCATTCAAAGTATTGTGAAGAATATCAATTTGTAAATTGAGAAATAAAATTATACAATGCTAAAATCTAAAAACAGTTAAAATTTTACATGATATAAATAAATTTATCTACGCTAGAAATAATAACAAGCAATGACAGGCATATAACAACAAAAAATATATCCTCTTATTATTCATTTATCATAATGCAGATATGTTATAATAATAATGATATAATTGCATTATAATTACTTGATTCTTTTATGGCACGGTATTCAATTAATTTTAATTTACACAATAAAATTATTATATAATACAATTAGTATCTGTTTTTGCATTATTAGATGACGCATTGATTACTTGTAAGTGTAATTATTTTTTTATTTAATTATTATATAACATGACTATTATTGATACATTTATAATTTAATTGCACGGTTAAATAATATTGTGCTTAAAATAAGTCATACTTCATTAACAATATTTTTTTATATAAGATAATTTTTTGTTACTTCGATTTATGAAAATACATATGAAAATTTTGAATTTGTAATGTAGGTTGCAAGTAGTTTATTTTTCAATTATATTCTATAAAATATTTACATCTGATTTTTTTCTATTGAAAAAAATATAATTTTCTTGGAGAAAAACTTAAAACTTGTTATGTTAAATATGTCACTTCATATTTTACATATATCATTATGGTTCATACTGAATTATTTTATCATTTACAGATTACTAAAGTGCGCTAAAAGTGTTAACAATTTTCAAGTTTCAAAATATTTTTGTAGACGAATGTAAATATAATATAGATATTTTATCTTTAAATTTACCGATGCTAGACAGATTAAAAATCAAGATAGTGGGATAAAAATCAAATTTGCAATTTTTGTGCTCTTATAGATTCAGATTTAGTTTATTTTAATGAATATCAGAAAATAGTAGTATATTTTAATATATAATTTAGAACATCTGAGTAATTATATAAGGTAATTGGATAAGCATGAAAATTTAATAAGGGTTTCTCTCATAGGTTATGATAGTTTTAATCAATATGCCTATAAATATAACGTTGTCAAATATCTCCCTTCCGCCTTTTTGTATTATAAACCAAGAGCAAAAAAGCGGAAGGGAGATATTTGACAACCTAATATTATAAAATAATATGCTTTGTAAGTATAAGAATTTTTTATGAATATTTTGACCATGCAAATATTTTTTAAGAAAATAAAATTTAATAGATTAAAACTCTGTTAAAAAAAAACACGTCTTTAGTGAAAATCGTATTATGTGGGATAGATAGGAACAAGTGTTTCTAAGTGCAATATTTTCCGTAAAGTGGCGTATTAAGCGTTGAATGTTTCAAGCATAATTGTCTTAACAGGGTGCTACTGTAGTTCAAAGTTAGCTCCAACTAATGTCCAATAATAACCGATTAATTTGTATGTTCTTTCTGCATGCAAAAACGTAAACAAAATATAGGAAAAATCGTACTATATGGGATAGATAGTTTCTAAATGCAAGATCTGCCGTGAAGTGGCGTATTAAGCGTTAAATGTTTCAAGCATGATCGTCTTAACAGGGTTCTACTGTAAATCAAAGTTAGCTCCAAGTAATGTCCAATAATAACCGATTAATTAGTAGGTTCATTCTGCATGCAAAAATGTAAAAAAAATATAGAACAAATGTTTTGAGAATGAAATTTTTTTTAAAGGGAATAACATTTTAACATTTAGTACATACATCCAAGTTAACTTGACTGTTTGTAATGCCTAATTTATTAATTAGTTCTTTTTGCAGTTAAGGAAAATAAACATGTTATTTACTCTTGAATGGCAATTCATACAACTCAACAATACAGTGAAGTAAAAAATGAGAAAAATCGGCTAATCTTTGACTGCTAAATAGTTATTGATATATTATATAATTGTTGTATTATAACTAAAAAAAATCAAAAGGTCCAACTTTGTTTCAGCGAATTGGTGAAATTTGCAAGAATTATCAAGCGTTGACAATTTTTTACCAAAATAAAAATTTAAAACAAAAATGGCTTAGTTAAAAATAATTAAGTGATGTAGTTTTAAGCCAATTGAGAGAAATAGATGATCTATCATATCAATTTGATTATATTATTAACTTAACATATTTTCCGAAAATTTTCTTAGGTTTGAGAATGCTGTCAGTATCCAGATATGATATATGCACGTATAGCCACTCGGATGATGTATATCACGCCGAGCAAGATTCTGGTACGAGATGGCGCAGAAAATGAACACCTATATATCACCACAACAGACCCTCGTACTCGGAAAAACTGACATTTCCTTTTCCCGCCGAGAAAACGAGATGACACATGTTTTCCGTTCCGGCATAGAAAAACTTTTCATGAGAAAATCTGTGATACGGTGAATTTTCATATAAAGAAGTGTATTCACATAAGTCCACTCGTGGGGAAATCTGTTGTGATATATGAAGATAAATGTTTAACGATAGATTCCTGAAGCGGATGATGCATTTACGTGTCGGGTATTTATAATAAAGCTCTGGGAAAATGTGATCAATAACAGGACTCAAATTAATTTATTTGGAGGAAATGAAATTTGTTTTGTGTTGGGGTGCAACAATAAGATTAATCTAGATTTTTTTGTTTAGTGAATCTTTCTTATACCAAATTAATTAATAGCTATATGATTATAAAACTTTGCCTTCTCTACAAAAAGTTTTTAGTGCCAACGTTAAAATTAAATTATTAGACAAAAACTTTTTTTGTGTGTATTTTCCAACATCAATCAGAACTTATGAGCAGTTGAGATAAAACTTAATTTTGGTCTATCTATATTTGATATATTTATTAGATATTTCTAATATCTACTATTGATTTTCAGTTTGATGCGGAAATTCTTGGGAAAAGCTATTTTTAAGTGTAAATAAATATAACTACTGCTTGATATCCAGTTGTCCACTCGGAATTAAAATGGGTATTCTATTATTACAAACAAAAATTAACACAAAAAATTAAATCATTTATGGAAATATACACACTTATCCAATTATTGTTTTATTCGTAATTTTATTGCAAATGTTTTCTCTGAACAATTTTTTTTATAATATATCATAAATTCTAGAATAAATTCTTAGATTTTGTTCTGGTAAAATATTGTCGTATAATTATAAATACCTATTTATGAAATAGAATGACGTTTTGGAAATCATTTAAAATTATTATATTTTTTATATTTAAATTTATTTTTCGGTATTTTTTCATAAAAGGTAAACAACGTATATTTGATAGCAGAATATTTCAATTGCAGTTTCAAATGATTGTAAGTCTAAAAAAATAATATAAAGTGCAAATTTGTGATCGAATAATATTTTAATTAGGAACAAGATCAAATGCAAATTTCTGGTCAAATAAAAAAATTAATTAGTTTTCGATTTTATTTATTTTAATTAATATTAGTAATTTAATTAAATCTAAAGTGCGTTTTTTTGCCAGGCATGCTAGCTCATAAATGATTTTCCATATTAATTTTTTAGAAACCTTTATTTGAATAATATTATTATTTTGTTATGTTTATTATTATCCGTCACTGATTGTTTTTATTTCACTTTGTTGTTTTTCTAATATTATTTTTATTATTCAAAAATTTTATTTATTTTATTTATTAATTTTATTATTATTTTTATTTGCTTTTATTTTATATTAAATCATCATGCTACGGATATCATTTTAATGTAAATACTATCCTTTATTTTGTACTCTTTTTTATTTAAATTTATGTTATTGTTCATTATTGTTACTAGGTGTTAAATTATTTAACAATTGTAACAAATTTTGTAATTGAAAAAATATATATATATTTTAAAAATCTTTCAACAAATTTATCTCAGAAATGATATATTTTCTACAAAAAAATATATATATTTGATTAAATTATAGCATTAAAATAAATTTTTCATACTAGTATGAATACAACCTATTATTAGTTTTGTATAATTGAATAAATTGTCCAATATTGTATAATTAGGATTATTATTAATGATGATTATATGTAGTAGGATTTATAATTTTTTTTCAAGTACCGATGTGGAAAAGCATTCAAAACATATTTAACAATGCGTCACAGGAAGTTATAATAAAATGTTTTATAACAAATAAAGTACTTTTTTCCTTCTCCATACATCAAACTGATACAATATTCGCGCATAAAGAATTGCTGAACAAATAGATCCTGCACATAGATCTCCTCCAATTAGCGGTATAAAACTACAATGGTACAATGCGCCTTTGAATATTAACTTTTACTAAATTACATATTTGAACAAGTCATGCCTTTATTTCGTAACAATTACTATTGTAATAACTCATCATTATTCGTAAATGGACCGCGCTAAAATGCACTAATCTCTTTGTACAAAATGGATAAAACGACTTTTAATAATCTGATATTTGAGTAATGATGATAAGAGATAGATATCAGTGGTGACAAAATGATTTTATTTTAGGACAAATTGATTATGAATTAAACTCGGATCTTATTGACACTATACCATATGTAGGTTTTAAGACAACTTTAGGGTATCAATATACAACTATTTACAGACATACAGCAGGGTATCGCGAATTCCGAGACTCTTGCATAATTTAAGCTTAAATGACTGGACTAAATAAAACTATGCAGGCAACTGAAAACAAAGTTGATGAAACTTTTTATTAAAGAAAGACGCCAGAAGTATCATAAAAGAATTTAAAATTATCTAATCTTATGTATGAATTGAAAAATTATTATTCAAGAATAATAACATGGATATGGTCAATAAAACTAATGGCTAAACTGAAAAAATTCTTCTCAACTTTTGTGAGCAAAAAAGTCAAGCCAAACAACAAGTTTTAGATAGTGAGATAGTCTAATTTTTCAGACCGCACGTTTAATAATCTCTGTATAGATATAACAACAATAACACCGGCTAATTAAAGGAATATAATATAATGTAATGAGTGGAGGCCGGGCAGGTTTAATCAACAATGAGCAATTAATGCTGAGTAGTTTATGACGCTTACAAATCTTGTGATAACACTGATGTATGTTGGCGTAATTACACGGTGTTAACGAAACTTATTAATCGCGCGGCCTCGTTAAAGCGCTAATGTCCAATGCCGCCACTTCAATGATGTCTATAACAAACATTCGTTATTAGGAAGCTGATATTGGATTTACTCAATAAACTTGTTTGATGAACTAAATTTTATTCGATTAATATAAAATTTATTTCTTCTTTAGCACTCGAAAGCAAAATCTTGGTTTACAAAATTATAATAATTCCAATCTGGTCATACGGTATAGAGCTTTGGGGCTGCTCTAGCCAATCTAATATGATATTCATCATCACATTTAGAAAATCACCCCCAATTTACTCGTTGGTTCAAAGAATTAAGAAGACTTAAAAAAATAAAGCTTAATAACTTTATCTAATAAATTGTATATAATGGCAATTACCCACTGGGGCAACTGCTATCCATAATTGTATTTAATTAATGTAAATCAAAATAATTCATAGAATGTAATTAATGTCCTAATTGCTATTAATAAAAGTAATAAAAAAACTATGCATTCTATTTTTTGTAGTGATAGTAATATTAAACATTATTCTGAAGCTTGACACAAGACACAAGCCTTATAAAACGACTTTCAAGATTCAACAAATGGTCAGATTTGATCAGCAGTACTAAAAGCAAACATAAAAAAAAAATTTTTACAAGAAAAACTTAAATGTGTTTTATGCCTAAAAGAAACAAAAACTATCATTTTGCTAAAAAAAATTTAATAAACATTTAGTAATATAATTTTACATATACATTTAGTATTTTTTTTATTATTTATATATAGTTATGATGTAAAATGTTGAACTGCTCTTCTATAAATTAATATGTGATAATTAACGTATATAGGTACAAGGCTTTGTAATTTAAATCGACTTTGATCACCAGCTGTCATTAGTAGTCCATGTACCTGTGCTCTATGTATTAGTACTTAATACAATTTGTAATTGTCAATTGCCAATTGCATTGGCTGTTTAACTTCATTGGAAGCGATAAGATGAAATATATTTTTGTTGGATTTTTACCTAACACAAGGAACTACATAACAGTAAAAATTATGGGTATGCATTATAAGAAGACATCAATGTAAATTAATTGTAAGACATATTGCTTCATCATTTTTGATTCTTTGTTGTTTGCAGTCTTTGGTTCACTATTATTTCTATCTATATGTACTTGTTACACATGCACTAATTCATTTCGAACATGCAAAACAAAATATCACAATATCTTTGTAGACAGATCTTGTTTGGCAAACAACAAATGCAAACTAGATTCAATTATTTATGTATGATTTATAAATAGATCCATAAGTCTCTCCAAGGTCGTCTATTTTTTGCGTTCTGCTTCAATCCACAAATGGGTCCAACCCAGTTTGTTAAAAGTAAAGTCATATCTTTTCTATAAATAATTCTTCATTTGTCACTTCATCTGTTAATTTTATCAGGAATCTTCTTCAGCATCACACCTTGAAATTTTTTCGTATAGACCCTGATGTAAACTTTGGGTACTAAAGGTAGATTTTAAACGCAAAAATAGTGTTTTTCAATAAAAAAAATAAATTTTAGAAAAAATACGAATTACCAATACTTATTGTTATAGTTCTTAACATAAGTTGTCATATGTTGACTTCTCAGTTTCTTTTGCTATGTATACCAGTATGTTGGTATTTAAATATTATTAGTTTTTTTTTTTAACTCATGCCATAATTAATCTTTGCCGAAAATATTGACTAGAGGTTATTATGAAAATATCAAGTTTATGGTAAATTTTTGGAAACACTAGGTAATGGTATGTTGGAAAATTGGAAACACTAGGTAATGGTATGTTCAGATCATGAAACTAATGATATGAATCAGAAGGCCAATATTTTTAGTTCGAACTTACATTATCAATCCATCAATTTAAGGATTGTTTTGGTACAAATATTTCAACTTTTTATTAAAAAAACTAACTTACTCGAATCAATACGTTTCGGCAACACGGAAGTCGCAGTGTCAATTTGAACCAACAAATTCATAAAATAATCAACCGTTGCGGCTAGCTTTCGTTTTTTTTGCATTCAAAAATACCGGGCCTGAAATAAACATCAAATGATTTTCACGGTCTTGACTTTGGGCACACAATCGACAAAACCGTCCTCTCGTGGAAGTCATAAATAAACATGTCATGCAATCTTTCAGAGGTCCATTTTTATATTCCTTTCGCCTTTTGTACATATCTCGAACAATGTCCTTATTTTGCGTGTACTGACGGCTTGTTTGCGTTCCGAATGTGAAAAGGATCCATTGTGCTCGAACAGATTTCAATAGAAGGAAGGACATACCTAGTTTATTTATTATTTAGAACTGTGTCACGGTGTTCGCTCTTTCGAGGTGAAATTTTAAAATACTACGACGTTCCTCGTAATCGATGATGCTGATTTATGTATTGAAATGTCACGTTTCATTGGATAATGTATAGTTGGGCATTTAGAAAATTTTAGCTTTGGCATCAGTGGTGGACAAACATTTCATAGAGGAAAATAATCTAGTGCAAACAAATTTATTTCATGCCATTCAAGCTTTATCATTTGAACTAGAATGTGAAAATAAGTATATTATCGAGTATGGTTAATTATAATTAGTATTAATAATTTTGTGGCCTACATAAATATTTAATGCGTATGTTCGTAGATATGCAGATGATCCTAAATAATTCGTAAATCATTAATAAACCATTAGACTTTATGAATTTGAAAAATCTTACAACAGACATTTTTTATCGAATTCTTGCCTAATGTTAAATATTGTTGCACCGTCTTTTATTATTTACGTAAGTACAAAAATTATCACAAAAAACTCGATATTTAAAATTAGAAAATAACAAAACTCTATATGCAAATATAGAGATAATTACTTTCTATTACTAAACATAATGAATAAAAAAAATTGTTTATTTTTAATTAATAATAATTAATTATTTCGAGTCAAATAAATTATTTTAATTTATTTAAAGAGCTGAATTGTATAAGAAAAAAATAAATTTTATTCATTATCCAAAGTAAAGACAAAACTTTATTTTATACAAAATGTATCTATATCAATTATTTAATATACTATTTAGTTAATTCAATTATCTAATTAATCATGATCAATTGTTAATCTACCTATCAATGTTTCTGTCTGTACTTTTTATGTAAAATTTTTCCATAAAAAATATTTTATTTCTTGTGAAATAATTTTACTCATAATATTTCAAATATAAAATATAAGAATATCTTATCAATTTCATGACTAAAAGTCATGAAATCAAAGTCACAAACATCAATGTTCACTATATGAGATTAGTTATTATAACATAATTTAAATATATTATTTTTTTCTCTAATTAATGTAAATAAATCTATGCTCATTATAAATTACTAGAAAATTTTCATGCTATTAAGTTTTTTTCATGTTCAGTAAAACAGATTGAATGATTTTTAAGTCTTTTTTACTAATTGAGTAATTGATTTTTCTTTGAGCTTTATGCAGAATTTAGAGAAACTTCATAAAAATGATATTAAACTTAGAGATTATTAAACTTTAGAATCATCTGGCATAATAAATTTAATTGATTTACTTGATCATAACTAACTGAACTGTTGCTTGTTAGAAATTTACTAGAAATTTCAAGTAAATTTTATTACAACTGAAATTTGTATAATGTCCAGCTTACAGCAGATTGTAAGATAGCTTGAAGTTTTTATTGAAGGATGAGATTTCTATAGTTTTTCGTCACTTTAAGTAAGTTATTGATTTTCTCTTTGAGTCTTATGTAAAATTTATAAAAAAAATATATCAAACTTAAACATTGGAATTATTTAGCTATGAAATACATGGCATAAAAATATTTAATCTATATATTCTGTTACTAATAAACCGATGATTGTTAGAAATTGCTAATAAATTTTCATTCCTTAATTTAATAATATCCATTTCATTAATAATTTTAATAATATCCGGTAAAACCGATTCGAGGATAGAAAAATGGAAGGATGAAATTTATATGAGTTTTTTGCAATTTAGGAGTCATAACGTTTTTCGTTATATTTTATGTAAAATTTAGAAATTAGAAAATTTATAACAAAAAAATTATATAAAACTCATTGGAATTATTTAGCTATAGAAACATATTGCCTAAAAATTAATCGAATTATTTGATTACTATAATGAACCGATTTTTTATGACAATGATTTTTTTTTATGTTTACTAAAACAGATTACATAATATCTAGAAGTGTTTTATGGGTAAATGAACATATGTATTATAAGTAAGAAAAAGTCTTCTATACTTTAACAGTCTTTGATATTATCTTTGAGCTTCATGTAAAAATTATAAAAACTCAAACATTGAAAGTTATTTTATTTAAATTAATTAAAATTTATAGAAAATTTATAAAAAAAATTATATAAAACACATTGGATTTATTTTGTTATAGAAACATATTATATTTAAAAAAATCTATTTATCTTATTACTACAACAAACCGAACCGATGCTTAATGTGATTTACTAGTAAATTTTCATACCTATGAATTTTTTTTGTTCAGCAAAAGTTTTAAGTAGTGATATGTAATTTATTAAATGTTTAATATTATTAGTTTTTATTTTGTGTTTGTATATACTAGTACTTTATATTAAATGTTATATATAGAAATATTTTAATAGCTGTCTATATCTTAAATACTCTAATTTTCTTATATATTATCTTTAGTTTATAACTTGTACACTTTAAGATTAAATTATATTGTATTATTGCCATAAACGTTAGATTAATAAATAAATAAATAAATAAATAAATGAACAAATAAAACAGATTGAAGAATATCTAGAAGTTTTTAGGGAAGGATGATCATATGTATTATAAGTAAAAAAGGGGTCTTTTTTTTAGTTTTATGTAAAAATTATATAAACGTTACAGAAAAATTATATAAAACTCAAATATGAACATGAGAATTATTAACCTACATATTTGTTTAATTTAATATAAACAATTCGAGTAAACCATACAAATCTATTTGAATCTAGTATCTATAGATTTGGATATCATTGTAAAACGTGCAGTGTATTTAACTTATGGACAGTATCTACGAATTCCGTCAAGTCATTTTGCACGGTGCATCATTCATCCTTTTCGAAACCAATTGCAGATGTAACTATAGAATGAAGCAATAAATTGCTGATTTCATTTCAAAGCACAAAGAATGAGACACAATAGGAGTATGTTGACAAAGGAAACGAACCGAGAAAAGGAAGAATTATATAAATAAATCATCATTATGGATTACAATAAAGTGGCGGCTGTTTGCCTTTGAAATATTGAAAACCATTTAGAGGAATTTGTAGATGCTTCAAGACCTTGAAATACTGCAAAATGATAAAAAGTGATAGGATATTTATATTTTTAAATCATTCATTCATACTGCAAATGAAACACTAGGCGTCACTCATTGGAGTGAACTCTAGTTAATTATTTCTTTTTATTCTTTTTTTCTTTTTATTTATTAATTATTATTATTATTATTATAATTTTTTGTTTTTCGATTCCTTTGTGTCACAATTGCTTATAGGATTTAATTGTACCTTGATTGCTTGATTAATATAAATAAAGAAAAATTATTCATACTGTATCTTAGAACCATTTACTGACATATTATAACTAACCGATTGGTTTTTGCCCAAAAATAGGGAGGCTGGGTACGGTTTTTGATCTGATTTATAATTAACAAATTATCAAATCGCCTTTTAATTTTTTTTTTTGAAATATTGAAAACCATTTAGACGTATTTGTAGAAGCTTCAAATATTGAAATCCAGCAAATTGATAAAAAGTGATAGAAGGATATTTATATTTTTAAATCATTCATTCATATTGCAAATGAAACACTAGGCTTCACACATTGGAGTGAACTCTAGTTAATTATTTCTTTTTATTCTTATTTTTCCCTTCTTATTTATTAATAATTATTATTACTATTATAATTTTTATTTATTTACTTTTTTCGATTCCTTTGTGTCACAATTGCTTGTAAGATTTAATTGTATCTTGATTGCTTGATTAATATAAATAAAAAAAAATTCATTGATCAGATTTAAAATTAACAAATTATCAAATTACCATATAATTTTTTTTCAGCTCACAAGAAAATTAATAATTTTCCATTAATTTGGAAAAAAGTAAATTTGGCTCTGTGAAAATACTAAAATACTGTTTTTTGAATAGATGAATTAGTTATAAAATCAAATCATACGAGTGTCACAACCATCCACACCGCCAGGACGGTTGTGACAGACATACACATAGGTTACAAAATAAAGAGCTTTAACGCCAAAATGGTTTTGTAACGACTTTTATCGTCAGAAATATGTAACACAACATAACAATAATTTAAATAAAGCTTCTGAATATATAACAATCTAAAATAAAATATATTCATTGTAAACTAAGTTAACAAGAAATCTTTGTGTAAACTTTCTTTTCTTTTATTGAGTTTTCCTTTTCCTTTATCTTTTATATTTTTATGTTAGATTTTTTATTATGTTAAGTTAGATTTTTTATTATCTGTCTAATCTATACCCGAAAAGAACAAAAAATACACAAAATTTGTCAAAACCGTATCCAGCACACACATTTGAAAACAAAATCATCGTTTAAATTATCTACTCAAAAACTTATTGATAATATTAAAGTACTTTGTTCGAACTTCAGCAAAATAACTAACAAAGTGATCTATTTGTAAATAAAAAAATACTTTCGACGCTTTAAAAGCACTTGAGATTAATGTAGGGCGCTGATTCAATCAATAATGTAAACTTGTTCGTTCTAACATACTTCATCTTTATCCCCTTTGGATCCTATCTCAAAATCAGTATAGTTTTGCTCTTAAGACGACTTTTATACAATCACGAACTGTTAAAAATATTTTATATGTATTTGCATGTATGTATAAATATTATTTTATATGTATTTGTTTGTATGTATAAATATTAATTTTATAATAATATTATTTTTATCATAAACTTGCAATTTTAATATTTTTCTTGACAGAATATTTATACAATATTAAAAAATTTGATAAGAAATAGTAGATTAGATTATATTATTTCCAACTAAATATTTCTATGAATACTCTCCAAATTGAAATTTACAGTATGCGCCAAAATATCGATAAATCAATTTCGGACAAAAAGAGACATTTATCAGGAGGTCTATTTTTACGAAAACGAAACCATAAAGTAAAAATAAAAGAACAGGCAATACACCACTATTACAAACAGCTGCCCTTTTTATTTCGCATTTCCCTCGAAACAAAGTACCTACAAACCGTGATTTTTCAGAAAAAAATACCATTGTAGACCTTTTGTGACATTTGCCCGATTTTGCGTGTCGTTTCGGAACTTAAAAGACCATAAATACATCAGAAATTTAAAACGCTTTGCCCCAGAAAATGAGAGCAAACAATGTACATACAATGATTTTGTAAAGTCATTTTCGAATACATAAATCTTCCTGTTGTATTCTACAAGACATCATAGAAAATTGAATGCAATTGACAAAGATAAATAATAGGTAAGTTTAGTTATATTTAGAAAAAATGTGTCAAATCTGTATTTTGGTTTTGATATACTTAAGATTTTAGAAACCTCTAGTTTAATATATTTACAATAGATGGTAAAGAAAGTAAAATGAGATTTGACATTTATAAACTTGCTTCACAAGATTTATTAAAGTACATTTTGATACATACATACATTTAGTAAAATAATCGAAATTTTCTCGGTTGTTATAGATATATATTTCATAATTGAATATGATATGAATAGTTTTAAAATAAAACATTCAAATAAAGTTATGCATTTGTCAAAAATATATTTATATGGTATTTATCCCATTTAAGTTGATTCTGTTGAATTGATAATAAAGGTCTAAAGAAGTTATTGATTCTCAAATTGTTTTTATATTATTTATTACCCTTTTAGCTAGTATACGAGTCAAACATAAAATATATCATGTACAATATGTAGTAGATAAATTAAAAATAAAATATAAAAAGCGTTTTTAATGTTAATAATTGTATTCATTTAATACAATTACAATAACCAATAAAGAATATTTGCAAACCTGTATTGCTGTAAGTTTTGACATATAATTTAACATCATCTTCAATAATCTCAAAGATTTTATGTATGCATATATAATTATTTATATATTATTGGAAAATTATTGGAGAATGACAAAATTAAATTTGGTTTGAAAGACCTATCATCAAGTAAAAAAGAGATTATATTCGTACATTTCAAAAACAGAATTAAATATTTTCAACACGTAGCATTTTCTCAAAACTCATTTTATATATTATATTATAAAAACTCAGAATTTTCAATTACCTTAGAATTATTATTTTGCAGATATTTTGAAGCATATACTTGAATACATACATTAGAAAAAAAACTATAAAATTTGCAACATTCATTTATGAAAAGAAAGTGTAGTGACAAACACGAAGAGCATTAATAATTCTATTAAAGTTATATGAACCACGTAAGTAAAGCTATTGTCATATACTTTTAAAACAAAAAAAAACAGCAAAAAAATATCAGCAAAAGACAAAAATTTTGATTGAATTTGGAGAAAATTACGCTGCTATGGCAGAATGGGAAAGGCTAGAAGTTTACTGCAAACTCTATTCATGGGTCCCAATAGATTAGTGGTTAGACCTAAGGGATTTCAATCAAAGGTTCCAAGTTCGAAACCCGCCTCAGACAGCAAGATGTGAAGCAGAAGTAACATCGGTTTTCTGTAAAAATAGTCCTTACCCAGCATTGATGCAACAAAATCAACCAATAAAAAAAATTATCACTCTTACAGAAATTGTAATAACAAAAAAATTACCACATTGAGAAAGATAACTGTTTTGTTTTTAAATAAAAAAATAAACGAAACACTCAAGTACCTCAAGAAGACCATGTGAAATATCTCAGCATATACCTCGAAAAAACTTAATTGGCAATTTCACATACCTAAAAAAGAGACTACAGCTTGAAATAAAAACCAAAATGCTTTACTGGTTATTAGGGACTAAATCCGAAGTAAGCTCATACAATAAGCTACTCTTATATAAATCTTTATTCAAACCAATTTGGTGCTATGGTATACAATTGTGGGGCAGTGCTCATGAGACTAATATAAAAATAATACAGAAATTTCAGAACAAATTTTTGAAAATTGCCTTAGGAGCACCAAAATATGTTCCCAACTGGTTGATTCATGTCGACACGAATACACCTACCATAAATGAAGTAATAACAAAAACGGCACATATGTATGAGTTGTTTTTCCAACATGCTCATTTAGTATATGTACAATGTCCCTTTAAGGCTGACAATTGTAAATTCCCCAAATTTATTAAATGTCCTTAATAGGACAGTTGTAAATTAAATAAAGAATACATTTAGAAAATAGGTACCTATTTAAATTATCAGTCAAAATGTCAATAAAGTTTTTTCGTTTAAAAAAAAAACAAAAATATAGAAACTAGAGTCAAAATAGTGTATAAAGTAAATACATCTGAGTGCTTTATTATTAAGTTGAACCTTTATAGAATTACTCCAGAATTCTTACATCGAAAAACTTAAATGTCGTTCATGACGTGTCAATATTTGTCGAAAGCGTCGCACGGCAGCGGACCACACATTTGAAAATTTGAAATCGTTCTGGTCAGGCCACACGCGTTCGCCTCTCGTATCATTACAATAAACATATCACGGAAAACATATCGTTCCTTCTTCAGGTAGTTGCCCGATTGTCTAAATAACAATGACATAGCATTTCAGGATGACAGCAGGAATAGGCCATCTTTTTTCTAAATGTGACAGGATATTGTATGTAAATTGCAATAGTATTAAATTGTAGGAACGCGGATTGTAAATATATTAATATAAGAAAAGCATTTCGATAAATAGCTTCATGTAATTTATAGGATTTTCCTGTGGATTAATGGGTAGAGATACTGGATTTGATGTCAATTAGATTGGGTTTTACTTGGAAATATAGATAGCAATAACTTTCCAAATGAAAACGGTATAGTACTCAGCTTTGCTGCATCAATTAAAAATTTTATCAATATTACAGAAATTGTAATATTTAGATTTTTTCGACAGGTTTAAAACGACTGTCGACGTTGCCAAGTACCAAACCAACGTCGTTGCAAATCATCACAACAGCTTATGGAACACCTCAAACCAGTTTGGATCTATGGCATCGATCTATGGGGTGCTGCTAAAGTCAGTAACATACAAATAATGCAACAATTCCAAAATAAAATACTCAGACAAGCAATATCCGCGCCAAGGTATGTACCGTCATGGTTAATTCACCAAGCCACCGATATACTCACAATCAGTGAAGAAATTAATAAGAGTGCCCTTACTTTCAAGAGTAAAATTGACCATCATTTAAACGAACTGATAGCAAGTCTTTGTAAGACCACACATAATATAAGATTAAAAAGAATGCAATTAATAGATCTAACACATTAATCAATAATAAGTTGTTCTACCATATTATTTATGATAGGTATGTGTATGTATGTGTATATGTAGTCTGTGTAATGTACTTTGTTTATAATTGTATGTATATATTTGGATTTCTATTTTTATTTATTATACCAATGTTTAAGTAAGATATAATTTAGTACAGGTAAACCACTGGGTTTTTCTTTTAAAATTCTATGTTATTTGTCAAATTAATTACTCAATGTCTTTCTATTTAGACAGATTGTAATTTATAAGCAAATAAAAAAAAGCTTATGGAACACTTAAGTTCTGACCGCTAGTCAATAATAACAAAAAAAATCATATATAACTCACGGTTCTTTTTCAATTAATTTTGAAAAGACAATTTAGTCTTTAGAAACATTTATGCAAAATTTCATATTTATATAAATTAGCATCGAACAATACTTATAAGATTATAAATTAAAATTTTTTATAACGAATAAATATTTTTTAATTTAATCATATGCAATTCATTGAACATATTGAACATATATATTCATAAACATGTGATTTAGACGACTTTCATAATTAAGAGTTAATTTCAGTACAAAATTTCGAAAATCATATGCCCTTGCACTTCATAAACCATTTTATGTTCTTGTGAAATAATGTATCCATTTGGTTGTGCAATCTTCTTTTACAGAAATAATTATTCCTAGTTGTTATTAATTTAAAATTTAGGAAACTATTTTTTTATGAAAAATCTGTTCAAGATATAGTTAAAATACAAGATAATAAAATGAATAATCTTTTTTGTCAAATAGCTGCCTACTTTTTTAATTGATCACTCAAAGTAAATAAATGTAAAATTTTTACATTTTTTAAAAATCTCAAATAATTATACGTTTCTTAACAATTTACCACATTCAAGTACATTTGATTATAATATTTTACATTTACGTAAATTTTGTATCATAGCAAATTTAAAATTATAGTTGCAATTAGTATTCATTTTTTTTTCATAATATTTTACTATATTGGACTTATTGTAGCTAAAAACAATTGTTAATATTAAATTAATGTGCAAGATTAATAGTATTTAACTAATCAGTCAAATAATAATAATATTTATTTGTAATTAGCGTTATCCAAAATTCTTTTGAGAGACTATGTTTATTTATGATATTTATGATTTTAAACATATTGCGAATACATAGTAGGTAGGTAGTATAAAAAAATAAAAAAATATTTCAAGCAATTTTTCAATTATATATGTTTGGTTCGGGAGCAATATCAATAAAAAATATAGTTTGTTTATAAACTTGTTTTAAATCCACACGTTTCAGCTTCAAGTTCTAGACTTCATTCAATAGAAAAAAATAGATAAAAATTCATTAATGTTTAGACTTTAATTATATACTGACCCATACATAAATATTTTTCATAGAATCAATCATGATCAAAAAAGTCAAAAACGTTATGAATGAGATATAAAGCTGTGTCTAAGGTTCAGCATCCCTGATTTGAAGCAGGTAAAAGTAGAAGATATCAATTAGGTGGTATTCAACACGAAAATCGAGCCTCACGTAAGCATTATGCCAGATACGGGCACCGCGTGTATCGATGTGTATTAGGTGCGGCAGATGTGTCTGTTAGGCGGTTGTTAAGGAGATAATGCGATCACAAGAGTAAGGTAACAAGACAAGGCGGTCAATAAATCACTCCAGAGAAACACCACGACAAATGTCTACCGACAACAAAATGTTTTTCTGGCGAGATTTGATATCGATTCCAGTCACGAACTTGGTGGCTGGATATTGGTAAATGATTTTGGTAAAATAAATATTTTAGAATGGACTACATATTTCTAGTAGTGTTTTAGGCAGACTTTGTTAGTACTTTATTGTCTTTTTTAAAGTAAAATTTATTTTATGCGCGTACAAATGCAACGGAAGAGAGTTACGGCAGAAGATAAGATAAGAGTCGAGTGCTAAAGATTCGTCATTCGCTCTCGATGATATTATTTTTATACGGGTCGATTGTGATTAGTCGTCGCGTATGTAAATATAGATCTGTCGTATGGTTCAAAGAATGAGATTATATCGCCAGCGAATAAGTAAAAAAAAAACACCATCAGTCAACGAATGTATGTTAATTTTAATTACATGAAGTTCTTCAAACACAATTTTTACATGATGAGTGAAGTTGCAAAAACAATATTTGATTAGGCGTTGTTTAACATAATCCACTGTGTGAACTAATATTATAGAAGTTATTAATCAGCAATTACTTCATTTCTCTAACGAAGGTTCATTTCTAAATGCTAATTACAATGACAAACCGGTCATGTCACGTGTGAAGTATGACTTCAATTACATTGCTGTTTTTAAATATTTTACATATTTTCAATGCTATAATAAATATATAATTTATAATTTGTCATTATTAAAATATGTTGGTTAACACTAATAAATATGTGCATCACGAGTGTTACCATATTACTAATAAACATTATTCAAAATTGTTATATGATGTATTAACTTTTACTTAAATGCCATCTTGTACAGTAGCAAATAAGTTTTACTTCAATCGCGTGTGAACCTGTGAGTCCTATGAGCTGTTACTATAATACTTCTTCATTACATGGTTTTTAGAAGGCAACCCAACAATTGGTTTCTCTATATTTGATATATCGTTATTATTAGAAATTCTCTAATACTGATGATATTTTTCAATTCTATACAGCAATACCGGATACCTCCTATCCGGTATACTTTAGACTTAAATTATTGACTATTCTCTACACACACTTTAGATTCAAATTTTTAAAACATCTACTATTGCTTGATTTCAGGCTATGCGAGGTGCGTCTAAAACCTGGAACTTGAAATCTTGGAATTCAAACTCAAAGCCTTTGCCACAGACATGCGGAAAAGCCCTCTTTCCGATATTGTTGCAAATTATGTAAAATGATTCTAAGAAATGATTACCTCTCACGGCAAGTAAGGAGTTACATCCATAATTATTTTGAAGCATGCCAAAAGGTAAGATACAATTTGGGACAATATTAACTCTCACAATAGTTTTCTCTTAAATTGACATAATCAAAACTTTGAAACTTTGACAAGTATAATATATGCTACTATATTATGTATATTCTATGTTGCATTTTATTTAATTTTTAGCTATTAGTTCTAATCATATTTTTGTCTTTCGGTTTATTGTTTTGTTAAACAACTTATTGTGAATTGTAGGTGATTGATTTTGTTCGGACGTATTTTTGTTTTATTATACTGGCCATAAAGGTAACAACCTTCATGTCATTGAGTTTTACACGGGATGGTTGCTACCCCTGGTAGAGGGGGTAGCGAAGAGTTTAATTGGAGTAATTGTTCACTCTTAAAAGTTAAGTCCGCGCAACAACATGTTTAATAAATAATAAATAATAAATAAATATATCTTCTTTTACTATAACTTAGTAACATATCAATGATTGTAATAAGAACTGCAACAAATACATAATATACAAACAAATCAGTGCTTAATACAGTAAAAATTACAACTAAATATGCAACTTTTACCAATACGGTTCTGTATCTATTCTGCACAAAGACATTGCAAAGCATTGTCTTCCTCTTAGTCGATCCCTTCACTTCACTTTTTCAAAAATTTAATGTCATTTTTCGTGAACAAAGGAGGAGCGTGCCATTGTCGATTTCAAGGTAATATTTAATTACAACAAGCCCCACATAAATGCTTTTTAGTTGAAAAGAACTTGGTGACTTAACATTTTTTTTCAATCCACTTATTCGTATACTAAAATTTTGTAAAACTTGATATTAATCACGTGCCAGACTTGAAAAAAGTTTTATTTGAAATACTGACGTTTGAAATGTCATCTGTTTCTTTGAAATTTATCTGCAGGATGATTTTTGGATACTTTTTATATTTGAGTTATTTAAAAAATAGATAAAGTATCAATATTTATGACATTGGATTGAATTTGTTAACTAGTAGTATCAATTTTATATTACCAATAAGATTAAAATTGTTAAAAAAATTAATACTAAGTATGTAGCGTTATTTTAACTTTATTGAAGCTAGTCAAAAATACCTACGTTTGTCTATATTATAATCAATTGCCACAAAATAATGATTCAAAATTATAATTTATATATATATATATATATATATATATATATATATAATAAAATTACCAATTTTAAAATGGAGATATCTATATTTAAATAAGTTTGTCAAAATTAAACATTATAAGGAAATTATGGATTTCTAAATATAAAAAATAAAAATTTGAATTGTTATTTTTATATTAATGTTTTAATAATTGTTTTGGTTCGGATATGCGTACAATATATATGACTTTAGATATATATTGTGGTTTCATCATATCAAGTTGTGACATAAGAAAGTTGTAATTACTAAGAAATTATAATTTTGCATTAATTTGGTTTTAAATTAATTCAGAAAAACTGAAATCTATGTTATCAACTGCCACAAAATATTTATTCATAACTACTTTATGTGAAGTTCTATTTGTCTAATTTCTATTGTCGGAATGATTACTCGTGTTTCCAGTCCATCGTCGAATTTACAAACATTAGCATCTTGTACTTGAACGAACTTACTACAGGAATTTTCTCATTACGTTCACTAAAGATTTTTCATTTAGATTAAATTTAATACAAAATACAAAACAAAGAATCTGCTGTCGCCTATGAAGCCGAAAACATCTTTTAAAATGTAGACTTGCAACCATCTTTTAAAAATTTATTAGTCATCTGTGAACGTGGATATTTTATGTAATTTTTATGTAATTAAAGTAAATTCCAGTTAATGTTAAAATATGTGTTTTATTGTGATAAAGTTGTGAAACCAGAGGAAAAATCTTCCTAATTGTATTTGATATTACGGTATATAAGTTTCAGAAAGTTATCAATTTGAAAATTTACCTACCTAAATCCATGTATGATGGTATAAATTGGAAACAAGAAAATTATGAATTTCTAAATATAAAAAATATTTTTGAAAATAAAAATAATCTTGTACTTTTATTTTATACTAACTACTATTAGTGACTCGTCCTGCATCTTACTCTTAGTTTCTTTACTAATTTAATACTTCTAATTATTCTAATTATTATTAAGTTTCATTTTATTGAAAAGATCTCATAAAAAACAATGTTTTTACTAGGCAATTCTGCAGATTTCTGCATGCAAAATGAAATAAAAAATGATCATATAAAATTTTTTTGCATTCAACTAGAAAAGTCATAAAAGAATAAACTCGATTTAATAAAATTTAGCACATATGGTCTGGCATATAAAACCTATAAAATCATGATTGAAAGATCTATTTTATCGAATGATTTACATGGTTAATAAAATATATTTAAAAAATGTAGGGGCCATATTTCGGATAAAATAGCAATATTATCAAAATGTTATGTCAAAAGGCTGTGTATTTGCTGTGCAATCAGGCGTTTTACACATAAAATCTAACCTATAAAACGTACAAACTTTAAAATACTATTTTATCGTAAGTGAAACTTTTTGATGACAACACATATACAAATTTGGGTTTTGTGTAAAACGCCTAATCGCACAGCAAACACTTAGCTTTTTGATAGTTTGTTCATGCTAACTTCTCATACGAAGATAGACCCGTAATATAGCATTACCATGATATTTCTATCTTATCCGAGAATTGACTTTTTATTCTTCAATATGCATCAACATGTGATATACAATATATTTAGCATTTATATTAACTCATTCATTCTGAATCCAATAAAATGAATCACATGAATATTGGCATATAAAACAATAATGATAAATCCATTTCATATTCCTCGGAGAACGGTACGAATTGCCAAATACCGTTTCTCGTG
This sequence comes from Ctenocephalides felis, assembly GCF_003426905.1. Classification (NCBI taxonomy): domain Eukaryota; kingdom Metazoa; phylum Arthropoda; class Insecta; order Siphonaptera; family Pulicidae; genus Ctenocephalides; species Ctenocephalides felis. The sequence goes on from NW_020537646.1 coordinate 26,669,341, forward strand.
AAATATGGATGTGCCGTTCGAAAACTTCTCACGACTTGTGCGACACACAATCGGCCAGCCTCCAAAAACACAATATTTCGTCATAAAAAAACACGAAAGAATTTAAATACGCACATAAATATCTATAATGTATTGATCATAATCGTATAATGTCGTCGATAAATCATTGATTTCATGGAACATAAAGTTTCCTAATATTTCACAAATGTATCCATTTATCAAAAATCTGTAAACGTGTTTCTGAGCAGCCGCTTCCTTACAAAAGATCGTAATGATGAGATCATGTGCAATAAAAATCGGCTATGAAATCTGTCAATAAATCTACGCGGATTATTTTTTTAGTGAGTAAAATATATCTTCTCCATTCTTCGGTGTCGTAAATTCGTTACATTGATGAAGTGAAATTCGGGTTATTTAAGTGTCAGTCGATGAACATAAACTTCAAAATATATCACCTATAAATAACTGGAAATGTGATGGTTTTATGAAGTGGTTGTGTAATTAAATTTTATGTCGAAAACGACCGATTAATAACTATTCCATAGTTCAAACTGGATCTGATATGGGCTGGGAAGAAATGTTATGATTATAAAAATCATGTTTCTTTATAATGATAGAGTTACTCATTGAGTATATTATTTTAATTAATAATGACGTAACACACTTTATAATATATTCATTATCTGTAAATCAATCAAGCAAGGTGTATGCAACGGCAGTAAAATACAAAAAACCTTCATGACGTATTTTGAAAAGATACGTGTAACAAAATCTTTTTACTAATAATTTTCAAAATATTTGTTTTAGTGATCTAATGTGTCCTTAAATTTATAGAATAAAAATCCTCTTATGTATTCTTTAACAAACAATATTAATTATTAATAAATTAAAAAATAATATTTAATTATTTCAGAAGAATTTGAATTTATTTTGAAAAATATAATATTTACCAGATACTTAGGGGCCGTTCAAGTATTACGTAAGCACTTTAGGGGGGCGGGGGGTATTGATTTGCTTATTTATGTAATATTTTGGTGACAGCTTTGCTTACTTTTGCTGACAAAGGGGGAGGGGGGGGGTAAATAATTGTACTAAATCTGCTTACGTAATACTTGAACGATCCCTTATTAAAATTAAAAATAAAGTTAAATATATATGAGAAATTGAATATATATAATAATATATAATAATTATATATGAAAAATATATATGAAAAATTGATGAATTAAAAAAAAAAGATGACAGTAGTGCAACTTATATGCCTGGACTAAATAATGGGCGTTGAATTGAAAAGATAAAATACATACATTCATACGTATCATCTACACATACATAAAATTTTCATATCATGGGGTTTGTCTCAATACTTCTCCGAAATGATCTGATATCTGACTGATTTTCATGAAATATTATAACTGTGATAAGTTTGACTGAGAATCGGCCAATATCTACTTTTCATATCTCTAAGTGATAAGAGTTGGCCAGCCTCAATCTTTTTGTAGTTTTTGTCAAAAGTAAGAAATACATGTTGCCTTAAATTTTCACCTTCTTACCACAAACCTCTATTTTGTAGAAGTCATTTCAGTAATCGAATAACTATTCATCCTGCGCGCAGATGATTTTTTTTAGTTCATGAAAAAGCTTAAATTTTACTTAGGAAAGAAAATTTATTTTTAGTAAGAGTTGTCCAACTTTAATCCTTTTTTTTAAATTTTGGGATCAATTTTCTTTTTTCATTTTTTTTTAATGCGGAACTGAAAAATATTACCAGTTGTAAATTTTCACAAATATTTTCATAATAGTCTTTCTGATCTGATTAATTGTCATCTTTTATGTGAATGTTTTTCATTGAATTTTGAAATGCTTGAATTTACACGCTCTATGTGCTAAAACATTTTTTTGGATAATGGTGACGAAAAAGTTACCAATGATAATTCTAGATGCATCAAATTATTGATCAATTTTTGCACAATCTGATTTCCATGATTACAATCTGAAGATACAACCATTTTTGAGAGGTATATAGGCACTATATAAATGTATGTTAAAACTGTAAAATTTTCTTTGATATCAATATGCCCCATGAACATTTATATGTAGCATGCATTGCAGTGGGTAAACCTTGCATATAATTTGCGTTAGCTGTCCCATTCACTTATATACCACATACTTCCACATTCACCATAAGTTAAAATATTGTTTATAGGTAAACGTTTGCTGGGCTAGCTAGTATATATATATATATATATATATATATATATATATATATACATTATTTATATATATTATATAAATATATAATGGTTGCATGTGTGTCCATCATATATACAAAATCAATTATAAGTAAGCTTATAGTCATTACAAGTCTTAGATGATTTGTATTAACAACACTGCATAATAATAAATGAATACATTAAATGTGACAGATTTACGACTTGGAAATAACATTTAGTAGTTGAAACTATATAATGTAATACATGGCCGTATTTCTATGTATGATATATTTAAATGGAATTATTAGAAAACGTTCACTAGTGTCTGGGAATTTATTATTAATCGATGTTTCATGATATGTTAACATTAGATGTCAATAAATCCAATCGTACAAAAACAAAACAGACTTGTATACCTACATATATATAATATTCGATAATTAATTATTATATAAATATATATATATATATTTTTTTTGAATAGTCAATATATATATATATATATATATATATATATTTTTTTTTTTTGAATAGTCAATATATATATATATATATATATATATATATATATCTCGTATAATATTGGATAACATAAGTAGCGATGTCAATTTTTACTTGAAAAATATGGATGAAAAATATATTTCGAATTGAAATATTTCTCATTTCGAGCATTATAGTGTGAAAAGGCGATGGGAATTATCTCAATATTAGAATTCTTTCTTGAATCGAATTGGAGTTTACCTCAGTTAACAGACCTGTCCTAGAGCAGTACAACCCATTATTTATTTATATATAATGTTGTAAATTGTGATTATAAACAAAGTCTAATAGTCAATTCAAACATGAAAAACAATTTTTTTACATTTTTTTATTTCCATTTAAAAATTACAATCTGTCGTTATAATGAGGAAACAATATTCAGAAATTTTGGTGGATAATTATATATTGGGAAAGAAGTTCGAAAGGTCACCTAGTGGTAATCCATGAAAAACAAAATGTAGATACTCTATTAAATATAGTAAAATAAATGCAATAAATCGAAAATTCAGAGGTTCGTTATGTTGTCCTTATTTATGTGTACATACACCCACATATTTATGTGTATATATATATAATATTGGGCAACCTAATATCGGGCAGTAGTGTTGTCCATTGTTTTTACTTGAAAATATAGATCAAAAATATGTTTCTAATTAAAATATTTCCTAATTCGGGAACTGTAGTGTAAAATGGCAATGGAAAATATCTCACTATATTCTTCCCTGAATCGAGTTGGAGTTTACCTCAACTCATGGACTCGCCCTAGGGCAGTACCCATTATTTTTCTATTTATAATATTATATAATTTTTAATTTGATGTAAATTTAATGTATGAACAAAGTCTAACAGTCAATCAAAACATGAAAAACAATGTGTAGATTGCGGAGTAATTTAGTGAAATAAATGCAATAAATCGACTAAATAAAAAACTCATAGGTTCGTTGTATTGTAACATAATGATCTGTCAGTAATTATTTAGTAAGGTAAGAACAATACACTTTTTTCTAATTTTATATTATATATAAATGTACTGATGATGAAGTAGTATAATAAGGGTAGACTTATATACTAATCCACCATTATGCTATATAGATTTTATATATTGAAATATTTCACTATATGAATATAATATGAATTTAATTATGTGACAACTGGATGGGTTACACATAAACTAATGTGTAATTACCATTTTTTTTTTTTTTTTTTGTTACAATTTATTTTTGTTAATCAAGACTTTAATGTCTTATTTACAAAATTGATATGAGCAAAAAAAAAAAAAATACAAAAAAACAAAAAATGCAATACATTGAATATAAAATGAAAAGAGTTAAAATAAAAATTAAATTAAAACAGTAATACAAAAATAATAACATAAATGAACGATGACGTGATGATGTATGCCGCGTACTACGTCAGGACACGTGCAGACATTGGGCTAGGTGTTTGGTAGATCGGAAGGCCATTTCTTGCTCAATCTTCTTATCGGTCTCTGAATCGCTTGAATTGTAGGATTTGTATGCTGGATTAATTTGTTGTTAAAAGATGAACTTCTAATCTTGATCATTTCGTTGACTGTTGAGATTTTCAAATCCTTATGTAGGCAAAAATTCGAAATATACCAAGGCGCATTAGTAAGGATACGCAGAATTTTATTCTGGCACCTTTGAATGATGTTTATGTTAGATTTGCATGAGCAACCCCATAGTTCGATTCCATAAGTCCAAATGGGCACTATGATAGTTTTATACAAAAGTACCTTGTTATCGAGAGAGATTTCAGATTTCCTCCCAAAAAGCCAGTAAAAATCTTTTATTTTCAGTTGGATTTGTTTCTTTTTATATTCAATGTGCGTTCTCCATGTCAATTTCGAATCAATGTGCATGCCTAAATATTTAACAGAATTGCATAGTGGAATTATTGAATTGTTCATGATGATAGGTGGACTGTTGTGATGTTTTAGAGAAACAATTATGTGCTGAGATTTTTCGATATTGATTTTGATATTCCAATCTAAAAACCATTTTTCGAGACTAGATAAATAATTTTGTAACTGACAAGTTGCTGTTCTAATATCGGAATTGCATGAAATAATTGCTATGTCATCGGCGTAAGTGCATATGGTTAGAAGATCATCTGTGGGCATATCGTTTGTGAAAAGAAGATAAAGTACAGGGCTTAGCACACTACCCTGTGGTACCCCACATTCTATATTTCTGATGCTCGAAGTCACATCTTTAATTTTGATTCTAAATTTTCTATTAAGCAAATATGAGCTTAAGATATTGAAGTAGTTTGGAAAAGTTGTTTTGATTTTATATAGGAGTCCTGAGTGCCAAACCTTATCGAAAGCCTGACTGACATCTAAGAATACGGCTACACTGTGTTCCTTTCTATTCATGGCTTCAAGAATACGAGACACCGTTCTGTTGCATTGTTGAATTGTAGAGTGATTTTTTCTGAAGCCAAACTGATGGTGAGGAATCCAACTATCATTCGGATGATCTTCTGACAATCTCTGCAACAAAAGTCTCTCTAAAATTTTCGATAATATCGATAAAAGACTGATAGGACGGTATGAACTAGCAGTGTGATGGTTTTTGTTTGGTTTAGCGATCATAATAATTTCTGCAGTCTTCCACGCTGTGGGCCAATAATTGTATTGAAGTATGGCGTTGAAAATATTTGTTATATATAAGATACCTTTTGTAGGCAATTCTTTTAACATCTTTGGAGTAATTTTATCCATACCTGGCGAAGATCTATTTTTTATCCTTTTTATTTCGCATAAGACATCATTTGGTGAAAAATGTCCTAACGGTGTAGAATGTATGGGTTGATTTACGAAATTGTTAATTAAATTATTCTGGGAAATATTTCGAGCGCTAAAAATGCTACTTAGATGATCAGCAAATGCCTCCGCTTTTTCTTCGTTGCTTTTTGCCCAAATGAATCCGTTTTGGTTGGTTATTTTCAGAGGAGGGTTTTGTTGTAGGGGTTTACTTTTGTTTCTGATTGGTTTCCATATGGAATTATCGTACCTATTTAACTGCAATATATACGACCTGAATGTACAATTCTTCCATTCTTTCATTTTTTTCCTCAGCGTGTTATTGAGATGATTAAGCGATGTCTTATCCGTTGGTAGATGAGAATGTTGCCAGGTTCGTCTTGCTCTTCGTTTCTGTGCAATTAGCTTCTTAATCTCTTGCGGAATTATTAGATTATCATTTCTTGGATTAATGTTCGGGGTGATCTGCTTGGTTGTTTCACGTACAATCTCAGAAAAATAATCTATATTATTTTCTATATCAATAACGCTTGTAGGCCTAGATTTTGGAAATAATTTTGAATCAAGTATGGATTTGAATTGAATCCAGTTAGAAAGATTGTTGTGTAGAATATGATTGTTGATAACTGGAGTAGGAAATGTGCTAAACGTCACAAGTATTGGAGAATGATCTGAAGAGAGATCGTAACTAGATTCAATATTGAGATTTGAAAGATCAATACCTTTCACAATAAAAAAATCTAAAAGGTCTGGAACTTTAGTAGGGTCAGAAGGCCAATAAGTTGGACTGCAAGTTGAAATAAAGGAGAGGTTATTTTGCCCTATGGCTGCATGAAGAATCTTTCCTTTGGCTGTAGTCAGTCTAGAACCCCAGGCAATATGTTTACAATTAAAGTCACCACCAATGATAAATTTATTACCTAATTGAGAGAAAAATGAAGAAAACTGAGCACAAGAAATTTTGAATCTTGGTGGACAATAAACAGCAGAAACACAAAAATTATATAAATTTGTTTCAACAGAAATTTGAGTTGCTTGTAGAAAATCATCAGAAATATTTGGTAGAACAAAATGCTTTATATTATTTTTGATTAATATAGCCGAACCGCCGCGAGCCCTGCCACTTGGGTGATTTGAATTATAAGTAGTGTAGTTATAAATTTTAAAGTAGTTTTTTTCAGTGAAGTGAGTTTCTGAGATTAATAAGATATCTATTAAGTTTAACTTTAAAAAACATTCTACTTCATTTTTGTGAGGTATTAAACCGTTGGCATTCCATTCAGCAATTTTAATTATTTTTGCCATTGCTTTTGTTGTTGACTAACGTGGATAACATATTTATTATTATGGTGTTCTGTTGCAAAAGCTGATTGAAGATATTTTTAAATTCTAAAATAAGTGTTGCTAGAGAATCAGAATCAGGATTTGAAGGTGAATGATTAGAAGCAGAGTAATTGTTTTTTGCAATGTCTGCATAGGATGAATTTTGAATTGTTGGATTTAAGGCCGGAGAAATGTTGTTTATTTTATTATTAGAATTAGAATTATTAGAATTTTTAAAATTTGGTTATTGGATTTGGATTTATGACTGATTGATTTACTGGAGTTTTGTTTCTTTGTTCTTTAATTTTTTGGAAGTATGAGCAACCGCGATAATTAGCTGGATGAGCACCGTCGCAAAAATAACAACATGCCGGAGCATTCGGATCTTTGGTACAAGCTATAGTATTATGATTGTCACCGCATTTTAGGCAAGCAAATGGTCTATTGCAGTATTTTTTGGTGTGATTAAAGAGTTGACAGCGAGTGCATTGTATAATGTTGTTAGACTTTCTCGGTGGTTCGACGCGTATTATGCAGTTGAATAATTTGTAAATGTTATAAATATTTTTGTTATTTCTATTTGGTTCCAGATCAACAAAAAACATATTAAGAGGTTCTTTTGTTATTCTATGTCTAATATTTAGGATATTACGTACGACATGACCCTGTTTTAATAGTTCTAATTTAATTGCATCTGTGCTTGTTGAAAAGTGTACATTTCTAAGAACAACCCTATAAGCCTTCTCTTCTTTTAATTGATATGTATGATATACGGCATTAGTTTCTTTTAGATGTCTAGATAAAGTTCGAAAATGGTCGACAGAATTACATAGAATTTTAAATGTATTGTTAGCTAAACTTCTCAGGAAATATTGATCGTGCGGAATTATTTCATTTAATTGATTAGACATATCATTAATATCGTCAACTCCGTAAATAAATATTGGAGGGGGCTTACTGACTGGAGCCGGTATAACTGAATTGTCATCATTAGCTGTTTCTATTGTTGAAAGGGGCGAAAATCTGTTTTGAATTTTGACATCTATTCCTAATGGTTCAAATGAAGTTTTTCTTTTTTTGAAATTGACTACTTGCCATGAATTAGGAGGTTTCTTGACATCAGAATGTGGTTGAGTGAGGCTTGTAGATGCACTATTACTAGATGATATTACTTCCTGTCTAGAGTCAGAAACTGATGAAGTTGAACGCAGCGAGACCTTTTCCGATGTAAACATATTAGTCCGACCTTCTTCGCGAGGTATCTTGCTGTATTTGCTGGATCCAATAACGGTCTTTCGTAGTTTTGGGATTTCTGATGGTTTACTGTCCGATTCCATATTCGCTTCTATATCTTGATTGAAATGTAAGACATTTTTTTGATTCCACAAACGCACATTAGAGTCTCGATTATGTATGGTTTTTTGTAAGCAATTATTTAATTATCTGTACACTTTTGTAAACTTTTCATGCAATTTTAATAAACCGTAAAATTCAATCTGACATGCACTTGTTTTTTTTTCGTGTAATTACCAATGAAGATGACACACGATTGTGTGTCGAAATATTTGGGAAAATTAAGATGCTCAAAAATATTATTCTTTTATATGAAGTATTGCCCAAAAGATTTTATATATATATATATATATATAAATCTAAATACTAAAAATATAAGCTAAATATTACTAGTCAAACGAACAGCTGGCTTTCTATAATGAATTATTACCCCGACGCCGCGCTATCACATACAAAACTCAGTCCATTAGTTAATCCATTCACCAGGAGATGCGTAGACACAGATAAATAATATTACAAATATATATATATATATATATATATATATATAATAAAATATCTATATATATATATATATACCAATATAATAAAACGAAACACATTAACATAATTTATGACCTGTCCGGATTCAAAAACCTTTCGAAAACCATCAACTCGCGAGCTAAAGAAACGGGTGATAATTTATAGAGGACTACTGAGCAACGCGTTTACTTGACACAGGGATATATTAATCCAATGAACAAAATTGGTGTTGTATTGGACCACCAGAATATTATTCAGAATAATCAAAAACATAAGGTAATTATTAATTACAATTATTGTACTCTAACAAAGTAGACCCAGAACGAATCTGTCTTTACACAATATAAAATAACACATTCAGTAAATTTGAGAATATATGAAGAATTAGTATCTATTCTAAAATGATACTCAGTAGTAAATCTTCCCAACTTTGATAAATAAATGAAATTGAATTGCTGTCATATGAAGTGAAATTAGGACTTAAGATATAATAAATAACAAGTTTACATAAAGAATAATAATAACGTGAATAAAATATTAAAAATTTAATTTAAATAATAAATGTAATTGTAACTATAATCAATAATAATGTGAGGTTACAATCCCATGTTAAAATGTTATAAGTATAAAAGATATTCTCAAAGTTTTATTCTATATAGCACTGACCTGTTTTAACATATACAGGGTGTCCCAGATCTTGATGTCAAGCTGAAACGGGACGATTGCATTCACCTTAATTGTCCTGAAACAAATTAGAAAAAAGAATTATCTCACGTTGTTTGGAATTTATAAGCTTATAAGTGGAACCTAAAGCTTTGGTCAAATTATGACCATTTTTCAGTTATTGTGTTAATTTTTATTAATTTTGTTTATTCAAACTTTTGAACCGTAATCGTGATTAACATTTCTAGAACTACTGTACAAAAATACCTGAATTGCCATAATGTTTCAAGAATTAAGACTTTTTGTTAAACTATGAATTTAAAATTTTTAAAATAGGTCGATTTTGAGAAGCCTCTTTTTTTTAAAAAAAGTACTGAAGGATGCTAGCAAGTTCCATCAAAAGTAGGCGATTGTCAAATGGTAAAATACTTGGTAATTTTATTATTGAAAAATTTCGATTAGAAAAATAAAAATATAATAATAATACAAGATTTTTGCTAGTACATTTTACTCACATTCAGTTCAAATGTTTCTCTATTTTTTGAGGACATTTTCATAAAATATTTTGCTTGCAAATAAATTCTTTGAAAATTATTGTAAAACCTCAAGTATTGGATTCATTTTATTACAAATGAAGTACATACTTTTAGATATCACTTTTTGATTTGTGGGATAAATATTCATCCTACATTTATATTAGTAACTATAAAATAAGCTATGAAAATAAAAATCAATTGGATTTATTAGATATATAATTCTAAAAAAAATATTTAGCACATTCTTACACTGTACTTACAAAAGCTATTTTCCGTATATTTTTCATTGCCAATGCAAATGAATTTACAATATTTTACAACTTTCTTTGGTAAAACACGTACTATCACCAAACCATAATAAATTCATAACCCTTTTTTCAATTAAATATATTGGTATATATTGGTAAATGGTAAATGGTAAATACCAATATATTGGTAAATGGTAAATGGTAAATACCAATATATTGGTAAATATATTGATAATAAAATAGATTCCTACACCAATTCTGCCGTAAAATAGACTAATGTTATGGCAAGGCTATGTTACGACGTGTTTTTCATATAAAATGGTAGTAAAAACTGTCAAAATGCTTTATATTTGCTAGGCAATCAGTCGTTTTAAACATAAAATCTAACTTTTTGCATGTGTTATTATGAGACATCAGAAATATGCACTTATGATGAGATTCTTTTTTTAATTTTCTTAGTTACGTCTTATATCTAAAACGCCTGATTGTACAGCAACCACTTAGCATTTTGACAGTTTTTAGTACTATGTCATATAAAAAACGCAGCGTAACATAGCCTTGCCATAACATTGCTCTATTTAAGGCATAATTGGTTCATCACTTTAATAGAATAGGCTATCCTTGTATTGAAGCAAGTGTAAAAGTATTATTATAAGCATAAATCAAATATTAGCGCCCATGTATCAAATTACCATATTATTTTCAATAGTATTCATATTATTAAAATATTCTTTTGGAAGTGAAAACATATGCTATTCTATGATTTATCTTTATGACCATCAGCAGTTAATTTTAAATTTAATTAATACAATAAACGGAAGACTAACCGTTAATAAGAAGCAAATCGTAAACTATCCATGTCATAATTTTTATACGGATGACATTTATGACAATTTACTAGCTAATTTGTCGATATGAAAATAAATTTATTCAAATCAATTCAAGAAGTTAGTTAATGCGATATTAACATGTGAATGAAATTTGCTGACACCTATATTTTACATAATTTAAAATAAATTACTAAACAAGCGGAATTAATTGTTGCTTCAAAGTACGCGCATTTTATAAAATACACATTAATGTCAGTGATATAATCATCATTAATAATTTCAAAATCATTTCCGTTAACGCAATTATTCATTCCCATAATTAGCCGAAGGAGGACTACTTGAATATTGTAACATAATTAAGTGGCAGTTCATTTATCTCAATTTACATTCGTGAACATTCGCCCATTAATAAAAAGGTTTCACAGGGAGCGGAATTTACATACCGCATTATAACTCATAGAACATACGAATACGAAGTTTCCCAACAGTAAATATGTGGAAATGAACAAATGATACTATATAAAATCAAATAAGTTTTTATATTATTATTATATACATGGTGTATTTCGATTGCGTTTAAAGCCATTCGTTTATTCTATTTTTTTTTTAAATCATTTGTGTTGATAGTGTGGCTGATGTGGCACAGTAATCCTTAAAACAGAGAACTAAAATTATATATTTTTTAAAGTGCAAGCTCCTAGAATTTAGGAAATGCACAACAGCCTAAAATTTTGGAAGAAAAACAACCATCGTCAGCCATATCATGCATCATTAAAAGAAAGGTACAACTTAATCCAAAAGTATAACCATGAGATTTTTAGTGTGACATGATGAATTGTGATCCCAACTGTTTATGCCTATAATTTATTTTTATTACGTTTGTTTTTTTGAATAAAAAATGAGTTAGAAATTAATTTGATGCAGCAGTAACTACAAATTATATCTGACAATGAGTACTATCTCATCGTTCTATCAATTGCTACTAGGAAGCTTCGTTATTTCGAAAAAAAATATTCTCGTATATTAAGTTTTATTAAATAACAATCCATATATAATAGATAATAAATTGATAAAAATATTATACAGTTATTGACTCTGCTTGAAACTTACACAATTTTTATATTTAACTCTTTCCACTTGCGAATACCGAGATTTATATGTATTTTCCGCCGGAGCGGCGGTATCCGAATGGAAAGGGTTAATTTTATTATATAGATATACATTGCAAGTTATAATCCCAGCAAATAGCAATTTTTTTAAAAAATATTATGATATAATTAAATAATTTAACCTTCCATTAATTGAATAGACCAGGACTCTTTATTAAGCCGAAGACGTTTAAATTTTAAATAAAATTTGCCCAATTTTTTTGTTGGTATGAAGCCTGACCATAGCCTGACTTATACGTATTAATTAGCTGACTTACCTAATTTTTTATAAATAGATTTAAGGTCTTATAACTGAATAAATTACTGAAATAAATAAACTGAGTAATCAGAGGAAAATGGATCTTTCTAAGAAACTAAAATATCAGAAAATTATATTATCTGTAATAATAATGTAATCTAAATATTTTTTTATTATATATTTACTATTATAGAACAACCAGAATAATATTATCAAATTGCGAAAACTTACAGATATGTGCAAATAGCAACTGTTAAAATTACTACTATAAAATTTTCAAGTATTTGACATAGGCCATTATTCAAAGTATTGATAATTTTTCATAATTAAACTACTTTTCATAAGCCTATAATAATTTTGGACCTGCATTATGACCATGAACTCTATCATCATACTAAGTTTCATCAAAATCACCAAAAAAAATCAACAATCAACTATGAAGGTATGACCAGACTAATCTTTACCAAAAGCTAATCAGCACTATTCTCAACTGATATCTTCTAAACTGATTTTCAAGACCATAAATCATAATACCATGTTTCATCAAAATCGCTCAATTTTTTTAATAATTAATTTTGAAGAAATGTTCATGCCGAATTTTACCGAAAACTAATCATCACCATTCTTAAATAATATCGACTCTACAGTTTTTGATTGTACAGAATTGGTTCATGATTTTTGGTAAAAATTTTGTCAAAAAAATTTGCAGTTTCCTTGTAATTATAAGATGATGACCGATGGTCGCGTAAATCAAAACAATACTAGTCCTTATCGAGTTTCATCAAATGGTTTTTGGATTTAGGTTTGAAATGTTTGAAATCGGTGTAGTACTTTTTAAGAATTTCCTGATAAAGATTGAAATAACTTAGTTATTATTTAAACGAATTTATTTATAAGACAATAGTTAAGTTTATATTATTATCATTAAAATATTGTTATTATTATTCATGACAAATGAAAAAAATACTATTGAGTTGTTGTTCCAACATGTCACAATAGTATACGATGTCCCTTTACGGCTGACAATTGTTAATTCCACAAATTTACTAAATGTCCTTAACTAGACAGTTGTAAATATAGTAGTGAATAAAAAAAAACTTTTGAAGAAAACATCGAGACAAGTCAAAAATGTGGCTCACATGCACACATAACTTATCTAATGCTGACAACTGATTTAGAATATCTTGCTGATCAGATTTGAAGAAGGACACAAACTTCTTTTTTAAAAAATTCAGTAACATTATTTAAATGATAGTGTAACTGAATATAATGGCAAAAAGCACTATCGAATTCAAAATATTTATAAATGTCTACAACAAACTATAAAGTTCAGGGTGCACTGGAATATCACAAGCACAAGTAGATCTGTAGTAACCTGAGCAGGGATTTCAAAATTCAGAAGTAGCAGCCAACTCAAATATATATGTGATTAGAACAACTGGCATTGAGTCTAGAAGTCATAAATCAAATCTTTACGCCGCGCCGACTCTCCCCATGTACATTAATCAGTTAGAACATTAAGCGTTCACAAAAGCCTAAATATATATCCTGGTCATGAATAATAGCGATTATTATAATCGTGTGTGCATACGGCATATAAGGAAGGCACTGGTTAATGTCAGTGAATGCATTCAATTGAGTAATAAGTCAAACAAAAGTATATAATTTATGTTATAATGAAAACGTGTTTTCGAGATACATAGTCAAATAAATTGCTTTTAAATATGTATTCGATGCTTGTTCCGTATTGATATATTAATATAAACAGATGTTCTTGGACAACATCTGAAAATAGTGTTGGTACGTTGCTTAATCACAGCACATTTTATAAAAATGAAAAGTTCATTTTTTGTATCATAGATTGGGACTTGATGTTCCTCATTGATAAAGAGCTTTGGACATGATACCAAGCAGTAAAACTACTATAGGTTGTAGATGTAAATTTGTTTCCAAGTAAAAATAGCCCTTCCTCTGCATTTCTGCATCACATTAAAAATATACTATCAGTATTAAAAAATCTAATATTAAAAATTTATCCCATATAGATACCACGGTTAGGTTGTCTTCTAAAAATGCGACGTTGTTAAGCAGAACTTCGAATACAACAGCTCATAACTGTGAAGTCCTGTTTGCGATTAATTTTTTTTTTAATTACAATATTTATTACAACTGTTAAATAATTTAAAGTTAAAGGATAGAATTTACATTAAAATAATATCCGTAGTATGATAATTTAACATAAAATAAAAGCAAATAATAATAAAAATAAAATTAATAAATAATATAAATAAAATTTCTGAATAATAAAATAATACTAGATAAAAATGATAAAAAACAATATATCCTCACAGAGTAGTCAAAACTGTTCAGCTTAATTATGATACTACTAAAAATATATAGAATTCAAATTTTAAGAATATCCATACAAGTATAAGGCTAAATTATTAATTAGGAAGTTGATTTTCCTTGAAATTCACAGTTATGAAATATTGAATAAAGTTGTAATATTGTATTTGAAAACTAAGACAATTAAAAATTATAATTGAAAATTTGTTTGATTACCCGGTTTTGCTACATACAGGACTAATATCGAATTCAAGAATTGGCCTATAATACCTAAATATTTATAATTTTGAGGTGAAATTAATCATTTTACTACTACATGCTGTTATATTTTAAACCATAGGCTTCCAAACTAATTTGCGAGGATCCCTTGGGCTTTGCCATAGACTCCTTATATATTCGATATCATTTTTTTTATAAATCTATAGGAACATAGAATATTTTTGTGCTTTCTAGATCCATTTATGAATATTGTATATGACTTTATATAATATAGTATAAATAAATTTATATAAACGTGGTATACTACCGTGGAGCCTCATTTCCATTTGATAGACCCCAATTTTTTTTTTTGGCTCAGATGGAGCCCTTCAAAATTGTCGTGGATCACTTTGGATATTATACTGTGTATAAACTTTGTATAGAAATATATACTAAGTTTTATTTCCATAAAATGTACGTCACAATTATTTGACTAAAATGCAGTCCTTTTTACATTTAGTTTTAGATAGTTTGATATGATTTTATATCAAATTAACACATTTGAACTAAATTTTTACTGAAATGAAACCTTTTACATTTTTATTATATAAATATAGGGGGAAGTCCCGTAACGCCGGACGGCACCAAGCACCGGGCACTATTTAACTGTATTATTTAAGCTAGTATAAATCTTTTCATTTCAAAGTACAAGTGAAAGGGGCACTAGGGGCACACAGGTCTATATCTGCACATCTACTGAAGATGATAAAATTATATGTCGAAACGTATGACAATAAAAAAATTTATATATTTTTTTGTAACTGCCTTGAATATTTTATACGCATATTTCAACATAAAAAGTAATTCCCAGAATTTATACAAATTATGTAGCTATAGAATTTATTATACTACAAAAAAATTGTGGTAATTGAAATGTATTTCAGTGAAGTAAGGATGAAAAATAATGAAATATTCATGAACAAACTATAAAATAGAGATCGCACCGACTCTATTTCCACTTATACATTTGCCAAGACTATTTCGCTCTACATTCTGCAACTGCAAGCAAACAATATATAGCGGTGTTACATCACAATATTCTTTACAATCTGTTTGTAAAGAGTTATTACGATAATTTTTATGGAACTGCACATAATAACACTTCTAATGAATGCGTCAATGAATTTTAAAAATTGCATCACAGCATCGGCGAGATCGGTTTTAACAACGAATGTCATTTATCACAGGGCGAATAATATGTTCAGCTACCTATTAATAATGATTTCAATATGACACCATAATACAATATGAGACCATATTTCTATTCTGTGCCTTGTCTTTTGTTTCATTATGAATCATGACGCGACAAAAGAACATTTATCAAAGAGAAAAGGCGAACGGTGCCATACATGGTCATAGATCATGTAAAACATGGATGGTATATAAATATATACTTATTGAAGCAATTGCAAATTATAAGATGAGTGATATTAAAAATTTATTACACACATACAAATATATATAAAATGAGTGCGTGTAAAATTCACACGCGATTGAAGTAAAACTTATTTGCTAATGTACAAGATGGCATTTAAGTAAAAATAAATACATCATAGAACAATTTTAAATAATGTTTATTAGTAACACTCGTGATGCACACATTTATTAGTGTCGACCATTATACACATTTATATAATAATAATTTATAAATTATATATTTATAATAGCATTAAAAATATGTATAATATTTAAAAACAATAATGTAATTAAAGTCATACTTCAAATATAACATGATCGGTTTGTCATTGTAATTAGCATTTAGAAATAAACCTTCATTAGAAAAATGAAGTAATTCCTGATTAATAAATTATATAATATTCGTTCACATCGTGGATTATGTTAAACAACGCCTAAACAAATATTGTTCTTGCAACTTCACTCACAATATGTAATTGTGATTAAAGATCTTCATGTAATTCAAATTAACATACATTAATTGACTTGTTGTATTTTTTTTTACTTTTTCGCTGGCGATATAATCTTATTCTTTGAACAGCTGTAATATCTGTCTTGCCTAAAAAATATTTTCCATTTTAATAACTTCAAAGATTTATAGAAACTACGAATGATATAGAAATAATTTCTCATCAATAAACATACTGATCATTAATGTTATTAATCAATATTTTCAAGAAACAGGGTAAAATATTCTTCTGACTCAGGCATTTTTCATTAAATCAAGATTTTACTACGATGCAACTTTAAAATGTTTATTTATCTATGCCGATTTCCTTGTTAATATCAGTACGCATACAATGTTGAGGCTGGCACGCATACAACGACAGATCTCTATTCACATACACGACTAATCACAATCGACCCGTATATAGAAATGATTTCATCGAAAGCGAATGACGCACAGTCTGCCGTAACGCATTTCCGTTGCATTAGTACGGATTTACACCCTAGTCGCGCCTTAAAAAGTTTTACTTCAAATTTATTACTTATATGAAATAACAAACGAATACTGTTTTCGTCTTTTTGTTAGGCTTATAATATTTTTAACTGTTAGGCTTGACTATCCAATCTATTCCCATGCAAAGTTTCATCAATATCCAAGAAGAGTAAACCCAAGGTGCTCCTTGTAAGTCTGTTCAGTGACCAAAAATTATATAGATAATTAGCATTATTCATTTAGTTTTCTTCAATATAAGTTTGCGACCAACTGTGCCAGATACCGTACTCCAAATTTCTGACATTTTCAAACAATTTACATAAATCATACATGGTTTCCATCTATCTCAATATATCCATGTTCAAATCCCTCCGGTGGAGCGGTAGTCAACGCTCGGTGACGTGAAATTGATTGAGACAAATGCATCTTGCTGGTTGTCACTCGCCTTGCCAGATATAACAAAAGTTCATAGAGGGGACTGTCACATTATCATAAACACTGTTTTATAATATGATTTAGTCCATTTATTTTTATAACAGCTATAATTCCTGTCCCACGAATGAATACAACAATAATGTCAGGCTTTTGAAACATCATTGGTCTATTTATGGATCCGCATCAATGATCGTAACTCAATTATTTAATAACGAATCTGGTCATAATTTAAAGTATACTTTATGAAATTGTCAATTTTGAGGGCACACGTGCATAATATTTAGACTTATACATACTTATGAATGATAATTTATTAACAGTTTAGTTTTTGAGATGCATTGCAAGACCTAAAAAAGCTATGTTTTATATTATCCATTTGTAAAGTATCAATCTTTAAAACTCAAGCATTGAACCTCGATGCCAAACTAAGATGGAAATACCACATTCAAAAGAAACGTCATACAGCTGGAAATCACGAGAAGAAAACTATACTGGTTGTAGAACCGAAAATCTCAGTTGAGCACATAAAACAAACTTCTTCTGTACAAAGTCATGTTAAAACCAATTTGGACGTACGGAATACAGCTTTGGGAACGGCGCGCAAATCCAACATAATTCAAAGATTTCAAAACAAGAGTTTGAAAGAAATTATAAACGCACTCAAGTATATCCCAAATTGGTTGGTTCATACAGATTTGAACATAAATACAGTTAAGGAAGAAATTGAAAAGTTCAGTCTGAGATACAAGGATAGAATACAGAATCACCCAAACATCATAGCCAAAAACTTAATAAAAAACATGGCATTGAACATCTCAGAAGAAAACGACTTCTTTTTGATATTCTTCAGTAATCTTATAATATGTATAATTACTCATAGGCTTGATTTAATTTTTTTCACATCAGGACTGCATCTATGAGCTTATATACATATTCAACCTCGAATCGAATCACCACTGGGTGACCATTTGATGTTTTTTCCTTATTTAATAATCTATTAAAATTGCTGAATGTTGTATATAACGACAGATTGCAATTCATATATATATAAATAAATAAAAGAAAAACTCGAGCATTTTGTACAATAATAAGAAAATGTCTAATGAAAATTTCTATGGAGCCAGGAAAGAGATAAAGGATATTCTAGTTGGTATTAGTATAAATCCTAACAAACCTCTAAGTTTGCCATTTCGTCTGATGTTATAATCAAAAATAAAATATTTTAGTATTTGTTTAGTAAAGTGTATAAATATGTTCTATATTTTTATAAATTTTTTTTGAGTATCCTAATTCTTAAACAAATGTTCAAAATATTTGAATGATATGAACGTTGTGCTAGGAAGCATCATAAGTAAACCATACATCTTCTTACTAATTATTTATTTAAATCCGGCTAATCATTGAAGATGATCATTAAGATAAATTTGTTAACTAGCAAGAAGTAAAACAACAGTAAATTACTGGTATAATTAATTATTGAATAAAACTACTAAAAATTATAATTTTCCAAAAGAATGACATGGATTTATACAGAAACTAATGGAAAATAACAATGGAACAAAATGGAAAAAAAATTTGTATGGCGTTTATTCTCTGAACTAGTTTTCAAACTGAACTAAAATTAATATTGTAAATATGAAGTCTGCAGGAATATTAAAAACGTTTTTTATTAATTAAATGAATATCCTAATCCATAAAACAATTTAAATTTACATAGAAGTCTTTTTAACAATAAGTATAACTCAATTATATTTATTAAAATACCCATCTGTGTCTGATCGTTTGATCGCTTGCTATTTTTCCATTTTCCTATTTTTTTATTCGAACCGTTCTGTTTCAACTCACCACAACCCTTTGGGCTTCAGGTTCAGAGTTGACAGAAACCAATTTTACGAAATTGCAATTTAAAACATATTACAGTTGTCATATGAATAATGTCATAACCAGAGCCACACGGTGATTGTGGGCACTTTTGAAAAATTTCACGGAAATAAGTTACTGCAAGTACGATGTGACATTTGAGTG
Source organism: Ctenocephalides felis (assembly GCF_003426905.1). NCBI lineage: Eukaryota > Metazoa > Arthropoda > Insecta > Siphonaptera > Pulicidae > Ctenocephalides > Ctenocephalides felis. The sequence continues at coordinate 26,689,163 of NW_020537646.1, forward strand.
ACATTTCACCAGAGATTTCTGTGGTTGAATTATGCCTTGCAGAAATGTCAAACTTCGAACTTCTTGCGAATACATCAATATGTTAACAATTTATACAGGAAATCTAAAGAGTTTCATCACTGAGAACATCTATTTATTGATACAGATAAAAAAATTAATAAAATTTTGAATTAAATGAGCACTAGGTGTAAGTAATGAAAAATTTTGCATAAAACCAGACAGTATATAAAAGTCTAAAGTTATAACTTTGTTAAATAAAGTTAGTGCACAAGTATAGAGTGATAAATGTTTTTATGTTCATAATTGGTATTCGTTCCATTAAAATTTCTACTGAGCCTATATCCCAAACATATTATTTCGTGCTCCATTTTTGTCAATTACACCTTAGCAGTTGCACATAAAATTGGCGTGTAATAGCACAGCTTTTAATTATATGATATTACAATGAATTTAAATTGCTCAGGCTATAAATTACATCCAACATTTTTCGCGCAAAATGACTTTATAATTTGTCTTCAGTCTGTCTCTTGTCATTTGGATATGGGAGCTGATGGAATATCGAACGGGACGAGACGAAATAGATTTTTGTAGTAATAAAAATAAAAAAAATAAAATTAAAAATCATATTGAGATTTCATCATAACAAATATCAAAGAAACACGATGTTATAGAAAATAATAATAAAGATATTTTCAACAAATCGCAATCGTAACCTTTCAAAAGCCCTACATCAGGCAGTATAATCAAATATATCAAGTGATAAATGGCATTGCTGCATATGCAATCTATGCGCCAAAACTATTAAATATACATATCAAATATAAATTAGTAGACACTACGTGTCTTGTTAGTATTTATTATTTATTATAACTAACGATCAATATTTAAACTACGCAATATATTTGATTATTCATTCTTCACAACATTGTAGTTGACTCTTGGTCACAATACACGTGTAGCGTGTAACTTTTTCAAAATCACAAAGGAAAAGAAGAATTTTAGAAATTATTACGATATATTTACATTCAAACAGTAAACTTACAATAAGTAATAAAATGTATGTTATCTTCAAATGCATTAATGGACCGATTCTGCCGCATAACAGACCAATGTTATGGCAAGGCTATGTTATGAAAAACTTTCCGTACTAAATATTGCAAAAGCCATGCGGTTGCTATGCAGTCAGGCGTTTTTCTCAGGTTGCCGGATAGAAAATCTAACCTAGAAACCACACAAATGTGAAAAAAACGATCTTAGATAACCGTGTCTTTCTGACCCAGCTTCATAACATACAAGTGACGTTGCAGTTCATGTGCAAAACGCCTGAATGCCCAGCAAATACATGACATTTTGACAGTATTCAGTATAATTCAGTAGCATAATGTATGGAAGTTGGAGCGTAACATGGCCTTGCCATAACATTGGTCTGTTGTGCGGCAGAATCGTCCCGACAGCCTTACTCAATCATGTAGTTAGTGGAAGTAAAGCATTTCAATCATGTAATTCAGTTCAGTTTTAAGTCAGTCGTGTGATATGTAAAAGTAATATGAAATAGATAACATGTCAAAAGTCTTTGTTTATACTGATCAGTGCTCCACATATTATTTGGCACATTTGTTAGCAGCGGGTAGGCTAAAAAGATGGTAATAATCGACGTCCATCCAAACCAGTTATCCAGGTAAGGACTGGCTTTCCATATATTATCACTCAAAGAGCCAGTCCATTATTGTTAGATTATTTTTCTTTTGTTTAATTTTTTTAATAAATGTATTATATTATTGTGTTGTCATTTATTTAATGAAAGAGTTAGTCCTCCGCATGTATGACTGATCGTCGCGTACCGTGTAATGTAATGTACCAGAGCCCCACAATTATTCCGAAACTGCGAAAGTGCGTGCTTAACCTTTTTGCAATTAAATTGTCGGCTATTTTTTGTAATAATAAATCATTAGTGTGCAGAACATGACATTGCCACTACGGTGTGTGGCGAGCGGGAACGCAAATATAATAATGATGACGTTTAAATATCTTTCACATGATGCGTATATAATTGCTGCGAGAGCATTAAAGTAAAGTTGATTTTCTTTCATCGGATGTCGTAAAAAACCTGAACACGGTTATTAAGCGTTTATAAATTACGAAAAAATTTCATATGGGGAAGTCATTTCGCTCGCTGATTACTCTATCTCACTTAACGCTCTCCGGCGAAAGAATTAAATAGTTACATTATTAATACGGATATCTTTGAGATATCATTTCCTACGTAACACTTCCAAATAGTTTTTATATTTGAAAAAATAGTATTTGTTACTATAACAAAACTACAGATGAAGAATAAAATTACGTGTTTTAAGTTTTAATGGTTATCATAGGTATTTTAACAAATAATAATAACAAATTGCGTACCTATCCAATTGATATCAATACAATCATTCAAACTACATAATAAAATATATTATACTAGAATTAACAAATATATGATATTGAAAATAATGGAAAAATTCTATACATAAATATATATATGTAAGTTGGTATCTAAAATATCTAACCGAATATTATAAATGAATATTATACAATGATAATAAAATATTGATTTTTTAGGAGGTTTTGTTGGAAGATTAAAAATTGTATGATAATAGAGGTCATGGTCTCCTAAAATAGGTTCAAACAGTGTTTTGGATATAAAAAAATATCAAAATTTGAAATAACAAGCGTCGAAATTCTATTGCCATAATATAAAAAAAAATATGCTAATTTTATTTGGTATTGTTTAGGACGATAATTTACTCATATCAGAACATTTTTGCAACTTTCCTTAAGACAACTCTTCATAAAGTGTTAGTATTTCTCTATAATATGGCCTACTCTTATTTTTGTATAAGGTACTTTAATGTATTGTACATGTACATTATGAATTATAATCTGTTACGCATTTAGTATTTAATCAAATATTTATATTTAGAATTCTTGTTAGGTTTTCGAAGCAAGGCCTATTTTGGACGCCTTTCATGAATATGTATGTTATATAGAACAGATTAGCCAAAGTAATCAATAAACCTTTTCGCAGTTTGAACTTGTTGGATAATCAAATTTGTGGTTAGTGTAAAAAAAATAATATTATATTTCATCCAAAACACATAATTACAACAATGCTCAAGAAGCCTATTTTCAAAAGGCCGAAGAAAATATTTTTAAATATGCCTACTTTTATATATCCTAAATTAGTCATCTGGTCATTGGAGCTAGCTGGAAATTCCATATATCGCAGATGTCTATGTCTATACTTTATACTTTATTGATTTCATTAATGAAATGTGTTAAAATAGTTTAACAAATAATGACATATAATGGTTACAAAACTTCTGCTAAGAAACTACACAAATTTATAGCTAAAAACTAATTAGCACTATTTTCAACTGATAAATATCGACGAAATATTTTTCCTTATCCAGACTAATCTTCGAGTCCTTAAAAGAGTTTCAATTGGCTTTGGTGTCATCGATGTTGCTTTTTTTGAGAAAACATTGATAATTCAGATTCAAATTTGTCTCATATCACACACATATACACGTAGACATACTTTTTCTAATTTTGGAGACTGGAAATGTCATTTCGAATCTGACAAATAGATGTAGGTAGGTACTTCTCATACAGGAAGTTACTAAATTAATATATAGTGATCAATTATATAACAAATTGTTTTAATATATTCTAGAAATGTAATTTCACCCATTGTTATGAAAATGTTAACATTCTATCTAAAAATAGATTAGTTCAATATGAAAGTCTATGAGTTTATGATAGTCACGTCCGACCACACGCACTCCGGTAACATTTGACATGTACATTTCGTCGACAAAGAGACAATGCACATTGTACATGACTGTGTAATAAGTATTCACCGAAGCCTTTTCATCGTGTCAATCACACAAAGGAGTCCTGTCTTTAGTGCATACAAAGATGACGTGTGACGCATAGTAATTTGTATACCTATGTGCCAACTGTCGCGACGCTTTTTATAAAAGCTTGTTTCTGACTCAGAAGAATATAACAAACCTATTGCTACTTAGTTGGTACAGGATAAATAAAAAGGTTGAAAATGGAAAATAATTTAAAAAACCCAATGCTTAAAATGTAGCTCAAAACTGTATGACAGAGAAGTGTTTTGGATAAAATGAGACAGTTGCCTTATTTAAAAGTTGGCTAGTTTTGGCGACGTTTTTGCAACTGCATGCAATGAAGAAAGCCTTAATCACAATCCTGTCAGATGTTGAGCGTCATTGTCACAGCGTTCTCGGAGAAATCAGCCAAAACGTTTATCGCGCCTTCGAAAGCTTATTTTGAAGATGATTCTGTCATGCTTTTTTCGTGGGACTGATTTATTGTTATTTATAATTATTTCTATTAAAATCAATGAACTTATGCCAGTGCTAGTGATTTCAAGCATTTTTATCGCAAATATTAGGCGTTCGATGCAATTTTAATTATTAATTTTCCATAGGATAAGTTATAATAATCGCACAAAAATCGAAAATATTTTTTTTGCATATCTTTACGTTTCAAAAGTTTCTGAACATTTTCGCATATCTTAAAAAAAATTGATGTATGTGTGTGTGTAAACTTGGATACATTTTTTTGTTCACGATTTTTAGCGTAAGAATGAACTGATTTGAATGATTCAATAAACATTCTATTCTTATTGATGGGAAAATGTGCTGATTAGTTTTTGGCAAATGTCCAGTCGTTTCGAAGATACGGGGCAGAAAGTGCCAAAAACGGTAATTCAGTTCTCGAGAGAATGGAGTACCCGATTAAATTTTTTGAAAAGCAGGTCTAGCGGTTTTAGAGATACAGGTGACTTTTTCCTCGAGTATTTAATTCTGGTACGGCAAGTTCTAGCAATTTCCCTTAAGGCACAATGCCATGCAACACTAGTTTATTCAGTTTTGTTCACTTTCGGACAAAGTGTCATACTTGCTATTTTGTAGGAACTACAGGTTAGTTTATTCGAGGCCAATAAATACGGAAATAGAAACCTGTTAAAGGTGGTTGGTTTCTTTAACTTTTACTTTAATTTCTAACTTTTAAATACAGACCAAAAAATCCACCAGCATAAAATGCATTAAATAAAAATCCTTATTTTTCCATTATGAGCCCGGCGAAGGTTGATGACGATGATTTGTTCCATTAGGATCGTGGTGATGTCCCAAAGAGGACCGAATAAGTTTTTTGTAAATCGTTTTTTTTAATTTGTATCTAAGTATCAAGTCATTGCCTTGTATGGTTATTGTAATTACTTGCATTTTATCCGACTATATATGTTATGATAGTCTATATTTTCCCTATAAGTATGTATCAACCTTCAAAGCCATTCAATTCACTAAAAAATTCTAATTTTAAAAATTTAGGAAACAAACATCTCTTTTTGAATTGAGCTAATTTGCAAATAAAAATTAATATTCATAACGAGAAATTTTTATATTTAATTCAATTAAGTCTATCATTATTTATCTATAATTACTGCAATCTTGTATCTGTAAAATCTATAGATTATTAATTAACCAACAACAATCATGACATTATCGGTCGATCATTTTATATCACCTTTAACGCTACAACTGCTAATCGATAATTATAATCTGCAGATTAAAGTGTAATTTTGCATAATTGCTCTTTGCAAAACAGCAGTGCCGAAACACCTTTAGGTACTTATTTACTATTGCGTATGTAGACTGGTGTTGCAATAAATTAGTATAATCCCGCAGCACGTTGCATTAGGAAACATAAATTAGAAACCCATCTATCTATCTGTCTGATGCATATCTATCTATCATTGCACATATACTTGTACGGAACCGTACAGTTTTTAGCACGTACAATCGTGACTCGGCTGTATAGACAATAGGCCATTATTTCAACTCATTATCAACTGTTAGTATCTGTGTAACAGCTAAGGCAAAGTTAACTTAGGGATGAGGATGTATCGATATTCTCATACTTGAAATCGATGTTGGGAAAATGAATATTGTGATTGCGATAGAATTGGAATTAAACCCAGATTTGATGATCAAGTAGTAGAATCTGTAACAATTTCCATTATTTGCAAACAAATTATTACCAAACTTGATGTTTATGATTGACAGACCAAATTGAATTTTGGACATTTTTTGATAAAAAAGAAAATTTTTCAATAAAGTCTACAATTTACATATGAAATCACCTTTGTCCTTAGCATTGATTTGTACTTAGCTTTCTTATACATAATTATATTGATTTGAAGATTTTATTATTTAGATATCGACCATCTAAAACATTGAAATATGTACTATTGTGAATGACCCTTGGTATACGACGAATGAAACTCCTCATAGACTTTAAGAAATATGAGCTCAATAGTAACTTATTTAGCTTTAGTATTGATTTGGCATTAAAGTTTTAACATATATAGTTATTTGGTTTAAAAATGTTGTCCTTTAATTAGTGACCGTCTAAAATACTAACAATAAGTAAATAGCGAATCTATGGCAAGTGATCAATGAACTATTTATAGAATTTTTAAAGCCTTAAACGTGCCATCAAAGAAAAACCATAAAGTATAAGCCAAAAAATATGCAAAAGTTCCAATTTACTACAAAACTGCATACTGCCGATTAGATATCAAAGACAAAATGGTTATCTAATAAAATTATTAGTAGATATACGGAAGATTTAAAACTGAAGAAATTTTTATCAACGCTCTATGTAGTTAGATTATACTCTTATAAAAACTCCAGATTTTTATAGGCTATATTGAATCATAATAAAAAATACAGCAACAATTCGCTGGACCTTGCACCAGATCATCTAATTTGTCAGATAAAATTCGTTGTTTCGTTTCAATAGTTCGGCATTTAAATATTAACAAAATAAATAATTTAATTAAAAATATTATTCATAAAATCCTTTATATATATTTATGTGTCAAATGACAAATGTTACAAAAGAAATCACAGCTAATTTGAAGCTGGGTACAAAACATGAAATAATAGTAGCTGAAGTTTGAGAAGTAAATGAAGTAAATGGTCAACCATCAAGATGAAAGTTAAGTAGAAAAAATAAAATATAGTGCTTCTTCAACACAGACCTGGCTGCAGCTTTACCAACAGAACTAAAAATAAAAATATTATATCAATTCCAATTTTCTAAACAAGTTCAAACATTGGCCACAAGAAGCCACTATGTTTAGGATTTGCTACTGCTCTAGGTATAATCAAATAAAAACTTGAATGTGCTATTTGATAATAGCCCCTATATTAAAAATAATAAGATGAATACAGTATTTCATCAAATGATTAATTCTGTTTTATGTCTAATATACTTAAGGTAATGTGTTTATCACCTGACCTGATAATATAACTTAATTCTTGGTGTAAGAGGCACTTTATCTCATAATTATAGGAAGTTCCATAAACTATAAGAATTGAGATTTAACTACATTTAAAATTTTGTCACTTATTTCAAATATTAATGAATTTTTGTAATTAAACCACTCTTCGTTTGCCTACAATATTTCAGCTTGTTCGTTTACTACACCATACACATTATCAGCAACAAGTAAAGTTTCAATAAAATGGTCGAACAAAGTATTTTTCAACAATTAATTAAAAGAAACATACCATCGAATGGCTTATCTAAAGTTTTTGAAATCTTTGAAAAAATGAGAAAAAGTCGATGGCGTTAAAAATAACATTTAGCAACTCATTAAATCGTAAAATTCCAGGATCACATTTGAATTCTTATTAACATCGACATTTTAGCATTTACTTCATCGATTGCGAACACTAGCATCGTGGGTATAAATGACTTGCATAAGGAATAGCAGAACAGAATAATTTTGAATACAATGGTCTGGAAGGCAGTAATAATGCATTGCGCCTATCATTCGCCAAATATATGATATATGCAACCTAGACCGAGGCCCCGACTTGATCGGGCGTGATATTTATGTGCGAAATGCCGATTACTGACACGTCTACTGCACGGAAAGCCGGTGGGAACATTGCTCTTGAATTAATTTTACATTAGCACTAACTCAAATGTAAATTTCAAAAATAAATTTATTATTATGTTCACACCTACAAAATGTTAATAAAACTGTTTTCATAAGCGATTAACATAAATTTAACAAAATGAAATTTAAATATTTAGCAAAATTGAATTTATCTACTCTTGTTCTACATCTTGTCTCTACATTTCTGTATAGAAAACATGGTTTTTATGATTTAACGTAAATATTTATTATAAAATAAAATATAAATATATTTTTTCATTTGTTATATTCCAAAATTTTATTCAATATTTGATGTATTTTTGAAAATGTTTTGATATAAAACGCAACTAGGAGTAAGTTGCCCTACGACAAGTTGCATGAACTGCGGTATGTGTAAATAATAGATTTAATTGATAAATATTTCATATATTATATTTCATTTCTGCATGTCAACTGCATGTCTATATTTACTTATATATCTTATATTTTAAATTTCTTATTATATGTGCGTATTAAGTCTCTCCTTCGGTAACTTAGTTGCTAAATTATAATTTGACCTTTGTAGCTGTGGAATGTATGAAACACTGATTACTTGGTATAATTTATGTATTTTTGTAAGTTCTAATTACACTAATGCTTTGCCACTAAGTACTAATTGAAGAAGGTATATTTATTGGTTATTTATTACAAATCAATCCGATCAGGGAGCGACCATCCGGTGTAAAAGCTCAACGGCATGAAGATTGCCGCCGTCATGGCGAATAAATAGAAATGAAATAAAATAAAATGAGAATACGTCCGAGCACCTATATTTACTAGATTTACTATATTTACTATATATCCCATCATCATATCTTCCTATTAGTCTGTTTTGCCATTTGTCCATCAGTAATTATATTAATAGTATATTAGTATATTTGTCCACTTGACCACAAATCTACTTGTCCCCCTGTTTATCTGTCATCTGGATCAATGATAATAATGTTTAAAGATGTGAATCAATGATAATAATGTTTAAAGATAATTTCAGACTGCAAATTTTTTTCCTTGCAACTCCAAAACCGCTGAACCTGCCTTAGCAAAAATGTAATCACCTCCTCAAACCGTCAATACAAGTCAAATTTTATTTGCATTATTCCAATTCTATACTTCATTCTCTCAAATCTACAATTTGTTTGCACCATATGCATTGTATCTCCAAACGGCTGAACCTGCCTTTGCCAAAAACTAATCAGTACTTCCCGCCATTAATACGAATCGAAGGTCTTTTGAATCAATCAATCGAATAGCTTGTTTCGTTGTCTCGAAAACTGAAGTTCCATATTTTGTAATTTCTACCCCGGATCTCGGAATCGGCTGAACCGGCCGTTGCTATAAACTCATTATGCCTCGCCATTAATGGGAATTTTTGAATCATTCAAATCGGTTGTTCTAGAAATCGTGGACGAGAAATTGAATCCATACAAAACACATACTACACGCATACATCAATTTTTTCTAAGCAATGCAAAAAGGTGAAGATATGCAAAACTTTTAATTTTCAATTCTATTGCGATTAGGGTAACTTATCCTACGGTAAGTTAAGTATTGAGCAATATTGATATATTGGATGCTTTTGAAGATGAAGCATGTATTACTAAAATGATATTTTCTAGGTTATATTGCAGTATCAATTTTTGCAAATGATCATAGTATATTCAGTATATTGCAGAAAAACAACAATATATTTTCTTAAAGACAACTGGCTTATCTGTGGCAATACTTTAATGTCAACGACATGAATATATTAAAACTACAACCCAAAAATTTGCATAGGTATTGAATAAAGAAGACACAACATAATTCCAGCTGTCACTAAACATTTAAAATCAACAATAAATTAGCCATAACATTTATTATATAAATAATTTAATTTAATACACATCGATTTCTAATAGATTTGCTTATTGTTGGCCAATCGATCTGATTCCTTCAACGATCTTTAATGTATTTATAGAAGTCATCAATTCATTGGAAACGCTTAAAGACAAATCGACGGTGATTTATCGGCAAATCCAAGGCTGGACAGTTCTCTATATATCTTAACTGCGTTCATTTGAATTTCTCCAACATTATTTTAAGTGTTCAACAGTATTGCTGAATAATGAATATTAAATCACTCGGCAGATGTTATTCGCCGCGATGTTTACATGTGTTCATATTCAAGAAGGCTAATGTGTAATTTATACTGGCAATGATTGATGGATAATACTACATTACATACTGTGATGGTAGTGTTTTAATTAGCTTTAAAGCTGAATTACAGCTCAGGAATAATTACCATTGAAATATTTTGTTTTTATGCAACGTTATCTAATTAGAAACAACGTAAATACCTTATTTTTTGTGATAATTAATACTATACAATTCAAATTAAAAACGTCATAATTCTTTAATTGATTTGTTTGTTTGTATTCTGATTTTAATTTTAGTTATACGTATCTGCAATAGTTTTAATCTTTTTAATAACATGTTTTTGACATGATAATGAGCGAATAATGTAATTCTGTAGTAATTATATTTGAATTATTGTATACTATCTGCTTAATTACACCTAATTGGATACTTAGCAAGCCATAAAAATGTCATTGTGATTTAAAGTGGATACAAATCTTACGTTTTTAAAAATAATTTTCTGGTAGTTAATAATAAGTTTTTTTAGTAGTGAAACAGTTGTTTTTTATTGATTTTATAATATGGATAACCTTTTGTACGAATGCTATTGAAACGATATGATTTCAAGAATCAAAACGCTTTCATCTATCTTTTATATTTGGCTATATTTGTCATCATCCATTTATACAGTGAAAACCGACTTTTTTCACTAAAAAAACGGTTTTTGAATTCCATAATTTTCGTCAAAAAACCGGTTTTTAAAACCGGTTTTTGAAAACCGACAAACCCTAGTACGGTGTTATCTCTGCACTAAATGTACCCATAAAATTTATGATTCGCATTGATTGAATAATGTACATATTATTTCGTAAAATTTCTTTGATATTGAAAATAAGGCATTGGACCTGTTTGTTTCTGGGCCGTTCCTTTTTATCCCGCCTAAAAAAAGGACCAGATGTCAAATTTTTGAGAAACAAACTAAAAAAACGCGTTTATACAATGATGAATTATCTGGGAGTTTTACTGAACATGGTCAGATTTGTGTTAATTGTTGTGACATAATTGGTTTGGATTTTACAAAATAATTGCTTACAACCAAATTGGACATTTATGCCCTGCCCTATCCTATATTACATCTCACTCTTACAAGTATGTAAAGAAAAACTTTTTTTTACCATTGCCTTCTGATAAACCTCGGTATAGTACACAAAAAACAATAAAAACAGTAGTTCACATTATTAAATTTTTCAATAATAATAATAATTTCTCATTGTTTTGTATGCAGCATATTGATCTACGAATCTTCAACGATCTACCTAAAATCCATTCCAGTAAATCTGCCAAAGTAGACGGTGAAAGTTGCCGCATATGCAACTCACAACTTGTACCAATATTTCACAGAGTCGTAAATAATCCGAATGCAATATATTATGTACATGTGAGAAAGATAAGCGTTATGTATGTTCCGTTCATTAATCAATCGAAACAACGAAAAGGTTACCCAGATAAATCTGAAAACGAGTTTGAAATCGCTACATCATGTCATATGTAGTCTCAATGCGATCATGTGTTGGAAATTTCTGATAGAGGAGATTGGAGTAATTGGATGTAATTATAAGATCATCATGATAATGGATACTCTGGTGTTAAATCGTAAATTTCCACTATTTTGCGATGGAAATCTTTTCCTGCATTCAACACAGGATTTAATTCAATTTGATATCTGATACTTAATTTCATTGGTCATGTTTATTCTCGTATATAATTGGAACTATTTTTTTTTAATTTTTTATTCCTGAACAGCAAAACTTAACACTTCTATGAGCTGTTGATGAATTTTCTTCTTATCATCATCGCTTGTTTAGAGGGCATCAAAAAGGTTGTCCTATTTCTTTTTGATATATTATTATTCTTACTCGAATTTTTTTAACACTGATATTTTTTTATTTGATGTCACAATATCGTAGAAGTACGATTTTCGCTATTGATCTTTTTACGATATCAAGCAGTCGGAGGTGAGTATCAAACAAGGAACTATGTTTGCTAGAAAAAAGCTTTGTTTAAATATTATTCAAGTACACAATTAAATTATATAAGCGGCAACTGCAAAAAAGACAGTATTATAAATAATGATATTTTGTTTCAATTACAATTACTTGGTTGGTTAATAAATAAGTTGAAAACAAAATGTTTTAATAATGTACCTTGTGAAATATATATGGGCCAGGTGGAAGGTGAAAACTTCCGATTCTCAATGCTTGCGGCGGGAATGATTAAAAACAATTTAAATTTAAATTACTTTGAAGATTTTAAAGAACATTTATAATTTATTATTTAACGGAACAAAACAGATGTCTTCCTCATTGTATACAGAATTAAAAGCTTAATTTATATTAAACGGTGCAGATTTGATTAAAAAACTTATCAATTAATATTATGGTAATAATTATTTAGTTATATGAATCACAGAATGAACAACAATGTAAAGTTTAAAAAAAAAATAGTAAGTTTTATAAATTTTTTTGAAGTTCATTCAACTTGATTATCAATGAGTAATAAATTTGTGGGTAAGGCGTAAGGGCTATAAGTCTTGAAATAATATCATCAATTTATTTACAAATTATTAACAGTCCAAATATTAGTTTTATTTGTAATACAAAAATAATTTCAATGTATAACCATTATATTATATAAGCAATATATTTTCTCAAGTCTATTAAAATCTTGCAATAGTAATATATTTTCGACTTAATTAAATGTAATATATAATACTATCGTAAATTTTATTTCGAGCCAAATATATTATCGATTCAAAATTGTTTATGGGCTTAATTGGCAGAGCTTTCTAGTCGGTAAATAGGATCAAGTCAAAAATAAATCTAACAAATAGTCACGTACTATATTCATAAATCTAAACATGATTGTTTTACATTTAGACATGGCCACGACACGATTTGTGGCTTTGCACACAGTTGATATATAAATATTAAAATAAAATTACAATTAATTACTTTGAATTATATTTATTCATTGATTAAGAACTTTTTTTTATTTTAGAAATTTGCATTATATGTCAGAAGTGCAGTAAATTTGATCTGATTAATAAATTTCTTTGCCATTCATTTGACAAAAATTGTATTTTTTCTTATTTAAAATATATATATATATATATATATATATATATATATATATAATATAATATAATAAACGGCAAATTTCCTTTCAGATATTAATAGTGAAAAGGTTGATATAAATAATTTTAATAAACAGAAAAAAAATATATATGAGCGTTGACCTTATGAAATGCAGGTACAGTAAAAAAATAGATATTGATACATTGATTATAATATTGTTAGAAAAATATCATGATATGTATTAACATAAGCTGATATTATAATAACATTAAATTGAATTGAAAATATTTTCATTTATATTTGAATAGCAATTAGATCAATGCGCTCTATGAACTGTTGTGATATAATTCCTTAAATGCTGTACTTTATGTTACATAGTTATAGAATTTATAAAAACTCTCCTTCGATAATTCAGGTTGTTGATTTATAATTTAACCCTTGTAGCTGTAGACTGTATTAAACACTGATTTGTTTGTATATTATGTATTTGTTGCAGTTCTATTTACAATCACTGAGTTGTTTATTTTTATTGGTTAATTACATGTTGTTAAACGGACTTTACTTTTTGAAGTGACCAACTAGTTCAATTAAAACACTCCGCTACCCCCTATACCAGAGGTAGCAACCATTTCGTGTAAAGCTTAATGCCCTGAAGTTTGTCATCTTCATGGCCAATATAATAAAGCGAAAAGACGTCCGAACAAATGCATTAATTCCTTGAAGTTGCTAAAATGTAAACTTTAATTTTCACAATTAAATCGCTTTTCATAAGCCTTGAATATTTTATGTCAGTTAATTTTTTTTTAATTTAAAAAAAAAAAAACTATATTATATATATATTAGGGTGGTCCTTAAAATGGTCATTTTCGAATTTCCTTGCTCCCAGGGGCTCAAATGGTTCCAAATACATAAAAAACAATTCTCTAAAAGTTTTAGCTCTTAATCTTAACGTTTAGATAGAGCGCAATTCAATCAAAGTTTGTATGGGAAGAGCATGGAAAATTTTTTGAAAATTTAAAAAAAATGTTTTAGGTATAACTTAGCGACAAATGAATGAGTTTTATTCATTTATTTGTTCGCTAAATTACATCTGAAAAACATTTTTTAAATTTTTGAAAATTTTTCCATGCTATTTCCTTACAAAACTTTGATTGAATTGCGCTCTATCTAAACGATAATATTAAGAGCTAAAACTTTCAGAGAATTGTTTTTTATCTATTTGAAACCATTTGAGCCCCTGGGAGCAAGGAAATTCGAAAATGACCATTTTAAGGACCACCCTAATATATATATATATATATATATATATATATATATATATATATTTTAATTTGGGCATAAAATCTACTATTAGCCAAGTTTCATCAAATTCCGAGAACAGCAACACGTGGGTTCTCCTTGTTAGTGTTTCTAGAAGGCAACAGTGGTTGACCATTCTTCTTGATGAGATTATAATAGATATATTTATAATAGTGATGTAAATATCTGAAAAGCCATTTTCATTCAATATCATATTTGACATCGATAATCTCAAGAAACCCTGTATTGCCTGATATCAAGCTGGCCGCGGTGGGTTTCGAATTTGAACTAATGGGTTCACGTTCATATTACGTAGGGGAGCGTCCATTAATCACGTGATCGACTTTTAAAGATTTTGGATCCCTCCTCCCCATTGGTGATATCAAAATTAACCCCCCCCCCTCCACCACCAACATCACGTATATTTTTAGTTACGTGAAAAAAATCGTATAATTTTTATTTATTTTTTGAAAATGTTTGGATTTAAAAAAAATTAAGAAAAAATAAATACACGTGATATCTTGCTATCCCCCATGTGATATTTCGTGATTTTTTGTCAAACCCCCCCCTCCCCCTGAAAATCTCACGTGATTAATAGACGCCCCACAGCCATGCTTAAAGAAAATGACCATTTTAAGGACCACCCTAATATATATATATATATATAATATATATATATATATATATATATATATATATATATTTAATTTGGGCATAAAATCTACTATTAGCCAAGTTTCATCAAATTCCGAGAACAGCAACACGTGGGTTCTCCTTGTTAGTGTTTCTAGAAGGCAACAGTGGTTGACCATTCTTCTTGATGAGATTATAATAGATATATTTATAATAGTGATGTAAATATCTGAAAAGCCATTTTCATTCAATATCATATTTGACATCGATAATCTCAAGAAACCCTGTATTGCCTGATATCAAGCTGGCCGCGGTGGGTTTCGAATTTGAACTAATGGGTTCACGTTCATATTACGTAGGGGAGCGTCCATTAATCACGTGATCGACTTTTAAAGATTTTTGGATCCCTCCTCCCCATTGGTGATATCAAAATTAACCCCCCCCCCCTCCACCACCAACATCACGTATATTTTTAGTTACGTGAAAAAAATCGTATAATTTTTATTTATTTTTTGAAAATGTTTGGATTTAAACAAAAATTAAGAAAAAAATAAATACACGTGATATCTTGCTATCCCCCATGTGATATTTCGTGATTTTTTGTCAAACCCCCCCCTCCCCCTGAAAATCTCACGTGATTAATAGACGCCCCACAGCCATGCTTAAAGAAAATGACCATTTTAAGGACCACCCTAATATATATATATATATATATATATATATATATATATATATATTTTAATTTGGGCATAAAATCTACTATTAGCCAAGTTTCATCAAATTCCGAGAACAGCAACACGTGGGTTCTCCTTGTTAGTGTTTCTAGAAGGCAACAGTGGTTGACCATTCTTCTTGATGAGATTATAATAGATATATTTATAATAGTGATGTAAATATCTGAAAAGCCATTTTCATTCAATATCATATTTGACATCGATAATCTCAAGAAACCCTGTATTGCCTGATATCAAGCTGGCCGCGGTGGGTTTCGAATTTGAACTAATGGGTTCACGTTCATATTACGTAGGGGAGCGTCCATTAATCACGTGATCGACTTTTAAAGATTTTTGGATCCCTCCTCCCCATTGGTGATATCAAAATTAACCCCCCCCCCTCCACCACCAACATCACGTATATTTTTAGTTACGTGAAAAAAATCGTATAATTTTTATTTATTTTTTGAAAATGTTTGGATTTAAACAAAAATTAAGAAAAAAATAAATACACGTGATATCTTGCTATCCCCCATGTGATATTTCGTGATTTTTTGTCAAACCCCCCCCTCCCCCTGAAAATCTCACGTGATTAATAGACGCCCCACAGCCATGCTTAAAGAAAATATGAAGTATAATATGAAAAAAAGACTTAATAAACAAACTAATCATAAATTTATTTATAATACACAGTAGTACTATTGAAAAGAATTTGAATTTGAGAACCAAATGAGAACGAAGCTTACAGGTAATGAACGCGAATGGCGCTCGTTAGGAGGAACTACTAGAAACAAATATCATTGCCATCTGCAAAATCAATTGCATAATAAATGAATGCTCAATTCTACTTTGCTGTCTCAAATTTTCTATGGAAATTGATATTTTTATGAAACTTATGTCCATTATGACAAGCCCTCCCGCGGTGTATCGTGTCTCGTGTGACGCCTATGTTTGCCTCTCGTCCATCCTAATGATGAGCCGCCCATACAGAAAGATACATCCCGCCGGTTGTATTGAGTCATGACGATTCCTATCAACATTATTATTACCGCAGAGTTAATAATTTGACAGGCTGCGCCTTACCATAAATCTTCCCGTTCGCACAGCATGTTCGCATGAAACGTCCTTGACGTTTGGAGCATGGCAATACGGAAGTCGCTTCTTCTAAAACTTTCGTAAGCAATAATCAAATACTTTTTTTTGTAAAAAAACAATCTCCATTTACATATTGGAGAAAACAAGCTCCAATTTAGATTAAGTGTACTATGAATGTTCACAATAAAACAAAAAGAGTATCTAAAAAATTGTTGTTTAACAAAATTATATAAATATTAATTTTTAATTAAATCCGTCTAATTAGTGAAACCAAATTAAATCAAAATATTAATGAAAGCGTATTAAATCCGAATCGTAAAAATAAAGAAAATTTATGGAAAAGCTCTCCACATATATGAACAAGATTTAGCTATGCCTGCGACTCTGCATTGTGTGAATGTTGGTATGAGTGATAGTATGGATCTATATAAGATTGCTATGAGTAGATGATAATAACAATGTGCGCAATTATAGAGAGATCACAGTGAGACAGAGTATTCATTGCAGAAACAAATAGTCTAATAGAGATTGCAGTTGTAGATAATAAAGGAGTAGTTAATAAACGTTAAGTGTAATATCAATAGAGACGTTAACATAAATTTATATTTTTAAGTGTAAATTCCAATCTCCTTTTTAATATTGAAAACGTTTAGTAATTGTTATGTATAAAGTTAGAACAAGTATAGAGATTATCCAGTAATAGCCATTAAATATTTGATAGGAATGACAATTATAAATAATTTTATTTATAATTATTTATCAGATGCGACATAATGTTCATATTAACAAATTTTGAAATAAATATATCACTGACCATATCTCATATTACCTAATATTTGACAAAGAAAATATATATGCGGATTTTAATAAAAATTACAAGATACTTGAATCTGTCAAAATATAACTAAAGATAAAGTAAATAGCTCTTAGAGCACTTAGGTACAATAAAGCATGTGAAAATCAACATGGAGTATGCCAAAAACAATATAAAGTAGAACATTCATTAGAATAGGGTGAAATATGTAAAAAATCTATGTTATGTAGTAATTTTGAATTTTCTTGAAGCCCTAGAAAATTTTAAATTAATCTTCAAAACCAGTTATTTTTAATTAAGGGTTGTCCAAACCTGATATTTTTTTTATTTTGGAACCAATTTTCTTCACTGTATTATAATATAATAAAAATGCACGTGACTCTAAAGTCTTTTCCTTCTACCATAAAGCTCTATTTCATATTAGTGATTTTAATAGCCCAATCATTTTTTTTTTGTATATCAAGGTCAATGATTTATCAAATATTGGCTTTTTGTGAATTTGTGTCACTAAATTTCGATCAAGATTTTTCTAAGCTTATGGAAAAGCGTAAATTTATCTGCTATAACAACCGCTGAAAGATTTTTATAACAAATTTTAGATATTGACAACGGAAAAGAATAAGCTTGGCATGGCACAGCATAATTCAAAAATGAATGTCTAAATTCAAAAACTAATGAATTAATAAAAAGAGTGCCAATAAAATTCAATTGAAATAAAGTTGGTTTTAGATTACGCTAGTACTTGCAATGGCTAACAATATGCCCCGAGAACCTTTATATGTGGCATTCTTTGCAGGGTGTTAATGATTCTTTCACTCATAACAACATACTTCTACATTAACAATTGATTAGTAATTTTTATACTAACAATTTTCTAACAATATTTTTTATGGCTACTAAAGAATGTTTTCCGGGCCAGCTAGTACGAGTCTATTTATATTCCTACCAGTACCAGTATATGTTTTGATATGTGAATTTGATATGCGCATATCTGATATTTTTCGGTGCATAAATAGCCATCGTGTTGAATTAAAAAAAAAAACAAATTAATTAAAAATTTACAAATCGCATGATTTGAATGACGCTATCTATAGATATTACTATTAATATTTATGTTATGACTTTTAAATTATTGCTTAGCATGATATATCACGCGATATTATGGAAAAATCGTGCCACGATGCCATCAATCATTGCAATTACTTCAACAAATTAAATGCAAACTTAAAATGCAGTTGCCACTAATTATTTCTGTAATGACTCACAGAGAAAAGATTCACCATCGCTGATAAGCCTCCGCACATCAAGCACAGCCTCGGAGCATAAAGGAGAGGTCTAATAAAACAAATATATTTCATTCTATAAACTGCGCCGTTAAAATCCTTATTGAATGGGCCGGAATAATAAATCATAGCCAGTGCGATGGATGTGATCGTAAATCAGAAAATACGTTTTTTATTTTATTCTTTCATCTGTTCGCGATCGCTCGACCGACGAGACAGGAAATATATACATACAAATGGCACACTCGTACGTTTATTGTTTTATACTATTTATTTTTGGAAACTATGAAAATTTTGCAAGAGTTGCAAGTTAGTAAGAGTTGGGTGCAGTTGTGCCAGTCGTCATAACAGCTATACTGATTTTGAGATACTGTCTTCTAAATCGAGAAAGATGAAGTATGTCTGTTCGAACAAGCGTTTGAAATAATTGTGCATGAGTGCTCAGTATACTTCAAAAGTGCAATTTCTTTTATATTGAAAATAATATAAAGGTATATATTATATAGTAATTATAGTTGTATATCTATGGTGATTATCATGCAAATATACTTGTAGTTAATTTTATACAAATATAGTAAAAAATAATCTGCTTTACTTAATGCTTTGTTTATACAATATTTATGAAAATTTGAACACTGTATTTGATGAAGACAACTAATATAGTCTATTATATGCAAAAAAATGCAAAGAATGATCTGCTTTACTTAATATATTGTTCATATTTACATAAATTGGAACTCTGCGTTTGTATGAATCTATGTTCTTTGTATCGTTTAACATAATTCTAATGTTTGTCTGTTTGAATATCAGTCAGCCACTTTGAACAATGATCGTAACTTGAAAAATGTATGAGCTGTTATAATGATATTTGTTAACTACGTTGCGTTTTGAAGACAGCCCTTAAATGGCCTATCTAAATTTAATATTTTTATTATTAACATTTCATATATCCATTTATATATTTTCAAGACCACGGAAAACGGATGTCACTACTGCTTGAAATCAAAGTGTCCGAGGTGGGTGTCAAAACTAAAACCTTTCCGTCAAAAGGACAAAGGTTCAACTACCATGAGAAAGTCAATAGAAAGGTAGTTTTTTATAATTTAGACATGCACATTCTAATAAAGAATATAGTCATAAACAGGACTAGCAAAATGTTCATTAAAACCTTTCTCTAATATTTCAGAAAATTATCAGAATATGTTAATTTTTATAATCATTAATTCAATACAGTTAGTATTCCAGATTATTATCATTGTAAAAATTCTTCTTCCAAACCTCCAAAAAGCACAAATGTTAACAACTATATTGTAAGTAAAACTTTTTGCTGTCGATTTGGCAATACGAGTACATACACGAAGTCTAAATAAAAATAATGTTTGAACGTTTGTGATTTTTGGAGGTTAGGTTTTATGTTTGGAACGCTCGATTCAAGAGCAAAGACGTAGTTTTTTGAAAATTTGTGACTATCAATTTATTCGATTTTAGACCCTTAACCTAACATTTCTATTTTATCCACGTATTGGCCCCAGTATTATAAAATTTGGAAGAGTAGATTGTAGTTAAAAATGTAGCCATAAATACATTTGCCAATTTTGTTGCAAATCATACAAAATTATAACAAAATCATCAGAATTTGCTAGTTTTTAATATTACTAATACAATAAAATTATTATTCCAGATTATTATCATTGCAAAAATTCTTCTTCCAAACGTTCAAAAAGCACAAATGTTAACAATTCTATCATAAGTGCAAGTTTCTGTTGTCACTTTGATAATACATAAGTGAAATCTGACTAAAGTTAATATTTAGAATAATAACTTTAGTCAAACTTTGTCTGTGACTTCTGGAGTTTAAGTTTTATATATGAAACGCTTGATCAAAGAGCAAAGACATAGCTTTTATATAGTTCAACTCATACGATTTTAGACCCACGAACTTTTTTTATCTGAGAGTTGGCTCCAGTATTCTAAAATTTGACTGTATGGATTCTAATTAAAAATGTAACCATAAATACACTTGTCAATTTCCTTACAAATAATACAAAATTATAACAAAAACACAATTTATTGCATTGCTTTAAGCATTAACGCAAACCAACGAGATAATTACGAGTTAATAACTAAAAAAAGTTAAATGATTAAGAAATTCTCACTCGAAGCTAATGTAATCAACAGATACGACTTTGCTTATACAGATACTTTAGCAGTCTATCATGTTTCTTATAACAGATTGATCGACATGACAGTTATAATAAACCCACACCTTGTTCTTAAGACGGGAAAACACAATCTCCTCCGATTGCAACTCTTTCAATCGCATGCTATTTATTATTTTCTTTGCAATTAATAACGTTAGGCAAAGACTGGTTCCGCGAGCATTAATAAGCAAGAATTGCTTGCGCAATTAGCCGATATTACTGTTAATTGCAGCCTATAAGTTTATGATTAACGACAGGCGGTATCTCAAGTTGATTAAGACGTACGATTATACGTTTTATTCAAATTAACCGAGTGTTTTTTTCTCAGTTTCGCTCTATGGGATAATTTATAAACATATACGCCAAGTAATAAGTTAACAAGCGATTTTAATTGCACAAATTATCGGTTGTTCAGTTTTTCATTTATATTATTTATTACTATTTCATACTTATGACTTGAGTGTAATAATGTAATTTGTCATTTAAGTTGAAAGCGTAGGTGAATTAATGCAGATCGAATTAGTGAGAAGTAAGTTTGATTTATGTAAACATTATTGCATATGAAATAAATTACTTGTATGACAGTTCTCCATAATTAATGTATAATACCACGAGATACGGGTATAAAATTAATTTATAATTTACTTCTTTAAATTTTTAATTATATACTTATGATTTACCATAAATCAAATTATATCATGATAATTTAGACATGACATTCGTAGAAGATTTTATCCAGAACAAATGCCATAAACACCTCTTAAGAATAAAGATCACCCCAATATTCCTAATGAATTATTAATTTTTCTGATTAATTTTCCAATTCCAAGTACTTAGTTCTCTTTAATTATTAAAAAATAAATCGAACCAAAAAACTTACTTTTGTCTCTTCAAAAGCAATGCGGTCAGTCTACAGGTCATGTTAATGTAGGGCTACTAACGCTGACTTAATGTAATATCGGAAACTTGTTCGAACAAACATACTTCAGCTCTCTTGCTTCAGACAGTATCTCAATAGTTTAGCAGGGTACAACCTTACCCAGTCTCTCCTACAAATCGCATATTTTTATAGAGAAAGTCTATGAATATTTATTTATTTGTATTTTTTTATTTAATTTAATCAATCAATACTAGTTAATTTTAACATAAACATATTGTAAGTTTTAAAATTGTTTTTTGTGAACTATTTGCGCCCAAAAATGGATTGGCCTTCGATTTAGACATTTTTAAGTATGATCAAAATTTTGCTTAGGTTCAGGATGAAATAGGCGCCAATATAAAAAACTTTAGCAAATGATAGACAGCATCTAACTAACAGAAATGTGAGTACAAAAACATACATTTTGCATTTTTTCATACTACATTTTTTCATACCTAATTTAATTCCATGATTACAAAAATGATGTCGTCTTCATAGTGTAGCGTATCACAATCAATTATAAAACTGGCAATCAATCGACAATCAATTATTTTTTAATTCAATTGATCACAAAATATTAGTTTTTGATACTCGCACATCACAAAAGATTGCATATTTCAACTGGTAAAAACTGATGTTAAAAAAAATTTTAGGCAAAGAAAAATTCAATAAAAATTCAAAATGAGTTTTATTGAAACACTAAAAGAAAAATTATTGCATATGATAATATTGTTTTAAACATCTTTCGATATTGAATCGATAAGTTTACAAGCAACGCTTGCTCTTACTGAAAATTTCTGTTCAGTACAGAAAAGAACTAAATATTTAAGCAACTACAAATTTGGTGCTTTGACAACCAAGAGCAGTAATGATATATTTATCATAAATATATTTTTAGCACTTTTTTCATGCTAATTAAACCTCATGATTACAAAAAATACTGTTGTCTTCGCAGTGTAGTGCATCAAAATCATTAATTATACAACTGGCAATGAATCTTGGCAAGCTGACAATAGGCAATCAATCGACAATCTGTTATTTTTTCTAATATAAATCAAGCGCGTGCTGCTCGTATGAAATACAAAAAAATTGTTTGATATATCAGAAAAGATTTTTGACATTCATATTTGGACAGGTAGAAAAAATTTAATGTAACAAAATGTTTTTCTTAATTTTCAATAACATCAATCCGAACATAAAACTGCTATAAGCTATTGTGCTCGAAATTCTCTTTTTAGATGACAACCCAATTAGCATTTTTAGATGGCTAATCTATATATATATTTGATAGATTTTAATTATTACAATTTATCTAATACACATTTGATTACCTAGTACATACAGATAACTTGGTTGAATCAGATTCACAAATGCTCGGAAAGGGTTGAATTTACTTGAAAACATTTTTTTAAATTAATTTTTCATTAAAGATATAAATATGAATTTAAACTTTGAAAATCGAAAGCCAAAAAAAAAGTGGTGTACGGCATCGTGCCTTAAGGAATATTTGTAGTTCTTGGAATGTACTGCTCAATATAGAAAAGATCTTGGCGTTACAAGAACTTTAGTGTAGGTGAGTAACAAAACCATTATTTTTGCTAGAATCTTTTCTCCGGATATGAAATTCGCATCAGTGTGTATTTTTTCCGAAATTCGCATAAGTGTGAAAACAGTTGCACAGTTCTATTGCGCTTTCAGAGATGATTTTGACAAATGATCAGTCGACTCACGTCGACTACTGAGTGACTGACTGACGATATATTATCTCATGCTTTTGACGTTGATTAATTGTTTTTACATTTGGCTTGGCCGTCGACGAATCGACGGACGCGTTTTGTCTTGTTTCTGTTGTGATGTTGCTCTTTAAACTAACGACACGAGGAATGCATATTTTGCGGTATCGTATTTTATGTCTGGAAATTTGTATGGTGGAAAAATGATTAGGCTTTCTAATGACGCCGACAACACCAAGCAGAACTGGAGAAATTTGAACATAAACCATATTTTTTGTGCTGGCGAGGGGTTGTGATTGTGTCCGGTTGTCAGATGTGGGTTTCCAAAATAAAATATTATGGTTTACTGTGAGGCTTAATATAGATGAATATATTGGTAGCCAGATTTTAATTTTGATGGTGCAAATTGAATTCACAATTTAGAGTAAGAAGTGATTTTTTTGTTAATTAACTTCTCTTAGGGTAAGTTATATAAATTCAAAAAAAAAAAAATGGATAAGGTGTGCAAATACAAATTTTCGTTGACGATTTCGGGAATACGGATAAACCGATTTGAATGATTCAAAATACATTCCATTCCTATAAATAAGGAGACTTGATGATAAGCTTTTGGACAAAGCAACTCAAGCTGCTTCAAAGATACGAGGCAAAAAAGCCAAAAACAGTAACTCAGTTGTATTGACAAAATGGATAATTATTGAATTTTAGGGGAGGCGGGACCTCTAGAAGACCGAGTAAAAGAAGTGAAAAAGGGCAATTTCTGTATATTTTATTATGTGCACTAGTTTTATTTGTTTCATTTTTTGGGATATATGTCGATTTATTTGTCAATTACAATTTCATTGGTATAAATAGTATAGACGTATCCTAATGAAAAATCCTGAATGATGGATTAAAATATATAAAATAAGTTGACTCACACAATATAATGTAACCAAATCAGATCAAAACTAAAAAAGTGTTATCACAGAATCTATTGATTTTCAGTTTTATTTGGTAGCATCACTTTTTTTCATTGTGGTTTCCATTATTCATCAATCAAAAAATTTCATTACCCTATGAAACAATGAGCTGATTTTTCATGGCTTTGGTAGAGTTTCTATACAATGAAAAACCATTATCAATTTTTTGCTCCTTCACGTTATATCATTTGGCCATTTTTATTGAATCTTCTAGCCAGTTTAAAAATATAACTCCAAATCTGACGAGTAGATTAAAAAATAACGTTAATTAATTAATATAACAATGATTTAATTACACTTAAATTGAGTTATTATTCTTTTGTGAAAATTAAATCTTTAAAGAAAAAATACTAGAAAAAAACAAGAACTAAATTGTAACTATCCAGTCATTAACATGACATCAATTTAATAAATGATTCTTCGTCTTTCACACATTCTCGTGTTCATTTGTTAGCCTTCAGGAATTTAACCATTAGTGGTTTATTCTAGCGCAGTTTATTACCACAAACGTAAGCAAAGGTATTAGTTACGATGACTTGTGATTTTCATGGAGTTGCCAAGACACAAAAGTAACATGATCCTTCTTGGGCAAGGTTTGCTCTTTTGCGTTAATATGTTCACGTGAAATAAATGAGTATAGCTAGAGGTAGAAGTTAACTTGTTTTATAGACTTACTAGCAAACCCGACGAACTCCGTTTCGCCACCAGATGGTTTCGTGAAAAAGATGAAGAATTTGTTTGTTTGTTTTATATTTGAAAAAAAAAAATTTGATTTTATTATACAACAGTAATGAATTTATTTCGATTACAAAAATGAAGTGTTTTTTAGTTGAACTTCTCTAAGTAAATGAAAGTAAATCCGCAAATTATCCGTTTCATTGAAGTGCTCTCTGGTAAACCACATTTTTTGTTTTTTGGTCTGACGGTAACACAAACAAAGCGGATGGTTTTTCAACTCGTGAACAGGCAACGTATAACTGCCCATGTAAAAAACAATGTTTTTCTAAATAATCTATTTAAAATTTATCCCGCAAACACTAAGCGATTGGCCTTGCGACTTGTTATTGCAAACGCAAGGCGAACTGGAAATTGCAATCGTTTGAAGTCAAACGGAAGACCTGTCAGAATCATTGGTATGTCACCAAATCGACAGCAATTTTTGATTGAATGGTGAAATTCAGTGCACTACTAATTTTCTTAGCTATAAACCTTGCGAAGCCCGAGACCTTTCCAACGAATGCAAAATTGTCGAAATCGGTTCGTGCGTTCTGGAGTTATTTCGTCAGGAAGGAAAACCAGACTTATTTTTATATATATAGAAGATAATTAATATCAACTGTATGGTGTAGAATTAAGGTGATTTTTCGTTACTGCTTTATTTTAATCTTAAATTTAAGTTGACAATTTTCAAATTGCTAATCAAAAAAGCAACGAAAAAAGCGTCGTGGGCTTAAGAGTTCACTTATTTTGTAAATTAATTCTGCTTTATCAAGTTCTATAAAATAGCACAGCCTCGTAGTTTCATGTATAACTTTTTTGACTATACCACTATAGCAAGCTTTAAAGATATTGTCAAATTAGTCAATCGCCAAATAATAATCAATAAAACTTGCCTATAACTTTTTTATGTATGCGTTAGAGAAATATTGAAATTATTAGAAAATTAGCCAGCCGCAATAATAATCGAACTATACTTTTAATAATTCCAAATACATAAAACTACTTATTATATAACCATTTATAGAATTATCAAAAATTGTATCTGATACTCTTGGTTAAATAATTCTGGTCTGAGTCTGAGTAGTACAACCTCTTAATTTCAATACATATTCATTTATGTCAATTTTAGCAAATTGTAAAAGCAGTGATATATACAAAAATTTAACATCAGCTAAAGAACCATCAAATGTTAACAATTCGTACGTAACAGATTCAAATAACCTTCCTTTTATATAATTTTTCACAATCATTGCTGATTCATTGATCAGCCAAAAATGCACCAAATTTGGTCTATTTCTGATGTAATCATCCAACAGTAATTCAATCCCAAATTCATTTCTACAATTTTTCAACATCATCTCTGATGCAGTTAATTAAATAATATTGCCTTATCAAAGAAGTGTTAAGTGTGACACAATCGAAGAATTAAACTACTAATGACACTTTAACGAAGTATCACCCTTTAAGAAATCTTGACTGAATTCATTTCTGATAAGTTTCTAAGTCAGATAGTAGTCTAGTAAAGAGACGAGATAGGTCATCAATCTTATTCAGTGTCCGAGCCATGGCGATGCGTCGTTTGGCCGCTGTCAGTGTGTCAAAGGCGGCGCTGCCAGTCATCAATTACTGTACTAGGACAACATGCGACATATAAAGTCCAAATGGGCCGCATTGGTTTACTCACTAATTGTAGGTAATATGTAATCTATCATTTTCTATTTCAGGATTAAGTAAGACGGTAAGAAAAAAGTAATAAGTCTGTATCGGGATAAACTTTACTGCTCATTTATCTTACGATTTGTTCAGTTCCAGGTAACTTCTAGTTTTTAGGGAACTGAATGTATTCGAAAAATTGATAGT
Source organism: Ctenocephalides felis (assembly GCF_003426905.1). Classification (NCBI taxonomy): domain Eukaryota; kingdom Metazoa; phylum Arthropoda; class Insecta; order Siphonaptera; family Pulicidae; genus Ctenocephalides; species Ctenocephalides felis. The sequence goes on from NW_020537646.1 coordinate 26,716,712, forward strand.
ATTTTAAAAAATAAATATTTTTGATATCCTAATCCCAAATTTAATCAAAATTTGAGACAAATGTTTTGGTAGCCAAAAATGGAATAAGTTTCAAGCACCATGACAACACCAAACACACAGCAAAATCGCAAAATCGCCAGGAAATGTTGGGAAGTCAGAAATTTGAAGACTTACTGTGGCCTGCACCGCTTCCAGACCTGAATGCAAGAATATAAGTTTAATTATGCAGCAGATAATTTAAGTTTTTATTATAAATGCTCTCCTCTAAAGAATTTTGATCCTCTACCACCTCTACCACAGAAGTCAAAGTTCTGTTGGAAACGAATTTAAAAAATTCGTGGGATAAAATTTCAACAAACTATTGTTAAAATACTAAGAAAGGTTAGCCAAAATGACTGGTAATACTTAACTGGTAAAAACACGAATAGACCCATGAACATGAACTAAATATTAAAACATGTGGAAGAACATTTTTCACATAAAGCGCAAAAGTGACCAAATGTAAGCGTTTAACAATTTTTTTGATATTCGTACTTTAGTGGGTATCTATGTACAATATATTAAATTAAAACCTGCTATTTACATTTTTTTCACTAAAATGTATAAAGTTCTCATACGATAGGGATAGTTTTGCATCCAACTGTACATTAAAGTACAATTTCTTGTATATCGGCAAAGAACTCTAAATCTAATAAAAAAAATTAATACGTGCTACATTTTACTTTGCGAATGAAGTTCAAAAGTTTCATACAAAGCTTAAGAAATACTTTGCTTGGAGCGAATCGTATAAGATTTTAATATGAATCTTATACGAGACAAAATTTTAGACTGATGATTTGTAAGTTTATTTTGTTGATTATTTGTTTTGATATTTTTTTCACGCAATGTAATAGCTGATAGGAAATTCTAGCTTAGAGCAAACCGTATTAGATTTTAAAGTGAATCTTATGAGAATCGTATGAGGGACAAAATTCCAGAGAAATCAGTGGAAAGAATTCTGGCGATTTTGTAGATACATTTTGTTGATGTAATGTTTTGATATTTTTTCAGGTTATAAAATAGCTGATGGGCCTCTAAGCATTAACAAGAAAATAATTATCAAAATCGGATTAGTCGTTAATGAGAAAACATGACATATCCTTACATACGTAGTATACGTGCACTTATACATCAATGTTTTCTGATAAAATATAAATAAAAGATCCATGTTTATGTGTATTAAGTTTCTCCTTCGATTAATTCAGGTTATTAGATTATAATTTAGCTCTTCCAGCTGTGGAGCCTATTAAACACTGATTTATTGGTATAATTTACGTATTTGTTGTAAGTTATTACACTCAGGGCCGGTCCTGGGGCCCTTAGCGCCCGCATGCAACTTTGTTTCTTGCGCCCCCTCCCCCTATTAGTTTCAACTGTTTTAACAGTTTATCATTAAAATTATATAAGTATTTACATATTTTTTAAAAATTAATTTTTAATTATTCTGCATTTAGTACCCAATGAATTAGATATAATCTAAAAGCGTATAAAATATATAGATCATAAATTTATTTAGAAAATCGTGGCGATTCGCATGTTGATTATAATCAAATGTTTTTAAATTTTCAATTATTTCTAACGTATGTGCAATATTAATATTTTCCTTCTAAAACATTTTACTTATTTATTATGCGATTTATTGTATTGAGCAAATCATGCCAAGAGAGCTAAAAAACTAGCTTTTCATTTTCAATGATAACACTCGTATTTCATGATGGATTTTTTAAATTTTAATTTAAATTAATTTTTCATCATTTACAATATCCAAAATTGCGTCGTAAAGTTCACCTTATTGATATCGTAAGAGCCTAATTATATTCATCTTTGCTTTTTCGTCATATTCAGAGTATAAGATTGTTGTTTTAAAGTTAAATTTTTAACGCATTTTAGAAGTATTGTCCAAAAATCAGTAAAAAATGCAATGAAATTACACATTCCTTGAACTATATTGAGAAAAAATCTTATTATATTTGATATGTATTATTTCTGCATAGTTAATAATTATTAAATTTATAGTATGAACACCACTAGATATAAAAAAAGGCCTTAAGAATTTCGTTCCAAAGTAAATTTTGCTTCCATTTTTCATATATGTTCCATTTCCATAACCCTAACTAGGGTTTGTCGGTTTTCAAAAACCGGTTTTAAAAACCGGTTTTTTGGCGAAAATTATGGAATTCGAAAACCGGTTTTTTAGTGAAAAAAGTCGGTTTTCACTGTATAAATGAAAAATGACAAATTAGCCAAATATAAAAGATACATAAAAGCGTTTTGTTTCTTGAAATCATATCTTTTAAATAGCATTTGATATCTTATTAGTCTGCAATGGTTCCCAGAAATGTTTTGTATATAATAATTTAGATTTTTATACCAGTGTATATATTAATTTAAATCAGTGTGACTTCTTCTTGAAGAAGTAACTTCCTCTCCTCAAACTTAAAAAAAAGAGTTTTAAACCATAGAAGGCACAAATTAAAGAACAAAAAACTTAGAATTATTATATTAGACTTTAAAAACAATTAAGCATAATTTGGTCTCGAGTATTTTCTATTTCAGGAAATTTTGTGAGTAAACAAAGGACACGTAAATCATATTTTATTAAACAAAAAACAATTAGAATGTTTAAAATTATTTAATTAAAATTGCTCGGAACAGAAATAAAAGTTTAGCTTAATTGTTTTTAAAATTAAAATTTATATTAAAAAGTATGTATGAACATGTATCTAATATATTTTTATTTTTATTTATTTAATGAATTTTTTTTATGTAAAAATGTATTATTTTTATTTATTCGAAAACTTTCCTTTCACTATCATAAAATATTTTCATTCTTATATGTGAAAATGATGCGATCGTGAATGACGAATATTATTTTCAAAGTTATTTAATCAAGATAAACTATTATTTTTTAGTTCTACTAATTAAAATTAAAATAATTTGTTTACTATCTATAAAATTGAACAATAAATAAATTCAGTCAAATACTATACTAAATTACACTAAATTTGCGGATAAATTACAGAATATTCTAGCAAAAATTTATTTTTCATATAAAATTCGAAAACCGTTTAAAACCGGTTTTTTGGTAAAATTGAAACTCGAAAACCGGTTTTCTGAAATGTCGGTTTTTGTATAAACCCTAACCCTAACCACCCATGTTTTTCAAAATTCATCAGATGCGAAACAACAAACAACAAAACACAACAAAAGCAAAAGTTACAATTCAATTTCACGGAATAAACATGCCATTTTCTAAGCACTGACTCCCCGTTTTTTATATTCCCGATTATAATTTTTTTATATTTTTTTAATAAGTTCCGTTTCAACTAAATCAGCTCGCAATTATTCGTCAATAATGCCCAGTAATTAATTTAATCTTTTGCAGGTTTGCGCTTATGGGATTGAACACTAGATATTATCTTTTTTGATTCCACCGTGACTTCAAAGAAAAAATTGAATTAGTAGATTGAGCAATAAGCAGGGCTGTTATTTACTAATTTGCAGAGTTATTAATCGATTAATTGTTTCTACTGATATCACATTGCAAAATAAATATGCTTTTTGTGTCTCCGTATCCCTAGTTAAGTTAGATCGTTTATTATAATTTATTAAGTATTCTAGATTTTATACAAATAATTCTAGATTTTATATAAAAAAATATAAATATTATATTATAAATTTAATTTCCGAAACTCGTTTTGGCGCCCCCTAAGGCGTGCGCCCGCATTTTTTGCATGCATCGCATGCAAGGCAGGACCGGCCCTGATTACACTAATGATTTGTCACAAACTTCTAATTGAAGAAGATATATTTATTGATTATTTATTACATATGTTATTACACGGTCTTCAGTTTTAGAAGTCCGAAAAATAAGTCCGATCCAAATCCGCTAGCCCTTCCACAGCCTTTGAACCACAGGGAGCAACCGTCCGATGTAAAAACTCAATGCCATGAAGATTGCCGTCTTCATGGCCAATATAATAAAATGAATATACGACGGAACAATGCATTTTTGATTATTTAAAGATTACAATTACTTATCGTGGATTTAATATATTAATGAATTGACTCAAGAATATTGAACAACCAAATGTCTTTGCATAGTATGAGTATATCCAACAAATACCAATTATTTACCTACACACCTTAATTTGTCGTATTTCTATCATTTTACTCAAGAAAACTTTACAATCAAACATTTTATAAAAATTGTAAGTTTATAATAACAAATTTGTAGTACATCACAAAAAAAATAGAATCAGATAAAAATAGTAAAATTTAAGATGTTGAAATAACAAACAAATTTTGTTTCGAAATGAAATCCGTGACTGTTGAAACGCGATTTACTCGCAATCAGTAATAGTAGACGGATTCCTGAAAGCTGTATTTTCGGTATGGCGAAAACGGCAACTCCCAAAGATACACGTGTGGGTGATGCAGACAGAAGAGTGACAGATGAACGACACCAAATGACAGCGTTGACACGAAGCAACGCCGGTGGCTAATATCACACTTCGCACATGTGTGGCTTCACAGGGACGAATCGGGATAAAATCTATCACTTTTATATTAAATTAAACATGTGAAATGAATCTTTATTGTAGGCTGACTGTATTTTTCAAATATTGTGACTCAAAGGCAGACAATTCCACCTTTAAAATCAAATTGAACAAAGCTTTTATTAGAGCTTTAGACTCTTGTCTGAAAAGTTACCAACTCAAGTCAAATGTTGCAAGCTCTTACCTACTTTAAAATCAACCAAGCCTTTATACTATATGGAATTTAAAATAAAAAGAAATATGACGAAACGAAATATTTAAAGTAATGTAATTCCGACACTTACGATTTAAAGAGATGCACTATATCAATATTTGCAGTACTATTATATTTGTTGCTTGAAATCTTATAAGTAATGTGTATAATGTGGAATATAATAATGTGATACTACACATATCAATTTTTGTTTTCCCATCTGTATTATAGCAATCATGAACTATAAAATATTATCATTTTTAAAGAAAAGTAGTAGAATATAGCGCTGTATTAAAGCAAACAATATAACACTAATATTACGGATAAATAATTAGTAATGGCCAATTACCAATTTTTCAATGCATTTTTTTTTATTAAATAAAAAAAATCAGATTATTATTGATGTCTGCTATGTTATAATTTATCAAATCAAAACAGTCTAAATCAACATCTTTTTTAGCAAAATTTCTGAATGTAAAAGAAATTCTAATATTTTGCTCTGTTATTGACTTAGCTTCGACATAAAAAACTCAATATAAAGATTTTGCTATTAGGTGTTGTAAATTTATCTAAAGTAGTTACTAGAACAAAGGTTGCAAAAGTCTTTCACAAGAATTACTTATTCGATATATTTGTGTATTTTTCATTTCTTAACAAAATTACCCCAAAATCGCGTTGGAGTTTTGCACGAATGTATTTACAAAATAATTAAAATTATAAAATTTAAATTAATGTTTAGAGAGTTGGATTTAAAAAAAAACCATAATATCAAAAACAGTTCTAGAGAAAAAATACAAACTGGATAAAAGGAAGAGATATCAAGTGAAAAAGGAATGAAAAAGAGACTCACATCCATATGATCATATTTTCATATATTATTTACTCTGTCGTCAGTGATAATATCATACACGTAGGTGCAGGGTTTGTCAACTAATAAAAACACATTTTGCAAATTTACTTTGATATAGTAGTATAACTTTCAATATGATATGCTAAGAATAATATATCAAAGATTTTTTAAGATTAAAATCATTATTTAATTAATAAATTAAAAAAATAACATTTTTAATTTAATGTTTCATTTTACAAATTATAAAACGAAAAATTGAATTTTTATGCAGTATTATATTACTTGTAATGTACAAGTATGACTTTGTTAATTCATTTGCAGAACTCATTTAGTTACCTCATCCATGTAGTTAGTTAAAACAAAAATTGATTAGCTGAACTAATCAGTTTTTAGTACTATTTTATATGTCGTAGCGTAACATAGCTCTGCCATAACATTGGTTTATTTTACGGCAAAATAATACAAAAATCCTTAATAAATCGATCATGTGATTAATGGACGTTCCCTAATGACAATTGTGCCGAAAAATAGATTAATTTTATGGCAAGATTATTTTACGTTGCGCTGTTCACTAAAATCTTTCAAAAATCTATGTGGTTGCCGTACAAGCAGACCGGACGCCAAAGAAAAATGTCATCATTACTGCATCTTTGTTATGTGTATTTATAATACATGCGAGAAGTTAGATTTTATGTGTAAAAACAACTGATCGCACAGCAAGTACATAGCATTTATACAGCTTTTAGTACTACTTTATATGAAAAAAAACGTAGCTTAACATAGCGTTGGCCTATTTTACAGCATATTCGGCTCATAATACTCTGAAACACTAAGTTGACACTCTAAAAAACATGTATGTATTTTTGAAAAAACGCGCCCGAATCTAATTATATAATATAATATATTGATTGAGTGTATTCAATATATTATATGTACTCGTTTTATACATCAAACATAATTTACTGTTATATTTATATGTAAAGTACAATCTCAACGTGAGTTTTTAGACTTTGTAATATTTCATGCTCAAAGTCGACGACTAATCACTTATCAAATCTAATTTGTCTGTTAGGATTGGCATCCCCTGTCTTCGTCCTGCCATATCCTTGCGGCGGAGCGACATGACATGGCGTATACGAGGCGCGGTTGGCCCTTTGATCTTTCTCCGTGTGAGATAAACAGGATGACACTAATTGCTAGAGCACTCTACCACGACTGGTGTGCCAGAGCAGGACCGCTCTCCAATTATCTCCTGGATAGACAGGGACACGTTCAGACAGACAGCGAGTAGCATAAGATTATATGGTGTCAAGGGGTTGACTGACATCCAAACACGACCAGACGGACAGACAGACACGGCAGAAGTGATTCAGCATGCCGCGTCAAACGCAACAAAAGGATTTGAGCAGCAAAACGGGAACTAATGCATCTCTCGTGATGTGACGCACCGTGCCGAGCGCCGACTGCAAAGCGCCGCCACAGTTACTCTTGTCACGTACAAATTAAGAGAAGCTGATTGACGGTTCTTTTTTAGTAGACGATTATATTGTTTTTGAAGAATATGTATATTTTATTTCATTGAATTATTTGAAGCCATTATATAACTGGTGCATGCATAGACCTTATACGATAAATATTATGTGGGATCTAAGGTGGCATTGCATTGTGCCAAGGCAAATTGCTGGAATTCTCGTTATTTAAAATTTTTGAAAATTTTAAATTTCTTTGAAAATTTCGATAAATTAGTTTTTTGTATGAGAATTTTTAATTTTTTCAAAAGCTACCGCAATGCGTAGCTGTTTTAGAGATGAAATATGAAAGCGCGTCAGCGCCGAACACCAAAAATTTTGGTACGGCACCCATAGAAATGTGAACAAAATTTGCCTATAAAAAACTATAAAATATCTCACAATTTTGATCTCATTGGAGTTCTTCTTAGGCATCGCTCTTAAATATTGTCATTTTAGCTCATAGGATTCTTTATATATTTCTGATTGCTAAATAAAACAGAGTTAAAAAAAAAACTGATATACATAGGTCTAATAATTATTTTTGACAGCCAAATGCCGTTTTTTTACTTTTTTTTATTGGATCTCCGAAAACTCACAATCAATTTGTCATTCCTTTAATACAAGTAAAATTTTATATAAATCATTCTGTGGGTGTAAAAGAGGCCATGTGTTTTTGAGGAAAACAAATATTCATGCCATCACATTTTGTATAGTTTTGATAATCATAATTTTTAATACATTTTTATTAAACATTTTATTAATTTATATATTTCTATAATTCAAATCATTGCTCTCTCAAAAAATAAATTGTCATATTTTGCACTTTTTACCCCATATCTTCAAAATAGGTTTAGTCAAAAATTATTCAGTACTTTTACCCAAGAATAGATATAAAATGTTTTCTGTCCGTCGAAATCGTTGACAAAAAATTGTATCCGCACCTACGCATAAGCACACGCATACATTTATTTTTACTGAAACATGCCAAAATGTTCAGAAAACTTTGAAACATAAAGATATGCAAAAATTTTAAATTTTGAATGTTTGCCATTACTATAACTTACCCAACAGCAAGTTAATAATAATTGGGCTTGACATATGAAATTTATATAAATTTCAATTATAATTTTATGAATTGTATATTTCCAAATTATAGATTACTTAATTATAAATTTCTATATAATTAATAAAAATATTTGATAAGTTTTGATAAAGATCGCGTCCAAAATCTGTTGAGAATATAATAATTATTGATTAAATCATTATTATAGATTACTGATTGCTTATAAATAAATAACGTATATTTCAGCATATTAAGAATAGAAGTGATTAATATGCACTTTAAATACACTACATTTTATGACAACCTATATCTCCTTTTTATATTTTAATCTTCAAAGAGATAACTTTTGAGAAAAGATTTATTGTGTATGATTTTAAGATTAAATTGTTGCGAATGAAAGAATTATCTACGTTATATAAATACCTTAAAAAAATCTATGATATTTAAATCAGTTTTTTTTTTTAAATATTTGTGGTTGGCATTCATATTTCATTGTTTTTAAGACCGATAGTAATAGAAATATAAATATAAAGTAGAGAAACTTAATTAAGAAAAATACTTTGTATAATTATGTATATTAATAAATATTAACCCTTTGCACTCAAACCTAATTGCAATGGTATAACGTGTTTTGCTGCAGGTAATTAATTAATTAATAATTAAAAATAAATGATTAATTAGTTAATAACTATGAACTAAAATTCAATTGATTTAGCATGATCTTTATTACCTGTTGATGAAATATTGTCTGCCCTTTATTAAAAGTGTGAAGAAAATCTAAATCTCTCGAAACTCGAAATTTAGCAAATTATAATTATATTCAAATTCCAACGCAAACAAACATTTATACATTGTAGTTTAAATTAGCGAATTTTTAAGACATTTTTGGCTTTTAAATAAATAAATAGGTACACAAAAAGTAAATATAGTATCAACTGAATATATTAGACTTATATTTGAACTGTTTAACATCTTGAAATATCATCTAGTTACTTGTATATTTTCGCCGAATTCAATTTCCCACGAAGAAAACATAATCCAGACATCAAAGACGATTCTAAGAAAAATTAAAACATCAAAAAATGAACGTTAATGAAAACATTAAATTCTTCGAAGTGATTAACTGTAGCTTCTGTGGCAGTGCGTAATATTTATTATCTCGTAGCAGAGAAATAAAAAATAGATTACTGAAAAGCTTTAGTTCAAAGAGAAATCGGAAATGATTGAAGATAAGGCTGTGCCGATGTGGATTCATCTCAAGGGTTTTCAGAATTATGTGCTGGATTCGTTCTTTATTTATAGATAAAAGTCAAAGGAGATTAGCGCTGTATCTGTGCACATTAGCAGGCTTGGAAATAGATGAAATGCAGTCCACATCCGAAGCAGGGTAATATTTTAGTTCGATGCAACATCAAGTAATTAATTAGACATTTCGGAGTCTTTTTGCAAAGAAAAAAAAATTGAATGGACTGACACACAGTTTCACACTTTTTAACTCACAGTATTTATTTATTTATTCACAAGCAAGCCGTAATCAATAATAATAGATATTATTTCAGGCTCTTGTCAAGCTTATTTATAATTAATATTAAAAGTATAGTTTTATAATAATCATAGCAACTGCACGAATTTCGCTTCTGAAAAAAAGAGCTGAAAAAAAGCATTCGAACATTAAATATAATGTTCATCATCAAGTTCATCATATTAAAGTCTATTTTACCACGAGTCAAGCTTAAAATTCTTGCACAATATTGAAAGTTATACTCATTTAAAACCGTAAAGATGTTAAATTAATAAAATAGCAATAATTTTTTTTTTAATTAATATGGTTGTATAGGCGATCAAATGGTCAGACTACATAGATAAAGGATAAGGATTATGCAAGAAAATAGTTATTGAAATCAAATTGAAAAATTTCAGTAATGTCATAAAAAGCTAATTCTTTAAAAAGTTCAACTAGAGAAGCATAAAATTTTTTGCTGTCTTAGTTTTGGATACTGAATGGAAGTTTATTCATAAGCTGAATACCTAAACTGTCGATCGTATTAAAAGAGCTGGCTAATTTATATGTGCGCGCCTTAAAAAGTTTGGGTTTAGTGTTGTAGTTTGAGGAGGACGAAGCCATATCAAAAAGTTTCGAATTGTTTTTGATGAAAGATAATGTTACCAGCAAAAAAATGCATGGGACAGTTAGAATATTGTATTTTTTAAATATGAGTCTGCAGGAGGCTTTATCAAACTAAACAAAATTGTGCTTAGCTTCCTGAAGGAGAGTTAAAGGTTTTTTTTCAAAAGATCCTATTTGTCAATTCAATATTTTCTCGACAGTTCAAGTCTTGCTAAACCGTTTGATCAAATTTGGAAGAAGTGAATTGGAGTGCCATCTTTTGACCTGCAAACGACATTTTCTCGACGTTTTCTTAAGAGCGACTACACCAATTTCAAGCATCTAAAAGTCATTTTATAAAACTCGATTAGGCTTGCGTTTATTAAATTTTCAACTGATTTTCTAATGCAACCTTAACAAAAAAAAAAGTAAATAAATAAAAAAATTAGTAGTGATGATTAGCGTTAAAGTTTAACCGAACCCTTACCTCGTAATTAGTTTTTTTTATGTTTTTAACGATTTTAATAAAACTTGGTATTATGATAGTTCGCATGACCTTAACAAACATCTTAAAATAAAATATAATATCCTAAAATATTCTGTAACAATATAATATTTTAAATTATGGGTTAAGTCGGTGTTTCAAAATTTCATCGCCACAATTTTGAAAGTTGCCAAATCTAAATTTTTATTGATTAGTGAATTTAGGAAATTCGTGCAACTTATCCTAAAGCAAAATAATCCTTATATCTAGTCGAAATATAAATTTAACTAGTGGTGTATGGCATCGTGTTATAAAAAAATTGATCTGGAAACTAATAGATTTTAAGAAAAACCATTTTGAAACGAATTTAACAACGACTAAATAGGAAACATATATTGTTCATGTCATATAAATGACAATTTTTGGATAAAAATGAAATGTTATGATAATGCTACGTAACAGGTTTATCTTCGTATGAATTGGTGGCAACGAGTTGTCCAAAAACTACATGTAAAATATTTACTGTGCGATCAATTGTTTTACACATGAAACCTAACTTCATGTATGTGTTATCAAAGAGACATCAGAAAGTTGCACTTATGATAACATTTTTGGTATATGTGTAAAACGCCTGATGGCACAAAAACAAATATATAGCATTTTGTTATTTTGTTACTACCAACTAATACAAATATAGACCTCTAACATAGCATTACTATAAAATACCTATTTCATCCGAGAATTGGACCCATTAGTAAAGTTATAGAATGATTTTTAGTTGTTTGAAATTGATGCAGTCATTTTTGAGAAAATGTCGAGTGTTGGTTGCAAGTCAAATGTTAACACTTTTAAACACTTTTTCTAAATTTGATATCAAAAATGACTTGAAATGACGAGATTTCAAAAAATTTCATAGTTCGGATAATTTTAAAATATTCTCAGACACAAAAAAACTTTAATAATTATGAGGTCAGTATTTATCAAAAGTATTTTCCTAAGTAACTCAACATTTTATATAAATTTTGATACCTCCAAGTACCTTTACTGTCTCGCATAATAATTTTGATACATCCAAGATTTATTTATCACCTAAATATTTCACACTTCAATATACCAAAACATCAAATTAATAAAACAAACATTTCAGAAAACCCCATAAATCTTCTAAATCTAAGTCAGTAATTCTTTGTACTCTGTATTTGCATTGTGTACAAACAACACGAATCCATTAAGAGAAGTAGCTTGTTTCATTAGAACACCGCTTGCATATCATTGAGTTTTACAACGACAATCTTCCTCGCCACACCTTCGACAAGAAAATCCTTTTGAAGTCGCGTCAGAATTATTTGTTCAGCGGTTCCGCGCTTTTGAACGCGGCTTCTTGATGCCTTCCGTTGGCAGCCGATCATTACTGCCGACCGCTAGATTTGTGTGTAAACAATAATAAACAGCCTGTCGGCATCGCAGTCAGTCAAAAGTTAAACTTCAAAGGATATGTTTGGCTTTTTACGGTTTGATGAGATGTCGATCCGAATAATTCATGTTCCCGAAGAAACAGATCATTCCATATCCGATGATCTCTTTGAAAATGATTTTTCCTTGTGATCTCGAATTAGTCGATAACGAGTTTATGTGCGCGTAAAGACGGTTATTTACGATTAGGCTTTTAAATCGGGCGTAATTCATAGTAATATAAAATCTATTTGAATATTCGCCTTGTACGCCACCAATAGTTGTTGTGTTATTTAGATTAGCTGAATTGGAAACGCAGATGTACATGCTAATAGTAGAAAATAATAAATCATTGCAAATTGGAATTCAAAATGGAATGTTTATTGGCATGAAACTAATAATTTATGTACTATATAATTTCTGAAACTTTTAATAATCTTAATGATTTGTATAGTTGTGTATAATGAATATTTTATGAGTACAGTGTTTTTGCTGTTTTACAAGTACTTGATGAAGTTTATCTTTTGTTATCAGCTTTTATTTTATGAACAGCAGTTTCAGATTGCTGTTGTAACCGTTACAATTATATTGTATTATTAAACTATTTTACATTTTTATTTTTTTTTGTCACGAGATTGCTATTAAGTTCTTTCTGCTCATTTACATTACTTGAAAACCAATATTACTGCTGCTTGATATCAAACTGTCCGAGATGAGAATAAAACTTTTAACCTGCAGCTGCAAGACCAAACCTACTACTTGAGGTAAGTAAGCTTTTACAACTTTTCATCTACTGAATTTATCAATATTTTTGTGTAAACTATTACTCAATCAACACCTGAACTGAATGCATATATTAAAGAAAAGATTTTTTTGTAATGGAATATTTGTTTATATATAAGTTTGCAGTAAGAGCTTTCTAGTGGCTCTGCAACTAAATGGGCTAGCTGGATAATAAGCAATAATGATATGAGTTTTCATCTGAAATTAAAGATTTAAAACATGATTTGAAGTGGAATAGCTATTTGTGGTATTGAAAAATATTTAAAAAAATCTAATAATAATCTCAACAAAAAGAGAACTGTCAACCCCTGATTTGCGTTCTAATAATACTTGATTATGGAATTACCACACAGCAGCTCATAGAACTCATAGCTTTGAGTGTTGTTCATATATAAGAAAAATGAAAATAATAATAAAACAAATTCCGAAAATTAGTGTCAACTACACTTTGCTACATTGTTTTATCTTTCTCCTCTAGTAGGTATATTCAATACTTGTTTCTTTATAATGATTTAGATCAACTATTCTATTAGTACATAATGTTTAAAAAAAATGGTGCTGCATATATGAATTGTGTAGGTATCATATATATGCATATAATACTCAAAAAAAAATCTAACAGTCTTCTACTCAATAAGAAATAACAGAAGGGGACCTACAAGTTTAAGCCACCCAGCTATAAATTGTATCCATTGAGGAAAGCTCTAAATGCCATATATCAAATCATCTCATACACTTAAAGAAACAATTTATTCTGATTGTCCACAAAAATAGAAAAACATAGTCATCTGCTCAAATCATGTATTTTGTTAGAAACAATATTTTAAAATTATCTAAACAACAAATGGACATAGTCCAGTATGTGTTGGCACTTTGTCTTAAAATTGATGGCATTTGAGTAAAAAGAAGTATGTATTAACAATAATGTTTTATTAGATTCCGAAAAAGAAACACTAAGCACGAATAGTTGGATTTATTGACTAAATGGTCTTCTACTCAATAAGAAATAACAGAAGGACCTACAAGAGTAAACCAAAGACAGCTATAGATTTATTCTAACAGAGGATCTCAATCAATTGATAATAGAATCATCACATAGACGTGAAGAAACAATGAATTCTGATAGACTAAAACTGACATTTGTGCACATTTAGTTCGGTATCTCAGAAACGGCTGGACCTGCCTTTGCCAAAAACTAATCAGCACATCTCCCTATCAATAGGAATCGAATATTTTTTGAACCATTCAAATCGGTTGATCCATGCGCCCGAAAACGTAGACAATATTTTTTCTGAGGCATGCTAAAATGTTCAGTAACCTTTAAAACGTGAAGATATGCAACCCTTACCCTACGGCAAATTAAAAAGTTAGTTTGCTGCTTAAACCATATTAGAAACGATATTTTAAAATTGTCTATAGAACAAATGGACATGAATCTGAAATATGCTAGGACCAATAACCAAGAGGTCATAAAATTAATGGAATTTGAGAAAAGAGAAGTTATTTCGAATTAGATCCTAGATGTCACGCCAAAGTCAACTGCAAATCCACCTATGACTAAAACTATGCAAACCAATTTTTTTATAATTCAGATTTCAGCATCCATTCCTACCCTGTCCTATTATTGCTGCTCATTTCCGATCGTCTTTCGACAGCCGACAGTTGGCAACTCCATCATCGGAAGTTCGCTCTGGTGTCATTTTGCTAATTGACCGGATGCTAAAATCTCTCTTCTTGTTATGACACGTCTCAACTGTCACATAAATGCGTTAACGCGACCGCGGTTAGCATTTTGGCCGGCGGCCATGTGTTCGATGCATAGAATTACGCGCCAAGAATTTGACTGTTTTTATTTTTTTGCGTTTCAAGTATGTTATAAACGGAAACTGATATGACACAATGGATTTTGCGAGCCAAAATCTTTTGGTTAAACATATCATAAAAAATATATCCATGCGCATTAAATGGAAGTTGTAAAAAAAAGTTATTCTTTTTCTGCTGAAAGGCTGATTTTTTATAATTTAAAAAATAGTCTAATTGAATGGTCTAGGAAATATAATTGAATGCTCTAAGAAATAATAATAATAAGCAATATTTGCCTAACAAGGTAACCATCATGTTTACTCTTCTGGGATTTTGATGAAACTTGGCATGATTGCAGAGTTGATTGTCAAACCGAACACCTTTAAATATTAGAGTCATATGAGAAGATGTTTAATTATAAAAATTATTCAATAGAACTAAAGTCAATAGAACTAAATAATTAAGATTTTGTTAAAGCTTGACATGTCTATGAGTCATTATTCACTTGGTTATTTAGGAGTGGTAACTGAACTGGAACAAAAAATATATTTTTTTTAATTACAATCTGTTCATATCACGAAGTCATTTAGTAAGTTTTATTTACATACAGTGTATGGCTAGTTTTTGGTAGGCAATCCTGTAGTTATTCTATCCATTTATAAATAATGACTTACACTTAATAGTATTTCATGACTTTTTACAATTTTATATAATGGTCGAAAAAGGCAATTTTCACTTTAGTATATTTTGAGATCTAAACCTTCAAGTAGAGTTTTGGCATCATGCTGCCTAACGTCGAGCTTAGAAAAGTTTGGGAACGAACCAAAAATCACAATATGTTTGTATATATTTTACATGCCAAAATTTGTTAAGACTCGCTATCTGGCAAATAGGTAGATAATTGACAGAAAAAACATCTGCAAAAAGTAAATGTAAGTAGCATCAAAATATCAAATATGTATGCAAGTGAAAGTCTGAAATGTCTTCAAATACTTTATTTACATGATTTTTTACGATCTGTACTGTTGACATTTAGATTCTAAGAAAAAATAAAATGCTTCAGTATTTTTGAAATACTAAAACAAGGTCCGAATTACCTGGAATATTGATGGTGGGCAAATGATGTAGTATAAAAATTCGATACAAAATAAATATAAATAACAAATATGTTAGTAAACAGAGTCTTACGGTCATTTATTCATATAATTTTTTACTTGTAGGAAAATATGGAAATTATTAAATATAAATTAAATAATTTTTTACTTCTAGAAGAATCTGGAAAAGATGTGTCAATATGTTCATTTATGAGACAAAAATTACTGGCAGAAGAGTAGATGGTTGCTAATTGTGGTAAAAAGTCATTCAAGTGCTAAGTATATTTGAAGAGCATATAAATAAGAAATAATTAGTCAGTCGAATTGAATAAATAAATTTTTTCGAATGCTTTAAATTTTATTTATTCACAGATTCTTTTAACAATCTGTGTGCTATGTGGCATTTTGATTCTAACACAAAATTAAACAAAAGTTAAAAAAAATAAATTACAATCAGAGAAGTAGATGTTGGATAATTGAGGTAGAAAAACGATATTAGTGGGAAATAAATGTAAATAACATATAAATAAAATATATATTAGCCGATCGAGTTGAATAACTAAAATTCTTAAGTATCTATTCATATAGACTAGAAGTCTAAAATATCTATTCATATAGCTCTCTAAGAGCAGTTATATGTTGGCATTTAGATTCTGACAAAAAAATGAAAAAATGTTTGCGTTTAAATGCCAAACTTACTAAGAATAACGAACCGAGACAAGTAGGAAGTCGATAACTTAATTCCACATATCAGTCTATCGAAATAAAAGAAAAGTTAAGTGAAGAACAAAATATTGACCAATTATATTCATTAAAATATCGTAATGCTCACTTAAATTGATTAAGTTAATTAAAATTGCAGTTAAATAGTGAGAATAAGCATAATTACTGGTACTATACAATATAAACATTTGCAGAATTTTGGTTCTAAATTTTTTGGAATTCCATTTAGCTCCACATTAAAGACATAACTGGTTCCAATAAATATCTCAAAAAATACTGATGAAATTAACTGAATATCAATTAAGCTGGCCCTCCACGTGCATTTTAGCAACCACTGTTCCCCGGTTTGATAACCCCATTGGTCAGCTTCATATCGAGCATCAACAACGATTTCAAATTTTCACTTGAAGTAACATATCTAAACTGTAATATCAAGTGCAAAAAATTACCCCTTACGGAGAAAATGATAGGGTAAAAACTTTAGCCGAAAAAGCTAATTAGGGACGTTGACCATGTATCATGGCTTCTAATTGCCATCATTAGGCTAATAATATAATAACTACTGAATCTATTCAAATATAGATTGCAATTAGAAGACTAGATAGAGTGCATCAAAATTAAAAAGAAATAAAGTACATTAATTAGCATAAAATTTGAAAAATACATATAACTAATATATTCTTTAAGTAAACATAGTTTGACCTAACGCATACCACCTCAGAACCATTCTAATCGCATTGGAATCCAGCCCCAACTTGCTAAAACATATTCGTTACAATCCGTATTATTTTTAGCGAAGATTGAATTGTGAAGTGTCACTTGAAATATTTCAAATAACAATGTTTAGAAGCGCGTTACCGCTGCGGTTTACTCGTGACACATGTTTTATTCACAGACAACATTGATTTTACGTCCGACGGCAATCCTCCCGCGCATTACGTGTTGGCACTGCGAAGCGGTTGACATTTTGTTGACAATTCCATTTGTCTTCTTTACTGGCGATACATACAGACAAAACAAGAAAGCAGATACTGAATTTTTGATACAAAATGAAACTAGCTGTAAGTGGAATTCTGTCTTAAGGCAATTAAGGCATCGTGCCTTAAGGCAAATTGCTGGAACTTCCCGTACCAAAAATTATTATTTTTTTAAAAACGATTAACATTTTTGAAAAAAAAAATTACTTTGAAAAAATAAGATTTTTGAGAAACTATAAATTGGACAAAAAATTACTTTTTTTTGAAAAAAAATTTAAAAAAAAAAATTTTTTTTTAATTTTTTTTTTTTTTTGAAATTTTTTTTTTTTATTTTGACATATTGTGGAAGATCTGAACTTTCTTTTCAAAGCAATCAATCGTACTGCTTTAACTGCATAGGGACAAAATATAAAGCGCGTAAGCGCCGCGTCGCTGTCTAAAGCATAAGCATTGGTACGGAACCCATAGGAATGTTAACAAATTATATACTTATTGTTAAAATCTCTATAAAATATCTGATAATTTTATGAGCATATGTCTAATGATCATTTTTGACCGCCAAATGGCTCATTTTTTTACTTTTTCCTCCATATCTCCGAATCCGCTAGACCTACCTTCATGAAAATGTTATCGATTCTTCATCTTGTCAATACAAGTGAAATGTTTTTTGAATTATTCAAATCGGACGCTCCGTTCTCTCAAAAACTGAGCTACCGTTTTCGGCACTTTTTGCCCCGTATCTTGGGAACGGCTAGACCTGCCTTCGCCAAAAACTAATCAGCACGTCTCCTTATTAATACGAATCGAATGTTTCTTGAATTATTCAAATCGGTTGACCCGTGTTCCCGAAATCGTCGACGAAAATTTGTATCCGCACATACATACACACACATACATACATACATACACACACACATACACACACACACACACACACACACACACACATACATCCATTTTTTCTAAGGTATACCAAAATGTTCAGAAACCTCTGAAACGTAAAGATATGTAAAAATTTTCATTTTCGATTTTTTTGCGATTACTATAACTTGCCCTACGGGAAGTTAAAAATATGCCAAAAAAGATAAATGACAGCATTTGTATGTGGTGACAGATATGAAATTAGATTTGCGATTAACGCGAGATCAAGGTGAGGTTTGGAACGGTTACAGTTGACGGAGCTGATTATTAAAAAGAAAGCTTTTTTGTTTGGTTTGTTATGCAGGAGGGGAATGGGATATTATATATCTCGATTTTATCCATTTTATCCCTTTTATTAATCACATGATCAATTTTTAAGAATTTTTGCCACCTCCTTCCTGGTGGTGATTTTTAACTTACCATAGGGTAGGGTAGTTATAGTAATAGACCGAAAATCGAAAATGCATTTTTTTGCATTTCTCGTCGTTTTGAAGATTGCTGAACACTTTGGCATACCTCAGAAAAATGGATGTGTGTGTGTTTTGTATGTCCGCATTTTTTCGTCCACGTTTTCGGGCGCACGGATCAACCGAATTCAATAGTTCAAAAAACATTCGATTCCCATTGATAGGAAGATGTGCTGATTAGTTTTTGGCAAAGGCAGGTCCAGCAGTTACGGAGATAAGGAGTAAAGAGTGCAGAAAATACAAATCGATTTTTTGAGAGAACGGAGTATCCAATTTGAATGATCTAAAAAACATTGAATTTGTAATGATTGGGAGAATAGGTGATTAGTTTTTGGAAGATACAGAGCTAAATGTGCAAAAAATGGCAATTTTTGAGAGAACTGAGCGTCCGATTTGAATGATTCAAAGAACTTTCTGATTGTTTTAACAAAATAATTTACGCTATGTCAAGTTTTGCTAAAAACAAATTAAAAACATTATTAGAATTTACATGTAGTAGTTTACTTATTTTTAGTGGTTAAAGATATTTATTTTAATACTATTTTTGGAAAGTAAGATTTTAAAACTGTAAAATATGAACCAAATATATGAATTTCGACTAATCAAAACATTCTTGAAATTTCTTGTTTATTCATATAAAAATTAATAGAACAATATTAAGTGGACGATATTCAGATATTTACACTGCAATATAAATTTCACAATAGGAGAAAGCAGTGACAAATGAATACAAATAAGATGTACCCACAATTTGTTAATATTCATACGACTTTATATGAGTCGATAATTTCAACCAATTAAAAGTAGATGGTAAGTTTTTGATAAGTAATAAGATTAGGAAATTAGTTGTAATTTATTTCTTTGCCTTATTAAAATTTGAACTTTCAATTAAACAAATGAACTTCAAAAACTGGGATCAAATGCAACTTTTTAAAAATCATGAATTCTCATTGAACTTCAAACATAATAGATGGTGTATTTTCGAGAAGTAGTTAATATACAATATCAGTTTCAAACTGTGCCTTTAGAATATTAAATCTTGAACTTTCAATTACACCAAGTGAGTTGGAGACTCATTACTTTACTGACATTTTCTTCGCTATTCGAGGAATTTTCTACATTATTTACAAGTTATTTATGGAAAGCTAAAAATTTCAATATATGTCATTGTATAAGCATTGAATATGCGACATGCTATGATAAATAAAAAATCATATGTCAGTTCGAGGCATGTCAAGCCACACTGGTAACAGGTTCACGTCAAAATGCATTTATCTATCAGAAATGACACGGAAATGTGTGACGAATGAAATGTCCCGCATATCTGCTGTTTATCACATATCATAATTTATTTATGTTTGCTGTCGTTTACAAATTTATTGCAGCTATTAGCGACGCGCATTTTAAATAAGCAATTTACCTAGAAAGTCATGTACTTATATAGATAGTGAATAGCCGCAATACGGGAGTGGCTAACAGGTCGTATTTCATGGAGAAAATAGTCGTTAGAACGTTCATTTTGGTGTGACAAATATTAATTAGTCTACGAAGAAAATTATTAACATAGGGATATTATCGCGCCAATTTTACAATACATTTTGTTGGAGTACAAAGTCATATAATCACATTATTGTAAAGATTTTTGATGAGACGATTGGGATGACTTGTAGTAAAAATTTCAAAAAAAGGGGTGTCTAAACTGCAAGACAGTACACAAACTTGAAGAAAACTACCAAAGCAACAATCATTTTCATACAAAAAAATTCAAAAAAAAAAAAAACGAAGTGCAAATGATTTTTAGTCGAAAACCATTCCATCTATTCTATATGTTTGTAATTTTTATTATAATATAAGAAGTTGCTTAACAAATAATTTTTATGAATAAAGTTTACAAGATACCTAATTCAATGCAAAACCGTGGTATTATTAGTGGTAGTGGAAGATATAAACAGCATTGCCTATTGAATTGAGGCAAGTATATATTAATATTGGAATCCAATATGATTACTACGAGTAACAGTAACTAGCACATTAGTCGGTCTTTATTAAAAATACTGAACAACTGTCATATGAAAAGATGCAAATATAATTTTTTTTTTGAGAAATTTAGAGATTTTAACAATTGTATATTATTCAAAAACAAATATAGAAACAGTAGAAGTAGAAGTAGAAGTGAAAGGTATTATTGTTTATTGAGTGTCTTCATATTAATACTAGTAGGAACTGTACCAATCTCTATAAAAATTTAAATGTATGTTACATTCATCAAATGTTCATAAAGTTAACGAAGTCTCTATTATGATGAAATATTTGAATGTTATATAGATAATATTCTATATTTTTGTAAAAAGTTGTTCTAAAATAATCTTTATATATAGCATCGTAGTGACCAGAATGGTATTTTAATCGAATAAAAGAAATTTATTATAATAATACTGCATATTCAATTACAAAACACTATCAATATTCATACTATGCAAAATTTTGTGTGAATATAGTTTTTAACAGCAATCAGAATTTTACATTCTCTAATTTGTTGTGATAATTTTTTACAAATATCTGTTAAAAGGCAACTCAACGCATGACCTATTCTATCATTTTAATTTTTGAACTTTAATAAATTTTTGTTAAGAGCATCCGTGTAGCTGTGTTTTTCTAATTTCTCATTTAAACTTTTTGCAGCAAAAAACCTAAAAGGGTTTGAATGGCGATATATATAAGACCTTTGTTTTCAAAGTAAAGTTGGTAAACACTGCTACTTGATACCAAGTTGCATGCAACAAATAAAGTGTATAAATAGTCAACAAACATTTTTGAACCAGTGTTACGAATATTAAAATAACTATTGCAACTTAGACGTTGTTATGTTTAAATTTCCTCAAACCAGTAATATTTATTAGTATCTATATTTGAGCATAAAAATGAAATTTTGACTTAAATTCATGCATTAGTGATATCTGTTTGTACTTAAAAATATGATTCTATATCTGTTTTTATCTAAAAATATAGATAAAGAATAATAATAATAATAATTCCAATTAAAAATGTTTTTTTCAGATACTACTTTGTGAAGTGGAAATCTAAGTAATAAAATTTTACTGGAAATTGAGGGTTTTGTGGGAAATTAAAAAAAATGCATATGACTAAATATTTCAGAGAGGTCAAAAAAATAAGAAGTTGTAAAAAATTCCATCATTAAATTATGGAATTAAATTATTATAGAACGAAATTTCGTCTTCTAAAATGTGAGTATCATCAAAACAGCTGTTTATAATCGCGATTTTTTTCTTGATCCTGATCTAGTTAGTCACTTTAATCACATTTGAATATCTATCTTTACTGCCCCTGTTATTTATCTTAATTGATAATAATCAATAACTTTAACTACGTCATCTAAGTGCACCCACGTCGCAAAAAACTGACTCCACTTAAACAACACCAATTAATAAAGAGTTCCAATTTCTCCCTGCTGTTTGTTGTACATATGTGACGGACGTCAATCATATTAAATGTCAGTTGTCACTTGTCAAAATGATTATTAAGACGACGTCGGCGATAGTGACATGCCGTAACATAGTTATTATATTACAGAATACAGAAGCAAACCTATATACAAAGAAGCAACAAAATAAACAACTCGTTATTATACGACATAAATATTTTAGTCATCATTACGAATTGTCATATCACATTGTAAAGAAAGATACGTATTATTAATGTAACGGTCCCATATAAAATATATTACGTACAAATGACTTATGGCGTTCTTTTACGAAAGTCGATTTTCTTGAATTATGGATATGATACTACATCGCGTGTAATTTCATCGTTAATATAAGCAATTAGATGATATACAATGTATGAATCGTACCAGTAAATTTAATTCTAGTTGGAAGGGTTTGTAATAATAAATATCAGTAGTAATGGAACACCTGTGTAAGTAAATTGCTTCACTATTATTTATAAGTTGATATATTAAACTATGAATAACTTAGGGCGTGACCGAGCAATAAATTTTAGAACTCTTACAAAGCTGCGCAATTACATATTCTAAGCAGATGTATTTTAAAGGTAATTTTTATATAAATTTAAAGGTTGCATATTTTAAACCAACTGTATTTTTAATCTCTGCTAAGAATTATTGAAAAATTATTAACCGTTTCAAATATAATTACATGTTTACAGTAGTTTGATTATGTTTAATATTTTATAAGCACTTTTAAGAGTTTATATAGCAAATTTTGTATTATATGTGAAAAAGCCCTATTGATGATATGTAGTGTGTGCATCTTTGCTATAATTTAATTATTAATTCAGTAGTACGTTGAACATCAATGAAGTTTTGGTCAATTCTGTCGTTTTAAACCTTTCGGTACGCGTGGTACACACATGTTTGAAAATTTCTAGTCAGATATTATGGCCCTTAAAACTGCATTGAGTTTAGAACCAGTCGCCTTTTTATTTTTGTCCGTCCAGACTACGTTGCAAAAATTATACTAATTTCAATAAAATAATAGAACTACTTGCGTTTTTCGGTGATGGTTAGTAATTATAACTACAAATATAACAATGTTTCACACATTTGCATTCATTACTAAATTAGATTAGTGAAATTTTTTTTATTGTTTTTTTAGGATGATTGGTCCAAATGTGTACTAAACAAAAAGTACTGATGCTACAATGGTTTACCATCCTCAGCAGCAGCTCCCCTATTATTTAAAATTATTTTTTTATTTTAACATATATCACACGTTAAAAATATTACACAAACCTGTATTTGAATACCCTCCCGAAAGGTTTAAAGATTACACGTGACGAGAAATAGATTAAGCTTATCTTCATAGATTTTTCTGGAATTGACTAGCAGTTCAGATTTGTAAATTATACTATTAACTGAGCTAATATTTGAACGAACATTAAAAGATTTTCCCATTGCGCAATCAAGAATTTGTAGTTAGCTAAAATTACTATACATGAATTATGACATTCAAAAAATTGTGGAACCAGGGTGTAGATTTCCAGATACAATTTGTTTATGCTTTTTCGAGGATTTCACTTCAACATTATAAAAAAAAGTTAAAATATCGGTCAGACTAAAATGTGAATACGCCAACTTCACAATGGGTTTGCAAAATTTAACAAATGTTATGTCAAAGAATTGTGAGAAAATATTGGCAAATTTATGAAATATCTTAAAACAACTCACCTAAACCATAACATAATTCCTGAATTATTATTTTTTGCAAAGATATTCATTTCCACCCCATTTCATATCGGAACAACGCATAAAGACAAAATTGTCTCATTCTTAAAAAAAACTTTTTAAGTCTTTTTTGTTAACGCTGTCTTAATCCTGCACTTAATGCGATTATCATATATTCTGATATTTTTATGCAGATTATCAATATTGAAAGGAAAATTTCTTTTAAGACAAATCTTATGTCGTTAATACTCCTAGTCGCTAGATGTATAGATCGTCAAAGAAAATCGTCGAGTTGCTGAGTAAAATTTGACTTTATCACCTTCAAATTATTTTTAAAAAATAAAGAATTGCATATTTATCAGTTATAAATCAATTTTAAAGTAATTAACATTGTTAAAAATAAACCTTGTGCCATTTTAAATAATTTTTACCCAATGTTAAATAATTTTGCAACAGTAAATATAAATCTATATTATATCAACATATATAAATAAGTTATACAACTAAATATTCTATTTGCACGGACTGATGTAGAGTATTAAGTCTTTCGGGTAGTAGTGTATAACAATAATTTTAAGTGTAAATTCAGTAAGATTTTGCATAATCACCAGCTTTCAAATTAAATCACAGTCCTTAATACTTTTTCAAATATACAGAGGATACCATCGATTATTACAAGAATAATTGCTAACAATAAAGATAAATATAATACTTATATTCTTCTAGACGTAGAAATTTAATATAATATATAGAATATCTCTGTCTTTATATAGATAATCCTACACAACGTCGCATGAAGTGATAGAACAGGTTTGTAATGAAATATTTATATCAATCCACACCTGTCTTGTAATGAGGTAAGGTAAGCAACCTTCTTATGAGATTATCACTTACGGCGAAACGGTAGCACTGGAATCTGATTTGAATAATGAGGAATAAACAATTCGAGATAATGTATTCGTTTCGATTTACTCTCATATTATAATCAAAACGTTTAAGTCGTAATTCTAGTTTATTGGCATTTAAATACTTATGAATTAAATGACTTCGATTAAATCATTTTTTTATACTATTCATATTGATTATAATTGATTCGTAATTAAAAACATGCATGTTTAATAATATTTATGAATTTTGGCTTGAAATTGGTAATAATTCCACGTATGAGATATTGCGTATCAGTCTACAATATAACTTATTTTTGAATTTTGAAAATCTTAAGTCTCAGAAATATTTTATATATTTATGAATAGACATATAAAATTTACGGAACGAATATGTGTTATTTTAAAAATAATGGGCAGATAGTTCTCTATTTTGAAAACATTAAAAATTCACAGTGATGGATGGAAAGTGATGTGTGTGTTTGTATGAGGCTTTATATGAGCGTTCGTTAAGTTGATCATAATAAAAATCAATTTTATTCTGCAACATGAGCAGCATTTGCAAATTTATTACCAAGCGATTAACTTAATTACAGCGGCAAGATGCTATCACCATCAACTCTCAAAATATTCTGAGACAGTGACAGTGGCGCATAAATGATCGATGTCCATCGGAATCAAAATTCGATCGAAGATATATTAAATCATAAGAATATTACAGATAATCTGTTTTTCATATTTTATATGTTTTAAGTTGAAAACGAGTAAAAAGTGAGAGGTGAAATTATTCATTCAAAGAATACAAACTTTTTCAGTTTTTTTCAATTCGGGTAGATATCATGTTTGATCCTTATGTTGGAAAGCCCAATGAGCAATTTTCATTGAAATAAAAGAAATAATTTTATGAACATATTTTAAATTTATTTAGATGTCCAAGCAAACTAAATCAAATAATTTTTGAATGAAATCATACAAATATAATGCTTAATAATCATACGAATATTTGTCACTAATATCAGAGATTTTGCTATCTTTGGTTAAATGTAGACATGGAAATTGAAATTTGGCATTACACCATTAAATTCGAAATATCCAATTAATATGTTTGTGTATTTAAAATTATTTTGAACTTATTAGTATTGGTAAAACAACTTGATTTTTTTAGTATTTATTTAATAGTGGTAATAACTAACTATTTATGATATTATAGAACTTAAAGAAGGCAACCCAACAATTATTGATTTATGATGGTATATTTACTTATTCATTGTGCTCATTTAATATATGGCAGTAAAGTTCTGATAGGCAATTTTCACTTGAAATCATATTTAAACTTATATTCTTAAGTGAAAACGTATATCACTACTACTTGATATCATACTATTAGGGAATCCAATCTTGTGATTAAGGTTTTACCACCGAGTTAGGGACGAGTATTTGAATTGATTTGGTCACAAACTGATTGTGTATAAAAAATATACAATACTATGAAAAAAGTCGTGTGATATACTGTGGAAATCTTAATTTTATAATATTATTATTATACTTTAAAGTGCTAATCAGCGATATATCGCTGCTCATACTATTCATACATACCAGAAAAAATAACAAAAATGATCTACATTTGATGGAAATAATCAAGAATCTGTGCAATGTGCTTTTTATTTTCAAAAAATCCTCCCAAAAATCATGCAATACAGTAGATGGGCTCGCCCGTAGGTAAGCGGTTAAGAGCGACAGGACTTGTTTCAGAGGTCCCGGGTTCGATACCCACTTCGAGCAGCCTGTTGGTCAGGCAGCAGTGACAACGATTTTCACTTGGAAATATAGATAGCAATATGTTTCCAAGTGAAAATAGCCCTTGCCCGGCATTGCTGCACCAATAAAAAAGTCAACCCTATTAGATTAATTCTAATAACAAAAATCATCAAATATGGATGGATTAACCTTTGGGTTACCATCTAAAAATACGAAGTAAGGAGAAGTTTCAACCCAACAGCTCATAGAACGTAAGGTTCTGATTGCTGTTAAAAATAAAAAAATAAATAAATAAGTAAATAAATAAAAAAACAGTAGATTTTTGTCTATCCGTCACTAATTAAAACCGGAGGATGCCGGATTACTAGAAATTGGAATAAACGTTACAATTTCCAAAAAATTCTACTGGAGCTATCGTCTATCGAAGTGTCTGATTAGTGAAAGTTTACTGAAAATATGGAAATTATATCAACACTGAAGGAGTTAGTGAAAATGATAATAATAAAAACGAATAATATTAACCCTTTTGACTCGGATGCCTCCGGCGGTAAAATTCATATAAATCTCGGAATTCGCGAGTAGAAGGTTTTAATTATTGAAAACAATGATCATCTTTGGCTCCAATTACATTCAGGTATGATTCTGATAAGAGAATTGGTAGATTAAAAAAATATTTGTAAGAATATGTATTTAAATCGGTATTAAATTAGTTAATAAATTAGATATAGTATTAATTCGTCCCTGTCGACAGATGTTAGTACTTTTACGACTCTCACGTATTTATCAACGTTTATTTATCGAGTACGCAACATGAATCATCGCTTCCTATAAAACCACTTTCTTAACTGACTGCACACACACCCAGCAATAATTCTTCCGATGGCGGAATGATGTGACAGGGTTATTTCCTTTAATACGTTATTTATGTAAAATAACACTCAGCCCGAGACTAATAATATACTAACAACGAGGTGAACGTATCATATAAATCTTGGCACATTAATAATTAACATTTAACATTTAGAATGCAGGCGCTATAATCGAGAAAGGGGTGAGAAGTTTGTTTTAACGGTTTTCCAAGATATAAATGATATGCAATTAACTATAGGAATGAAAATATTGGATAAATTAATTTTAATCAAGTTTTAGTACATCCAACTGGAGCTTACTGTGTTGTTTAATATAATTATTTGATATATGATCCATTTTTATGTTTTTTGTAATTTTTTAATGTAACATTTATAATGTCCAAAAGAAATGTTCTATCAATTGTATAAGGCCTAAAAAAATCAGTGTAATTTATCATCTCTATTACTGTCTTTAATAGAATGTCTTTATAAAATAGCTTGTAATTTATATTATTAGAATATAGAAAAATTGAACTTGCTTTATAAATTATTGCAATACTGTTGCACCTATTTTGATATTTTTGTTGATTGAAATTATATATAACAAATAATACACGCAATGAAACCAGTATTTAACCAGTGTTTGAACAGTATCTACTGCAAATAATTTTGATGGTTTTAGTTTTCATAAGAAAAATTTAAAGCATTTGGTACTTTAGACGCTCAATTTTAGTATATCATTAAACTAATTAGTGTATAACCGATAATAAAAACATATAAACGTGATCTTGTAAAAATTTAAGTATGAACTATGAACCCTTAAAAATTAAATTTCCATATATCATTTATCTAACTTTCCATACATCAAATTTATCAAAACTTATTTATAATTGAAAGTTCAATACCTAATTCGATTTAAAACATTTTATTATATGTGGAAAACCGAGCAATATATAAAATTAAACGTTGTAAAATTGTATTGATCTTTATTTCTGCAGATTTGACTTATTTATATTTTAAAAATATTTTTAGAAACAGTTTCATGTACCAACTGATTTTCTGTAATTTGCAGAGAAATATTATAAGGCTATAGATGCTTCAAGCAAGGTAAGACGAAGTTTTCATTCCGAAGACTATGCAAATAATTTTGATGGTTTTAGCTTTTTTCAAACATTTAAAGGTTTTGGTGCTGTAGCTGCGCATAGTTAACATTTTAATAAATAATTAAATTGAAAAACTCAACTGCTCAAAATACGCTTACATCCAAAAATCGAGTTGAATTATGTCCATTGTGCAAAAAAAAAGTTAAAATTGCTATATTGACATACCACATTATTTTCAGTATACCTACTGTTAAACTAAATATGTATAAGATTGAATCTATTCTTGGTACAAACATATAATTAGCTTTCAACACTCAATTCAGAAAGCTTGCGTGATTATAATTATTACATTTTGCGTATACTATTAGCCTTGAAAATAATCAATAGAATTCCAATATATTAACTACGTATAAATCAACTATATCAACCGAACAGGAATGATTTAAACGCTTGTTAAAATTAATTGTTCAGGTCCAATTGAATCAAAATTGATTTTTCTGCATCTACTCATCTCAAGAGCTCATTAGTTTGTTGTCATGTTATATTAACAGTTTATAATATTGTTTTTAATAAGTTTTTCACAAGTGAAAAGACATTGAAAATCATAAAGAATTTGAAAACAGTCTTGGCTCAGAAGCAATTTACAAGATAGCAGGTACTAAGCTTTGTCCTCAATGTGATTAGTTTTTTAATTGAGTCAAGATTTTATTTCTATATAAATTACAATCCTGCTCTAGGAGAACATTTAGTAATCATTTTTTTTTTTAACTTACCGAATTTTCAAAAATCAGAATTATAAGCAAATATGTTTAATATATTTTACTAGAAGCAATGATTTTTTCACCTTTTGTACCAGAAATTCAACAATAATTGACTTGATAGATCAGTATATAATTTTAATTTTCAGAAGACAAATTGCTATTAAACAGTTCCATATAAACAATAAAGTACTAATTTGAATAAATAAAGATAAAGCTCCTCTCTAATTGCTCATAAGATAGTAGGAACAAGCTTTCTCCTGCATGTCATTCATTTATTAAATGAGTCAAGCCTCAGACCCATAATTTTTGATATTTTTATTCTCAAATCACTTACAGTCCTACTCTAGAAAAATATTTAGTAACTATTAATGTCCCAAATTTTCAGAAATCAGAATCATAGGCAAGCATTTTTACTCTTTTTTTTACCTTTCGTTCCAGACATACAATAATAGTAAGATGAATGTAAATTGACTTGAGAGATCAGCACAAAATTTTAATTTTTAATTAAATATATACATAATGCTCTTATATAGTTGCCAATCTATAATGTAGTAGTAAGTTGCACAAAATAGATAACTTTTTTCTATCTTTTCTTCTTTCTATTGGATCAGACAAGTGACATCTCAGACAGCAACAATAAGTGAATATCTTTTACTTCTATGAAATTGCCCTTTCTTTGTTCCAGTCTTATCACAGTAGTAAGATAAACATCAAGCCATTGAATTGGTATAAAATTTTGCTTCACAGAAAAGACTTTATGTGGCACACAATTAATAATAAAGTATTAATTTGTACAAAACAAGATAAAACTTCTCTCTAATAGCTCCTCTCAATTACATCAGACAAGTCACAACTCAGACAATGCAGTTGCAATCAGCAGCTGATAAGTGAATATCCTATACTTCCATGAAATTGCTCTTTTGTTCTAGGTATATCACAGAATTGAGATAAACATCAAAGCATTGAATCAGTATAAAATTTTACTTTACCGAAAGGCTTTTATGTGGCACATAATTGAAGTATTAATTTGTACAATAAAAAAGATAAAACTTCTCTCTAATTGCTCCTCTCAATTACATCAGACAAGTCACAACTCAGAGAGCGCAGTTGCAATCAGCAACGCATAGTGATAAGTGAATATCCTTTACTATGTGAAATTGCTTTACCTTTTGTTTCGGATCTCCAAGAGTGGGATAAACATCTGCTCGGTAGATCAAGTCGGCGAGATTAATCGTCCTCATCTGAATGACAAATCGTCCACTTTTGTCTTCCGAAAGAAACCGCCTCGGATAAAGAGAGCGATACATACTCGTCCCTGCTATCTGGGTTTGGGATCTATTGATTAACAAGCGCGGTATGACGGACCTTTCATTAAATATCAGAAACTAATGATCCGCGATCAATTATCGCGGCTACGCGATTTGTTTTATGTCCCGTGGAGCGTAATTATTACAAAGTTTGTCAGTGGTGGATTTTGGTTTGGAAACTCAGCAATTAGAGAGAAGAGAATAATTTGGAATAAAATTCTAGAGCAATAGAATATTTTGTCAACTTTTCTGACTTGATATTTTTCTCTCACATAATACAATATTTTTCCAATATATTACATCAGAGGATTCCAACCTCCTCCCCGCTCTAATAAGCATAAAGTTCAACCTCCTCCACGCTCTAATAAGTTGAAAAAAATATTTTGAAAGCAGATGTATGCGCCCCCTTATAACAGCTAGGCGCCCCACAGGTTTAGAACCGTGGTTTATTTCATATCACATACTTTTGTTAGGTATAACAAGTACATATCAGAAAGGCAAGTTAGTGAGTAGTGTGAAACTGCCACTTGATCATAAAAATGGAGGGTAGGATAATGTATTTTATCCAATGTTCTAATTAAATTTGCAATCCATTGAAAGCTTTATCATTCTTCAAACAGAGTGCACGAAATGAAACATTCGGAAAAGGACTTCCAAAATGATTTTGTGTATCTATATTTTCAAGTGTAAATAGATATCACTACTGCTTGATATCAAGCTACCACAACAAAAGAATATATTTTATTTGCATTATTGAAGCGACCAGGAGTTAGGTTCTATGAGCAGTTGTGATGATTTACTCAACAAACAACGTTGTCCATTCTTGTGTGACAAACTTCATAATTACAATTTTTGCAATATTATTACGTTCATATATTGAGGCAGCAATGCCGAATGGGGAATACTTTTACTTAGAAACATATTGCTATCAATATTAACAACAGAAAACTGATGTCACTACTGCTCGACTTCAGGCTATTCGAGGAGGGCAAAGAATTTGGAACCTCTGATTCAAACCATTCGGATCTAACCACTTTCTCAAGGGCGAACCAAAATAGGATTTTAACTCCAAATATTGAGACTGCTCACTTGATCAACGTATGTCGAAAATTATTATTTTTGCTCGTATTTTAGTTTAAACTATTTAAAGATTACAAAGATTAATATTCACTTGTTTGATGATAGTGGGGACTGGGAACGTATACATGTTCTCAAAACACTAGGCTACAATTGGCTTAAAATGGCTCCGGATTATATTTTGTCAACCTTCTCGTTTGAAAAAAAAGTTCATATACTATTTATTACACACAAACACATACACACTTAGCTTTAGTGGCTTTTTCAATGAGGCGCTTGGGAACCAGTGAAGTAAAGTGTGTACTATTATGTACTATTCATTATTATTTATTATACACGTTGAAGTGTTACCAATAGCGTGAATAAACTAGTGGGGTGCATGGCATCGTGCTTTATGGCAAATTGCTGGAATTTCCCGTACCTTAATTACAAATCTTGTTAAGGAACCCCAAAAAATTACAAAAAATATAAAATGTGTACACATTATTGAAATCTCTATAAAATATCTGATATTTGATGTACATACGTCCAATAAACATTTTTGACCGCCAAATGACATTTTTTTTAACTTATTTTTATTGAGAGTCCATAACTGCTGGATCTGCCCCTCCCCAAAAATTTAATCAGTTCTTCATCTTGTAAATACAATTAAAATGTTTTTTTGAATTATTAAAATCGGACACTCCGTTCTCTTAAAACTGAGTTACAGTTGTTGGCACTTTTTGCCCCGTATTTTCGGAACTTCTAAACCTGCTTTCGTCAAAAACTAATCAGCACGTCTCATTATTAATACGAATCGAATGTTCTTTGAATTATTCAAATTGATTGATCGGTGTTACCAAAATCGTCGATGAAAATTTGTATCCACACACACACATACATGCATTTTTTCTAAGGTATGCCGAAATATTCCGAAACCTTTGAAACGTAAAGATATATAAAATATTCGCATTTTCGATTTTTTTGCGATTACTTTAACTTACCCTACGAGAAGTTAATATATTTGAAATTTGAAGAAAGCGGTTACTACAAATCGAGTGCATCTAAGTTTTCAACATCTTACTTTATGAGAAAAACTGACAGTAAATTGAATTTTATACTAATGCAAAAACTACAATTATCAAGGACAGATGGCACAAATGTGAAGATTGAAGAATATTCTAATTGATTATTAATTATCCAACACATTATTCTAGCAATGAGACAAAACAAATTGGCCAACTAATTTAATTGAACTTATATCAATTTAAAATTAGTTCTCTTTATTTAGTAATTTCTCATTGGAGAGATTTTATTAACTCGTCTTAATTTCATATAGGTCGATGTGAATGTATCTACTATATGTAGTAAGTGCAATTTCATAATATTAAATACACCAAACTTAAGTTACTTACATTCTTATCAAAACAGTAGTATGAAACAACATTATATAATTAGCAAATGTTTATATTTGAAGTATTACCAAGCAAATTACAGAAAATCATAAATGTTCATGAATCCATTCAAATATATCTCACCGCAGCAAACAAATTTAATTATTGAATCATCATAGAAGTATCAGCTGTAAATAACATATTTCTCCAACCGCGCCAGAAGCAGCCAACCATTGAATTTATAATGTAAAAATATCAGCGCCAACTGCTCGGTCTTATAATCCTCTTTTGCTCTTCTTTTTAAACTGATATAAATCTACAAGCGATGGTACAAGCGCAGAGATGAACATTATTCATTGCCATGTTGGTCGATGTTAATTAAGTCTTTGAATAATTGACTGCGATCTTTAACATGTCGGGCAAACATTTATCTTTCAACAGCAGCCGCTCTACAGATTTCAAATGACCAACTGTCACGATACATAAGGAGGATCTTCGTTCCCATCGATATATGAGGATTGATGTGTATACTTCTACCAATACATCATTAGTTGGAAATATTGGATGTATAATGGTTGTAGATAGTTGCAGAAATTATAAAAAGTATAAAATGTTATATACAAAATATATATCCATATATTGGAATGTGATTTTCTCAATGATCTTGTAATATTTTTGTTTGATGTTAAGTAGCTTTTCAAATCTTGTTTGTGTAGACTTCATAAAAGTGTTTATTCTATTTTTAATTTAACTTAAAATATCAAGAAATTTTCCATTTTTTAGTTTTATTCAGATTTTAAATGCCGGTTTAAATTGTGAACCCTATTTATTTAAAATTATTGTATAATAAAAATATTAATCAAAAACATCCACAGTTATCCTTCCCATTGCCATGCCGAATTATTTCAGGTTTACTTTGTATAATAGCTATTTTTTTTTAATTATCAATTAAAAATTTGCAGATTATTTTCTAAATTATCATTTTTCTGCAGGGTTTTCAGCAAAGATCGTGACGAGATGGCACGCGCCCAGATGTTTGTTGGGTCATATTTTCTTTACAATTCTTAGATTTTGTCATCGATTCCGGTAAGACAGAGTAAGGAAGATTAGCAATTGCTGCGGTAATTGCAATTGCAGTACGATTATAAGCATCTCTGAATTCGTACATACCTTTCTCAATACCTGTAGGGCATTTGCTATCACGCTCTTTCTTTTTCTCTGGGCCAAATATTGCATTTACCGTACCTTGCCACAGACGCTCACTTTGATATCCATCGCCCCAAAGGCCGATGTCATAAGTCCACCAAACCAAGGATCCAGCGATTGCCATCTTGATCGCCAGAGATCCAATTCTCAGTAAAAGACGAGGCTTTGGAGGTGGAGATGGTTTGAAACATGGTTCTGGACACATTTGATGCATTTCTTCAACTGTGCACATTCTGATCCGATGGCCCATTTCAAAAATAGGAGCATGGTTGGGTCTAGTATTGGGTTTTGGGCATGGCGGTTGGGTTGGTTTCAACTTCATGATTCTTGCCCCTGAGGATTCGGGATAGATAGTTGGCTTATCGCCTTTATTTAAATTGTTATCACATTTATCAGTTTTGATTGTGCAATCTGGCCTTAAATCGAACTTTGCTCGTACATACTCCGCCTTGTTGTACATCAGCATTTTGGTTTTGTTCCCGTCTGCCGTACATTCTGACTGTTTTACTAGCTTTGCAAGAACGGGATCTTCAATCGGCGCTTTACTTTTTTTTCCTTCGGGCATTTTATTTTGGGATGGCTCGGTTTATTTATGTGGTGTGAAACTATTACAAATTATGTTAAACTTTGGAAAATTAATGGAATTTAAAATATTGAATCTGACATTTTGATTTGACGTTGCGTCGGTATAAAAATTGCTCTGCTTTTGTTTATGTTTTTAAATTTTGTACATTTGGAGACATTTCGCGTCTTTATAATTGTTGATTAGATAATTATAATTTATAAACGAAGGAACTCCAAAAGCAATGATTTTGGTTTGCGACTGATCGAATTTCATGCTGTAAGCCGATCGTCGATTTGTTTTTCGGATATATAACAAAGTAAATCTTTGGATCGAATTTGACATTATATGAATTATGACATGTATTTTAAATTGATTTTGTTGTTGATACATTTTAACGAGGTGAAAGAATCTCAATTTTTGGTCATATAATAAATTAATATTATATTTAGTATTTAGTATTGAAAAATTTATAATTTATAGTTTGGATTTAGTATTAAAAAATAGTTTATACATTGTAAGATCAACTCCAATCAGGTAGCGTGTAAAATATATGTATATGAAATGTTCTTAAACAACATAATAATAACTTGTGTGAAAATAAATTCTCAATATTACCATTCTTCGATAAATCTTCCACATTATACGTACGCACATGTGCGTGTTGTAAAGTTTGATTTTCTTTATTCGTTTGAACATAAATATCAATCAATATATCTAACAGTTTCATACAAAAATATGTAGCTATGTGCTCGGGGAGTTTTCTGAACGCAATGTATACATATATATATATATATATATATACATATATATATATATATACATATATATATAATATATACATATATATATATATATATATATATATATATATATATAAATCGCATTTACTGAGGGGCGTAAAATGATCCGACTCGATTATTTATGATATCTGTTTCGGGGCGAAAGGCTACATTAATAACTTACACACCCCGTGTATGCACAGTGAAAAATTACGGCGATAAATTGTATTACACACATATATGAAGGCACCGAGCTTTACAGATGTAAGAATTCGTGAGTATGGATACTGATATATATATATATATATATATATATATATATATATATATATAGAGTTATTATATATATATATATATATATATAAACAAAAATCACAACATACCTTTAATAAAATCCACAACAAAATTCTGGTTGAAGTGCTTGCTGAAGTTGAATCAATCTGTAAGAGAAATTATTGATTAATTAACCGATGAATGGTAAATATTAAAAAGAAGCTTAGATTTAAATTTTATTAGTATTATAAACTTATTCTATATGCAATACATATTCCCAAAATCGTCATTTCTTATTAAATATTCTTTCGATATGCATTTAGCAAGTTTCTTTTTTGGTAAAACTTAAATTATTTATCTATTGTTATAAGAATATGATGAATTTTAAAAATAGATGATTGTAGTGAACTGAAAAGTTTGTGAAAGATACTTTATAATCAGATAATTGTATGTGAATTATAACAAACAGTTTAAAATTTTCTCAATTTATTCATACCACTTATACGAAATATATATAAATAATTACAAAAGTTAAATATGTTAAAATTTCCTTGCGGATGTTGTAGAATTTAACGATATTTAATATAAACTAGTGGCGTATGGCATCGTGCCTTAAGGAAAATTGCTGGGCCTTCCCATAATGTAACGATGTTTGAAGAATATTAAATGTTTTCAAATAGACTATTATAAATAAATACTGTAACATTGTCTAATATTTATAAGAATTATATAAACCGAATTGCAAATTTAAAATCATTTATTGAAAGTATATAAGTGAGCATTAGAACTTTAGCAAGAATTAAAATTAAAATCTTTTTAAAAAAACTAATCAGCTCAGCTACCTATCAATAGGAATCTAATGTTTTTTAAACCATTCAAATCGGTTAATCCGTGCGCCCGAAAATGTGGACTAAAAATGCGGACATACAAAACACAAACACACACACATACATTTCTGAGGTATGCCAAAATGTTCAGAAACCTTCAAAAGGTTAAGAAATGCAAAAACTTCACTATAACTACCCTAGGGGAAGTTAATTATATTTGAAATATAATTAACATGTTTTTATTTATATATTAATAATAATTTAATTTTTCTTAATGAAATACTTTTTGTTTTTAGTATAGTTTTGAAGGTACATAGTTTCATGTAGTGTTTATGTTTTTTCATTAAATTTTTGAACTGAAGAGGTATCAAAGATAGAGATTCGAAACGTATGGAAACCTATTAAAAATTTGTAGAAGCATAATTTATTTTCTATTATTGGGTGCCTGCTTATAAAGAATATCTGATATTCAAAATAAATTTTTATATCTGTGTTTTTAATGTATTAAAAATAATGCAGCAAAATATATTTCAATTGATTATATTATTTTCATATAAAAACACAGATCACAAATATGTTATAAAAATAAAATAAAGAAAGTGAAAATAATCCTAGCATTGCGGAGTTGAAGGTGTATACTGATAGTATTAGAAAGATTATAATAATTTTAAAAATATACCATCTTTAGATCGACAATGGAGTATAATCACAAAAGTTTGTAGAACTGTTTTACTTAAATTCTAATACTGTTTAATAAATAATCAAGGTAAAAGTGTAATGCCATAAACACGATTAACACTTGCAGTAAAATTTTATCGAAATAGAAAATTTCAAATTTCAAATTTCTAAACTAATCAAAAATTTTAAACGACAGGTATTCCCCAAAGTTTAGTAGTTAGGACTACGGGATTTCAATCGAAGTTCTCAGGTTCGATACCTCAGAACAGCATTATGTCTGGTAGTATAGAAAACAATATGTTTCCAAATGGAAATAGCCTTCACCAAACTTTTCTAAATCTAAAAATAGAAGTCACAATTTTTATAGAAATTGTAATAATAAAAAGTCATCACATAGATATACAGTTTCGACTGCCATCTATAAAAATCGACCTACTTAGATAATTTCACATCACAACAGCTTATAGAACTCCAACATCTGATCGCTGTTCAAATAACAATAATAAAAAGTCACATGGCTAAGTAAATTTTTTGTTAATGAATTATTAAATTATAATTA
Source organism: Ctenocephalides felis (assembly GCF_003426905.1). NCBI lineage: Eukaryota > Metazoa > Arthropoda > Insecta > Siphonaptera > Pulicidae > Ctenocephalides > Ctenocephalides felis. The sequence goes on from NW_020537646.1 coordinate 26,754,939, forward strand.
TTTTATTTAGAATTCTTTAGTAAATATAATTTTATCTCTACTAATACTAAACAAGTTGCCTTATTATTGGTTATTAAATATTTATACAAAATTACATATTTTTGTGAGTAAACTGATCCCGCATGCATACTTCTCCTATACATCCTGCGAGAAAAGAATGATAGGTTTACATCAGTGGGTCATTATTTATGTAGAGAGCCCGAACATAAGTTTGAGAAATGACGTCTATATATATAAAAGAGACATCTGAAAGGAGGTTTTTCGAAGGGAATATAGAAACTCCTTCCAATTATTTAAAAAAATGACCATACTACGTGTGCTAATGGACGTATCAAATGTATAATATATGTTAGGTCTTAATAAGTAGGCTGTATATCATCTTTTATGTGTAGTTTAAGTATTTTATTATATGAATGTCAGATGTAGTATATTCGTGTTAAACAAGTTTATTTACTTGTCTCAATTTATTTCTCAACCAAATGACTAAATAAATGTATAAATGTTTGACAAATTTCATAAAACATGAAATTTCATTGCGAACAACGATATGTTGTGATTGATAGAATGTGAAGCAAAATTGTATATTTAAATTTTAATCAAATTGATACATGTACCTACTATGTTAGAAGCAAAACCAAAAATGAGTTTGTTTATTTGATAATTATATTTCAATCTAAGTTGGATAAGCAAGTTAATTTTTATATTTTTTCCCACGTTCATTATATTATATTTTAATATTTTCAAATACGCGTGGGATCTTGATAAAATAGTTGTAAGCGCCCGGCGCAATGTTTATTAAAAAAGTCAATTAAAAATCACTACGCACAGACACTTAATTACCTCGAAGGACCAGATATAATTTATCATTAGAATGGCTATATCAGACCTTTAAAAATATGTAAGTTAAATAAGTTGGTTAGTTAATAATAGTATTTATTTGTATGATGTTCACGGTTCAAGTTATGCGTACAGAATGGATAATTTCTTATAACTATCTTAGTACCTAGAGTAGGGTAGGAAATTATTTTATTACAGATTAGAGGGAGTTCAGTATAGAGTTTTGTTCAGGTAGAGGGAGATGGATAAATAAAATTTGTGAGGCTCGAACAATAGTTATGTACATTTATCCATATTTATTTTCAATTTACTACAAAGTTTAAGTTTTTGAATCAAAACCTTCAAATTTAAAATTTAAATATTTCAAATAAAGCATTCCAGATTCAGATAGTCAAAGTAGAACAAAAGCTTTGCAGACTTTTTAAACATTAAATATTTTAATTGAGGAAAGAAAGCAATGAATTTTTATGTTTAATAAGCATACTTATTAATAAAACATAAAGAGTAGTGTGCTCAATATATTCTATTGTTAATATCAATTCAACTACAATTTAGATCAAGATAGAATAATTTAGATCATAGAAATGATATCTATAAGCATCATGGTAATTTGCAGTAGAATTAATTGTTTCTTGTAGTACTATCAAAAAAACTAATTATATTTTGACTTGAAATGCACATATTTTATAACATTTTTTTTATAACTCATTTTCGAAATTTTCTTGGTTTTTTATATTCGTCATAAAGAAGTGACTGGGCTTTCATTATGAACAAGTATACTCGTCATGTATATAGTTTTTGGATCATCTAAATCAGTGATTCCCAAAGTGATTAATATGGATTCCTTATTTTTCCAATAACTATTTTACAATCTTTTATAAATGTTGCACAATTTTCTTTACTTAGTTGTTTTCTTTATAAATATTATACATGACTTTTCAATATGAATAGTATGATATAAGAAAATAGAAAATAATATGGTATGTTGTTTGGGAATATCTACCATGGATCCCCATTTTCATTTTGTGGATACCTAAATTTTGCAGACATGGACCTCTGAAGGTCTATATTTGGACCACTTAGGAATCACTGATCTAGATGATCCAAGTATACTCGTCAATCACAGTTAACCGCTTAATAATAAAAAATTATAGACCGATTCTAGCACATAACAAATTTTATCGTAAAGCTATTTTATGAAGAACTTTCCATACAAAAGCGTTCTAAATATTTTCAAAAGTCATGTAGTTGCTGTGCAGTCAGGCGTTTTTCTCAGGCTGTCAGATAGAAAACCTAACCTAGAAACCGCATATGTGTCAAAAAAAAAAACGATCTTAGATAACAGGGTCTTTCTGACACACTTTCATACAATCGATTGGCGTTGCAGTTTATGTGTAAAACGCATGAACAAACAGCAAATACATGACGTGTTGACAATATTCGGTATGATTCAGAAGGATAATGTATGGAAGTTGGAGCGTAACATGGACTTGCCATAACATTGGACTGTTATGCGACAGAATCGGCTCATAAGTCCAAATTCTTATAATCCATGTAAAAATCTCATGGTTTTCTTTATCGTAAGACAAAAATCAATAGCTTTACCAAGCCCTGATACAAATATCAAATAAATTACTGTGAACATGATCACATATTCATGTCGTGTAGCGAAAACACTGCAAGCGAAAATTCGCGAATACTCTCATAACATCGCGATATGCCATCGGTGAGTAAGGATGATGTATTAAGATACGCGGCCGTAAGTCACCTGCCGAATTACAGAGAGCTCCAGCGGCGCTCCTTCAACCTCGCTTAAATTTTTCTTTATCCGAATGAAATCGTTTCGATGACTGCCGGCGAAGTCTTAAATTGTCGAGATGATATCGACGATATCAAGAATATAAAACATGATTTGCGGCAACGAAATAAATTTTGGTATTGCGGTCACGGGTAGGAATATAAAAATTTCATTTGTTTCATTTTATTTAATATCCTGTTGTTTATATTTTATGCATATTAACAATTATATTATTTGGTTCTGGATTATTTGGTATTTTTTATTACTTTTCTGTTTTAATTTTTTTAGAATCAACAACATGTTTGCGATGGACAGCATACGTATTACTATGTTCAAATTTTACTTGTTAGTTAAATTGTGATAAAAATTTATATAAATATAACAAGTTTAACCCTTCCCACTCGGCCGTCTCCTCCGAGACGCACGGTATTTTGTATGTACATTCGTATTGAAGCGTTTATAATGTAGAATTTTATTTATTTAGCCAACTATCATAAAATAAATAGCATAGCGTTATCTTTATACAATTCTAATTTTTTAATTACAATATTTATTACAACTGGTAAATAATTTAACATCAAGTAATAATAATGAACAATAACATAAATTATAATAAAAAAGAGTACAAAATAAAGGATAGTATTTACATTAAAATGATATCCGTAGTATGATGATTTAAAATAAAATTAAAGCAAATAATAATAATAATAAAATTAATAAATAAAATAAATAAAATTTTTTAATAATAAAAATGATACTAGAAAAATAATAAAGTTCTAAAATAATACACAATAATATCATGTTTACAGCAGGTATGTTTTCGTCAAAATGCGGCACCAGTTGCTGGTATATTGAATCAGCGCCAAGTGGTATTAATATTATTATTGTCATTTAGTTTTATTTTTATGGCACACGAATCTTAATATATACAAATTTTGTCAGTGAAAATAAAGTTTTAATCTATGTTAGTACCAACATCTAATTTAATGAGATTATTAATTTAAATATTATGACAATAAAGATTATACTGCTTCAATTTTATAGCTACTTCATTGTTTATTTGTTAATACATAGGAAGGTGCAAAGTTGAAGGTTCGCGGGTAAAGAGGTTCACATTTATCATTATCTCAAAAACAAGTTTGTTTTTTTCATTAATAATTAGCAATCAAAATATATCAAAAACAAGTAAAGTATTATATTTTTTTAACGATACTATTTAGAAGTGGAAGTACAAAGATGATAAACCAGCCATAACATTAAATAGTGTGACGTTATAATGATATGAACATTTATAACAAAAGTATATTTTTATTTGATAGTTTATTTGGTTTGGATTCTTTTATTTAGATTATAATAACTGATGATAACTTAGCTACTCATAACTACCTCTGCTGCTAAATATTTTTGGCAAAATATCAGATCAAGGTTATATACAGTGTGTACAATGTGCCCAAGTAATTTGAATTTTGCAGTGGTTGAGTAATGTAGCTATTATTTTTTAAAATTCATTCAAAATTTAAAATATGATCTTGGATCTGTTCGCCTCCAGGCTGTTCCTTTTTACACTGCTTATGGAGTAACTGTAAACAAACACTTCTCTAATTAGGAATTAACTAGAAGTTTTATTGAACATAGTTCTCTGGTTGCTTTTTGTTTGATACGTGTTATGTTTAGTAAGCATAATTACTGAAAGTTAAAATAGACCTTTGTACCCCGCCCTACCTTTATATACTTTCTTGCTAAGCGAAACTGTGCATAAAAATGCTCAAATTTATAGTAATGATTGTAAAAATATTATTTGTTTTTTTATAATTAAAACAGCAATCTGTTTAGTGGTTATGAAGATATATAAGAAAATTGCAAAAGTTTGAACAAATTAAATTTTTCAAATTATTCGTAAGCAATTGATGAAAATATGGTAATTTTTCTCAATTTTTCTAGTTTACAAATTAAATATAGTTACATAAATTTAAGTATATTTGAAAAATAATGTATTTATCTCTCTATCTTCTTATACAGTAACTATATACAATTTTGATGAACTATAAAATATAATAGCTTATAAAAACCTCGTAGTATATTATTAACTGACAATTTAAACTTTATAAAAAATCCAAAATATAAAAAAAAATGGATTAGACTAAATATATGTTGCTCATCTATTTAAACGATAATCATTAAAACATTTATAAAAATTTTATTACTGATGGTAATCTGATACAATATATACATTCTGAGACTTGTCGAAATTTTAATTTATTGCAATAAAATTTGATATCATACGATCGTAAGTGATACTATTTGACATTTTAATGTCGACATCCTACCGGGAATCGAAATCCAAGACAGTGTGGTTCAAATACCGTTTGTGAGTTGATGGGAGTTTAATTCGGGACCCCTTATAGCGTGATGAGACCTATACAATAACTCGTAAGTTTATATTTATATTAATGTTTCGAATTATTTATTATTCAACTCGGTTCCATGCTGTTCGTGTTCCCAAACAGTCTTCAAATTGACATTCACATGATAAATTTATTGATCACACAATATATTGAAGATTATTTGGGGTATTTTTGTCAATCAAGATATGTTGTTTTAGATTTTTTATGAAAAGATGATGTTAGTCTGAAGTCTAATGATCTTTACTCATGTATAAACGTATCCATGATATATGTTTGATATTAGTGTATATAAGAAGTTTGTTCAAATTGTGGATATTTTGAATATGAATGTCTTTAAAATACCCAAATCCTACTTTATAGTGAAGGAAGTCAGTTTTTGCAAATGCTATGTTTTTAACAATATCACAGAACATTTTTCAAATAAATTTAGAGTATGCTAATAGGAATTAGGATTTATCAACTAATATTAAAATTTAAATGTCTATATGTTAAACTATATATTACAAAAAAAGGTCTCGATACTGATGTTCAAAAAATCTAAGCAAAACAATTTTTTTTGTTATTTATTAACAATCTAATTATATTTTATTAATTGTTATGCTGAGATGTGCAAATAAAAATGAAGAATAAAATAAAATAATGATATGCATAAAAATATGCATATAAATAATTCTTACATAGGCAAAAAAATAATAAGTGGATTCAATTACATATTCTGATATAAAAATACACAAATCGTCCCAAAGAACAATTTGTGAATTACTGATGTAACTAAAAATTTATATTCCCAAATGAATTAATAAAAAAAAAACAAGAAATCAATCGAACCAGGGTTTTTTGGTAAATTTAAATGTGATTGTAAATATAATAATCACTTAATTTATTGTAAAATTTGAAAATACATTGCCCAAATTGATTAAATTATTAACTTTTATTAATAATTGATGAGTTAATAACGTATCGAGGCAAAGACATGGTTAAAACTATGTTATATGAACTTAATATTTTTTGACGTTGAAACATAAGTATCGAATGAAAAAATTAGGAAATACTTTTCGACACTAGGTATGAGTCATAATTCAACTAGGAATGTACAAAATAATAAATACATACAGTAGCAATAAAAAAACTAAAAAATGAATGAACATGCATAGCAACCAAGATAAGAAATTCAAGATGTAAAAATGATAGAAACACAGAATCAATCACAAAGTCATACCAATCATCATGGGTGACATTTCTAGGTAGGTAAATCCATTCCATTAAATTTGTTTTTTTTTTAAATATTCTGTAATCATTATTATTAATATTGTTAACATCATTGTTAATCTACAAAATGTTTTGACAGAAAGACCTAGTGATGAAACGTATTTAATAGTAATTAAACATCTCAAATAAAATGTTTTTCATTTATTGTATTAATTGTTCGGTAAAGAAACATATATATATATATATATATATATATATATATATATATATATATATATATAATAATCAATAAGTATCAATAAGTTTTTAACTTCCGTAGGGCAAGTTATAATAATAGCAAAAAAATCAAAAATATTTTTTTTATGTATCTTTACGTTTCAGAGGTTTCTGAACATTTTTGCATACTTTAGAAAAAATGGATGTATGTGTCTGTGTATGCGGATACAAATTTTCGTCGACGATTTCGGGAACACGGTTAACCGATTTCATTTATTCAAAGAGCATTCGAATGCTGTTGATAAGGAGACGTGCAGATTAGTTTTTGGCGAAGTCAGGTCTAGATGTTCCAAAGATACGGGGCAAAAAGTGCCAAAAACGGTAACTTAGTTTTTAAGAGAACGGAGCGTCCGATTTTAATAATTTTAAATACATTTTACTTGTGTTGACAAGGTGAAGAACCGATCAAATTTTCATAAAGGCAGGACTAGCGGTTTCGGAGATCTAATAAAAAAAGTAAAAAAAAAAGCCATTTGGCGGTCAAAAATGATTATTAGACATATGCACATTGAATTATCAGATATTTTATAGAGATTTTAACAATAAGTATAATTTTGGTTTACATTCCTATGGGTTCCGTACCAATGTTTACGCGTTAGACGTCGACGCGGCGCTTACGCGGTTTGATATTTCGTCTTTATGCAGTTAAAGCAGTACGATTGCTTTTAAAAAAAGTTTAGATTTTTCAAAATATGTCAAAATAAAGAAAACATTTTTTTTTCAAAAAAAAAATTTTAAAAAAAAATTTAAAAAAAAAATTTTTTTCAAAGAAAAGTAATTTTTTGTCTAATTGTTTGTCAAAAATCTTATTTTTCCGAAGTAAATTTTTTTCAAAAATGTTTTTAAAAAAATAATATTTTTGGTACGGGAAGTTCCAGCAATTTGCCACGATTTGAACACGATGCCTTAATTGCCTTAAGACAGAATTCCACTTACAGCTAGTTTTATTGATATGATCATCTTAAACATGGCTTCAATCAAACCCTGAAACCGACTTTCTGCAACCACGTCATCGCCGCCAGTGCAGATGCAGAAAACGACATTTTAATTACGCTATAATATATTTTGCTCATGGCGTTTACACAGAAATAATAACTCGCAAATTACCAGAATCGTTTATTCTACAGTAACGTTTATACATCTTGAGATATTAATCGCTGAGCAACAACAGTTAATATATTTTAATGTCACTATTTGAAATAAAACGACTACAGGTGGTATGATGTGTAAATATCATTTTAATGTTCGAGGTAAATGTAAATGTAATGATCTTATATTCATCGTATTTATTGTGCAACGGGCAACCTTACATTATACACTTGAAAAGATAGATTCACAACATGCTTCCAAATGAAATCAGGCCTATATAAAATAGTGCAATTTGTTTTTAAATATTTTTATGAATATACACACACACATATATATATTATATATATAATATATATATATATATATATATATATATGCATTTTTAACGGCAATCAAAATATACGACGTGGCTTTTATAGATGGCAACCCAAATGGGTGTCCCATCGTTATGTGATTAATTCATTATAACAATTTCACCAGAGCCAGCAATGGCTATTTACACCTGAAAACATACTGCTCTCAACATTTACTCAAGTAAATACTGATGTCACTACTGCGTGACATTAGGCTGTCCGAGGCGAGTACCTAACCTGGAATCTCTGATTTAAAGTTCATAGCTCTAACCACTATTGAAATTGAAATAAAAATAAAAATGTGTAAAAAAAGAATGTGGCTTAATGCCCTAGGGAGTTAATGGTATAATTAACTTATTGTAGGATAAGTTATAGCAATTGATATAAAAACTGGGTTTTTTTTGCATATCTTTGTGTCTTCCGAACATTTTGGCATACCCTAGAAAAAATGAATGCATATTTGTGTATGGAAGCAGGGCCGGCTTTAACACTACCAGCGCCCTGGGCGAGATTTCTACGGCGCCCTTCACCTGCAATTCAAACCTATTTGGAAAAAAGAAAAACATCTAATGAAATAACCGTTTATTAAAAAAAAATATTATAAAAGATAACCATTAATAGAACCACTAATAGAATTTTACTTTTCTGGCCTTTCTATCAGCAAACTCTTTTATAAGGTTGTCGAAGTCGATGTTTTCAGCAATTTTGTTCTCAATTGACACAGTTGCTAAGTTTGTCAATCTAGATTGCGAAATCGCTGATCGAAGATAGGTTTTTATTAGCTTCAGCTTTGAAAAGCTCCCCACTAGCAACCGTTACAGGTATAGTTAATAAAATTCGCAATGATATCCATACATTTGGATACAGTTCTTATAAGTTGAAATCGTTGATAAAATTTATAACAAAAATGGGAGTAACCACATTTTTATCAGGTGGGATGCCAGACTTATAAGTTCATCACATCACATACAACCATCTATGTCTGATTTAGAGTCTACAGTTAATTTTAATTGGAGATCACTACAGAGCTTGAGAAGGTCGCGTTTTTCTGGAATCTGTTTAATATTGTACAAAAAAGACCAATATTCCGAGTACTCATTTAACTGTTCGAACCTTTCATTGATTGAAATTAATGTTGTCCAAAAGACAGTTGAAAAATTCAACCTCAAAATTTTTTTCTGGAGAAGTTATAGGGTCATCGCGTGCAATTTCACCAGCTTGACGCTCAATTTCTAGTTCTTCAGCCAACTCCTTCGCAGTTAAAATAGCGCTTTTAAAGCCCGTATTTCTGTAGTCTTCCAAAAAATTGCCGCATTTTTTCAACATTTGTGTACATTTACCAAGATCCATATCTGTTGACTGTGGAGATTTACTTACAACATTTATTTGATGAAGTATGTCATACCAAACAACCAATGAAACTATGAAGCTGAAATCTTTTAGTTGTTCGGCTAGAATAGTAGCTTCATGAGACATTTGAACTTCAGTTTTCTGAGTTTCAAGAGCCAAAGTAATCAAAGCATCATGGATAGTACTAATTTGATAACGGACTACTGTAACACTACTTATTCTTGCTTCCCAACGAGTGTCACTGTGCTTTTTTATAGTATATAGTCCCAAGTGATCGGTTAGAATTTTCCATCGATGAACAGAAGCTGAGTGGTCTGAAATATCACCCTTCATAGCTAATCGCAAGTGCTCCTGCATGACTAGATGAAATTTGGCTAGTATTTGTACAAAGCCTAAGAACTTTCCGTTATTTGGCGTATATAGTTTGTCAGAAGTGCCTCTGAACGCCATATTGTTTTCGGCTAAATAAAGTGTGATATGCACCAATCTAGACAAAACATTATTCCATCGTTTTTTCTATTTTTAATCGTAGTTCAGCTTCGATCCATGAAAAAGTAAAACTTCTTATGAAAAGTGCTATTTTCATGATTTTTTAATATTTCAGACAAGTATTTCCAGTTGTTATACCCTTGAGATACTAAGTTCGACGTTGAGCTACTATCAAATAGTCTACAACAAAAACAATAAACTCGATCCTTAGAAACAGAGTAAATTAACCAACGGCGCTGAATTGTTTCATTGTTTGTAAGAATTTTTGTGAACTGAGAATTAGAGAAATGTCGGCCTGCATCATTCTACGGATAATCAATGCGAGTTTGCACTGGGCCACTAGTAATTATGTGATTAATGATTTTGCCATTTCGAGTGACTGGCCAAGTGGCCAAGTTCGCTATCCCATGCGAATGAGCTGAGTTTGTTACGCTTCGCTACAATAACGCTTTTTTTTACCAAAACGTTAAAAGGACAATGTGTTTTGACAACAGACAAAAAAACGCTTAATTGAGGGAATTTACGAGACGACTAAGCAGACCTCGAACTATGAGCATCAGCCGAGGGGCGCCTGCAGCGCCCCTTTTTGCCGGCGCCCGGGGCGGTCGCCCACCTCGCCCTACCCTAAAGCCGGCACTGTATGGAAGTGTGTAGTATGTACGTATGGATGGATACAGTTTCTCGTCAATCTTTTTTTGGGAGGACAAATTAATTGATTTCAATAATTCAAAAAAATCGATTTGAATTCATAGGGAGGAGTGCTAATTAATTTTTGGAAAAGGCAGATTCAATAATAAATACAAGATTCTCGTACCAACATTTCTAATTTTTTGCATTATTTTGCAAATTATTTTTTTGCATATGTTTGTGTCTTCCGAAAATTTTGGAATGCCTTAGAAAAAATGAATGCATATTTGTGTATGTAAGTGTGTAGTACGTACGTATGAACGTACACAGTTTTTCGTCAATCTTTTTGAGAAGACAGATTAATCGATTTCAATAATCGATTTGAATGTATCAGGAGGCGTGCTGATTAGTTTTTCGAAAAGGCAGATTCAATAATAAATACAAGATTTTTGTACCAACATTTATAATTTTTGAAGTTCACTAATGAGGTTCACACAATTATCCTATACATTTTCGACTTTTATTGAAATGAAAAAATTAAATAATCTGATACATCTACTTGTTCTTACCTCAGGCTGCATGAATGTCAGCATTTCTTCGCAAAATTGCAAAGAGTCAAGTTTTTCACACACACTCACACACTTTGTTTTACGCGAAATTATGTAAAATTGATTTATTACTTTACTTTTAGCACTTTAGTTTTAATACTCAATTAATTTACGCGAATTTTATTACCTACTAGACTCACTTCTATTTTAAAAACTTGTTTTATCAGGCTGAAATAAATTTGTATATTAGTGAAGGATACGGTCACAAATTATATAAATTATTATATATATATATATATATATATATATTATATAAATAGTTAATTATTAAGTTGTTTAACATTTTCTAACTATAACCTAATTTGCGGTTTAACTTATCTATTGGACGTTATCAATTTACACTCTATATTAATACAATTTATTGATAACTTTGCAAAAGCAATTTAGAAAGAAATAAAAACATAAATTAACGTCATCGAAGCGATTTCACAAAAACTTTAGTAAATGGTGTATGTGTATGAAATTATGTCTATTTGCAAATTGATGTAACTTCCCGATTAGTAAAAAATACCAGATTAGGAAATTTGTAAACATGTGAAACTTTTCGATTAAAAAATGACAGGAAGCAAAGAAAGTCAACAGAACTCGAAAAATATTGATAAATTATTTTTGTGAATCCACAACGAGACGTGTGACCGTACCCTTAGCAATCATGCCTAAGAGTAAAAATGCACTGACCTTTGTTTAAAATCACCGATTCTTCTGGAACATCCCGATTACCAATTTGTTGTCTGAAGAATAAAGAAAACAATGAGAATTTTCTAATATTTTATGAAATAATGGTTTGTCATAAAAAATCAATGCCTTACCTCGTGATTTCCAGAAGAGAGCTGAACAGGAACCAGGAACCAAGAACGGAAAACCGGTAACAAGACACTACCACTGCACTAAAATACTATAAAGGCCATTATAAAACACTGAAACTATATAAACACTGAAAAAACGATAAAATTCTGATTAAAAAAATCGCCCAAAAATAAAAAAAAACACTTAACACAAACAACACTTTTTTGTCCGCAAAACTACCGAAAATGTTCAATTACACTTATTTCACTATCACTACTATATTTTCCTTGTACTTGGAATGGTTTCAATTCCTTAGTTTTGTGTAGTAACATCTACATCCTTTGATTATGTGTATTTTTCATGATATTTAGTTGTCTTGTTGTTTTAGTGATTTGTTTACTCAGTTTTTGAAATGTCTTTATGGACCTCTGTTCTCTGAATTGAATTTCTGCAGAATATAAATATATAAATTAAAACAAAAAACATTTTATGAAATATATTATTTGTATATACATAAATATATAAATCGACCCGTGTCGAAAATCAGACATTTCCGGATAATTTGCAAAGGTAATACGAAATTTTTTACCGCATGCCCATTGGTATGTGATAAATGAATCCATTCATAAATACCTAGTTACATTTAAAAATACCTCTATCCATAATGTCCATATTAGGTTGATAATTTGCAATATTTTTACTACAATATTGAATTTATCACCAGTTGTATTTAATATACTAATTTTAAGTAATTGTAAGTCGATTCTGAAGGTTGCGCAAGAGACGTACCGGAGTACGTTTTCGTCGTGCACCTGTACGTGCAGATATATTAGCACGAATCTGATTGGACGATTTGACACTAGGTGGACGAATCTATTATTTATGATAAGGGGAGGTCACATAGATTTGATCACAAGGTCACAAAAAGGTCACAAAAATCGTATGAAATTAACAATTATTCAGACTTTTACAACACATTTGAAGGAATGTCAAAGAGGGCGAATCCAATATTTGCGCTTTAGGGGAGGCCATATCAAAATATTCTAAATTTATATGAACAAATTGCATGAAATTTACTATTATTCAGATTTTTGTAACTTGTAACTTGATCGAATTCCAAGTAGGATGTAACCACTATTTTACATATATCTAACTTTTTATAATAAATTTTATGGAAACATTTGAAGTGCACTTAGGTGGTGTTTTTGTTATAGAAGTTTACAAATATTCATAATAAATTTCCTGTATATTTTTATATCTGATTATTATAGTAGCTACCAATTTAATTTACATTAACAGTATTTAGTTTTCAATTATATATATAACATTTTTATTATAAACCCATGCATTTTATTATTTTAACTAGGTTAAGTGGCATTTTGCTTTAGGCCATAATTTGCCATAAATTAATATAATGCTTTGTAATTGATTATTCATACATGTCGGAAAGTTTATGCAACTTGCCTTTAGGCAAAATATTCCTCATTTTGGTAAATTTTTTTTAAATATAATAAGATAAGTCTTATAATATGAGCCCCTTGAACTAATGTTTCAAGTATCAATGTCGGCTAATTAGTGCATATTTTTTCTTACATTTATATATTCACCGAATAAATGCGATATTAATCTAGATTTTGGAAAACTGCTAATAGTGTTTCTTTGCTGTTACATATATATATTTTCCATTTTAATTGTATTTATTTATAGAAGTAGAAACTAATTTTGGAAATGTAAAATAATAATGTATCATATCTCATATAATGCGAACTGTAACAGGAACGAGTTTTACAATTTGATCTTGTTTTTGAAAGTAAATAATAAAACTCGTAAATTATTTTTAATTGCTAATTAACTCGTTACTTATTTGTATACGATTATTTGTAATCAAACATCTTAGTGATATATTTAAATGTACAATAATAAAAATATTCAAAATATTGTTTTTTCAAACATCAATTTGTGGGAAATAAAAAGCAAGTTGTAATTGACGTTGCGAATAATTAAATAGAAGAATTTCTTCGCAAAGTATTTGAGCATCAAATATATGAATATTTTTAATATTGTTGTTTTGAATAGCAATCCGAACTTAAGAATCTTATAAGCAGTTGTGCTAATTGGACTTAATACTAGTTTTACAAATGACAACCTAATTGTTCTATCTCTGTGTGATGAATTATTATTACAATTTCTGTAATAGGGCAGATATTTATTCATGCAGAAATACCGGATCAGAGCTATTTTCGTTTCGTTCAAAAAAAATTGCTATCAGTATTTCCAAGTAAACCGTTGTCACTACTACTTGACGGGTGCCATAAAATGTCACCCAATCTTAGCTGCAAAAGTTGATATAAGAATTAAGGGCTTGGTATTCGATGTCTGGTTCTCTGTGTGATAAATTATTATTACTTTTTTTGAAATGAGACGAATATTTAATGATGCAGGGTTGCTTTTACTTGGAAACATTACAGCACATATATTTTAAGTGAAAACTACTGTCACTACTGCTTGACAACAGTCTCCAAGCGGGATCGAACCCGGGACTTCTGAATTCAGGTCAAGTCAGATCTTCATACGAGGGAGCCCACAATAATGAATATGTATATAAATAGTTTTAACCATAATATAAACGATATCCAGGACTTAACGAGTATATACCATAAAATGTGACGCAAAATTAAAAGGGCTTGGTATTCCATGCCTGGTTTTTCCATTTAATAATAACACTAATATTATGCAATCTAGACTTTAGAGCAGGACCCATAAGTTATTGCCCTAATTTTGAATTTGACTTAAAACCATATTTAATACTAGTTGGTTCTACAGATGGCAACCCAAAAAGTAATGCTATTTCTGTGTGATAAATTATTATTATTATTACAATTTCTATAATAGGACGAATATTTAATATTGCAGCAATGCTGGATCAGGGCTATTTTCGCTTAGAATCATTTTTATTTATATTTCCAAGTGAAAACCGTTGTCGCTACTGCTTGACAACAGGCTGCTCGATGCGGGATCGAACCCGGGACCTCTGATTCAGATCCAATCTAGCAACGTGCGAGGAAGCCTATATTTATGAATATGTATATAAACCATCATATAAACGATATTCAGGATTTTAAGTGTATATACCATAAAATGTCACGCAATCTTAGCTCCACAAGTTGACAAAAAAATTGAAAGGGCTTGTGGGCTTGGTATTCCATGTCTGGTTCTCCCATTTAATAATAACATTCTAGCGTTATGAAAGACAAACATCGGACAGGTTTGATAACAATGGTCGCGTAAATATCATAATTTCCTGATTGCTATTATTACAAGCGTTGACAGAAAGCCGTGCATTGTATGCAAATTTCAATCGTTCGCCGAGTCAAGTTTGAACGCAAAAGTCGAGAGCTGAACCGCTAGTTGTATGTAACCGACATTAAACAAACGCCACAGTTAATCAACAGATATCTCCGCAGTCGTTAGGCAAATATGTTAATCATTTATTTTCATATGCGGTAATTGCGCACCAATTAACCGCTGTAATTTATGCGGTGCGGTTTTACCTCGTGACATTTTAATCAGCGCCGCGCAGAATTCCAGGCGCGAGTGGCGTCAACTTTCGACCGCCGGGCGGTCGGCGTATCGCGATGGTTGAACTTTGTGATCGTTTATTAACCACACAAGTGAATGAATTATTCGATTTAGAGTTGAAACGTTTTAAAATTATTTGTAATGAAAGAAGGTAGGAAAATAATATATAATGTAAATATTAATAATTTATTATTCATTTGTATAGAAGTATCGTATATGGAGTTGCTGTGTATCCTGTTTACAGAAGTGCCACTAAATCGTTAATATTATATATTATTAATTTATTAAAAACTAAAGTAACTGAGTCAATAAGTATATGTAGCAGGATGACGCTAACACAAAATTCAGATATTAAATTTATATTTTTTTAAATATATAATCTGGAATACTGCATAGTAAATAATTAAATTTTATATTAATAATCTAAATTATTAATACTTTATAAATTATAATGAACAATTTAACATATCTACGGATATGGATGAGGAGACATAAAACATACATTTTGTTTGCAATGTGATATCGATAGATCCAATTAACCGGTTAATAACTTTGCAACTTAGTAAAGTATTGTTCAGCTTATTGCATAGTCTATTAGATGTTAATGTAGAATCGAAGACGAAATTATCTAGTTTCCAATCTCGTAAAAGCAAACTTGCAAAAAGTTAAAATAAACAAGCAGGGTCTCTTTCAATAATTCATAAAGCAAAATTAGAACTACAATATTAAACGCGACAGTAACATTCAAATTTAGTTGATGATGAAACTAAGAAAATGGTAATATTTTTTCAAATTTAGATAGCCCAGCTGAATAGGGATCGGGAATTGCGGTTTGATTTAGTTGAAACGGAGCTAAGTAAAAAATAGATATAAATTATAATAGAAAAAAAGGAAAATGGGGAGTCAGTGTCTTGAAAATGTCTTATTTATCTAAGAAATTCAATGGTTAAATTTGTTTTTAGTAGAAGGTACAAAAAAAAAAACTGCATGCGGGCGCTAAAGATCTCTGGACGAGCATCTGGACTTTTATTTAAAAGAGCTTAAAAATCAAAGACAATCTCATTTTATAAACTTTTCACAAAAAATAAAAATTTTTGAAGTAAAAACTCTTTCATGAAACAAGGCCATAGACAATATTCAGATCGAGTATTTGTGCAATGATTATTAAAATTAATTAAAAGCAATCAGAAAAAGGAGTATCATATGCTGTTATGATTAAATACACTGTGAATTAAACACTACACATGTGTACATGTACTTTCACATGTATACCTACCCGCACATAAATATTTGGGCTAAAAATTGTAAATTTTATATTAGTGATTACTAATTTAGGTAAGGTTTATTTTTTGATTCAAATTTACACAATGATGGTTATTATACTAAAAGTTGTTGAGCTATATTAAACTTAAATAATTAAAATGCAAAAGAAGAAACAAAATGTTAAGACTTTGGTGATATTTTTTTATCTATAGGATGTTCCTTATAGGTTCAATATATCAAATATATCATATACCCTCTTATAGGTTCAACTATATCAAACTAATAAGCCATTTTTTAGTTTAGGGTGATGAAATATACCACTGAAGAGATGTAGAAATCATCGTGTAAGATTTCTTATTAACAAAGAATGGAGCATCAGCAATCGTACTGAGAGTCTTAGATTTGAACTCTCACATTTGTAGAATAGTGTCAAATTTGTTCTACCATCCACTAAAAAAATCTATAAGCTAACGAATTATGCCAATTGAGAGCTAGTTCACGTAATCAAAAATTATAAAATCATTGTTTAATAATTTCATAATTCAACTACAGTGATTACAAATAAGACTATAGAATACTAAAACGACGTGAATCTATTTACAATATAATGGCGACATATCGATGCCATTATAATAACCTTTTCCTGAATGGTTTTAACAAGCAATTTACAACGTACCTTAGCCATTTGTTATTTAGTATACACGTACATTCTAGTCTACTCAAATATCTAGTCTACTCAATAATCACAATATTTCTGCTCAACTACAGATGACCTTTATAACCTAACTAACCTTACTTTCTTTGATGTTGCATGCCGCCATGCTGAGCTACCAGCATCATCATTTAATGTCGCTCACAGGTGGCAGTGCTGACAGCCAAAATGGCCACCACAGCAAACGCAAAACTTCGTATCAAATGGAAGCCGCGAAAACCAAAACAATCAAAAAATCACTGAACATTGCCGACGTGGAAACAACGACGAAAAAAGAAGCTGGTTAAAAAATAAATAAGCAAATACGCAGAGGCGTTAGCAAAGTGAACTATGAGGAAATATGTGAATTGTAATAGAATTCATAGCATGGTAATAGTATATTATGTACTGATCCTGAGGCAGTTCAAGTGTAATATAATTTTTTATACTATAGTTTACAATTAAGTATTTGACGTAAACAATAACAGTTTCAAATATGACTTGTACATATTAAAAATTTAAACTGTGTAACAAGAAATATCTATATTAGTTGGGTGGTTATCTTGCAGAAACAACAATGATATTAAAATTATCTACTAAATCTATTAGATAAATAGGTTGGTAAATAATAAGTTATTTATAATTAAAAACAGACGAATAAAAAATATGTTAACGTTATAATTATTGTTGTTAAGTTCATTGCTAATATGAGTTTAATTAGATATGAAATATATCTAAAATAGATTAAATTATTTTCATTTATTTAATAATTGTGCATTTTATGTAATTATACACGTTTTTATAAGTCTTAAATATATTAACACAATTAACATTTTTTTCATAAATATGAGATACAGGCGTTAATGAATATAATGACATAGTATTCATTAATTGATTGAAAAAAAATGTAATTAGTTTAGTAGCATTATTAGTATTGTAAAGATTTAATTTCTGAAGAAATTATTAACAAAAATTTAGTAAGCACTGACAGAGGTTATGTATAACAGATTAAGTATATTTACTAGTTTATATGTTTCTCAATATGTAATGAAAATATCTGTAATTAGTTGAACTCTTTAGGATTATTTACTTCCTTTACTTTCACTATATCCAATTTGCTAATTTTGTGACTTTTTGATATTTGAAGTTATTCTGAATCAATTGACACCAAAGTGGAAAAAGTGTGTGCGTTTGTGAATGTCAGCCAAAATTTGGCAGTTCATCGTTAACGTTCTCAAAAATGGCTGTACCGATTTAAAAAATCTATAAGCCAACTTATTGACCTCGAGAAGGATTTGCGTTGATTAGTTTTGCGAGACGATCGGACTAACCGTTTCTTCAGAATTAGCCGAAAAGTGCAAAATAACTTTTCGGTTAAACATTTTGCAAACATCAGTTTGAAGTCATGCCAACTCTAAGTAATTAATTGTTGATTTTTTATGATGATAATTAAACTTTGCATAGTGATATCGCCTATGTTTGAATCAAACATCCTAAAATATTTCCAAATTTCAAAATTTTACTGTCATAATTTTTAAAGTTGCTAAACTCAACTCCCATTGAATAAGTGGATTATTTATATATTTCGGGAAGTCGAGTAAAGGAAAATACCACTAACAACTAGTTTTTTGTGTATTTTAAGTTATCATAAATTAATTGCGTATTGTATAAATTTAAAAATTTGCATGTTGGATAAAGTTTTACCTTCGTGAAGTAAATTTTTATAATCATCAGCAGATGGCTTTGATGAGTATGCCCCTCATGGTATTAATTGCTCAATAGCTCGTCAATTAAAAACAATTTTATAATATGTAGAATCTAAATTTTAGATAGGTTAAAATAGACTTAAAAAAATATATTTATAGTGTCACCAATGAAAACGCCATCCATATGATGATCATATTGCTGATCAATAGAATCAGCAGTTGATGTTGTCATTGAATTCGTAAATATGTGTAATATTATATTACTAGTATATACTTTATGTTATCATATTGATCATTAATGCTTAAATCAAGATGAATAATTTCCGAAGAGAACATGCTAGTATGCGCCTCTGATTTCAACTGCACGTCAGCGAAGTTAAGTGAAGGATCTGCAAATACGCATACTGCGATTCCTACATATCAGCACATACAGATCTGTTATAATACGAGTAAAAGCCCATGGTGTGTGGCAGTTATACTGCCTCCGCCTCTCTGACAAATGATTTATAACTTGCACGCCGTTGTCAGGTTACTCGCGTTTGCCAGTAGCGCAAACAGAATATAGAATATTTATACTTGATATATAGGTACAAATTAGTGAGAAAATCACGGCACACGCCTATATATACAAGTCAAAAATCTAAAATTTAATTGATAAAAAACTTGCAAATATGTTTCCAAAACTATTTCTGGCAACGCTGCCACCAAAAACTATTCAACTATGAGTCAGATTCTGCTGTAAAAGAGACTAATGTACTGGCAAGGCTATGTTACGTATCGTTTTGCATATATGATGATACTAAAAACTGCCAAACTGATACGTAATTGCTGTGTAGTCTGTTTTTTACACACAAAATGTAACTTCACTTATAGGTTACAGTGCCACATCACAAAGATGCACTTATGATAAGATTCTTTTATTGACGTTTGTGCGATTTTTAGATTTGACTTTTTATAATAGCAACCAAATAGCATTTTGATAGTTTTAGGTACCACTTTATATGAAAAACACTACGTTTTCACATTTATATTTCCTGGTGAAAAGTAATTTTAATACTGACATCAGCCTGCCCGAAGCAGTATCAAAACAGTCCTCTAATTCTCTCTAAAGCAGTATCAAAACAGTCCTCTAACGAAATCGGAAAGAACTCATCTATGTTTAGTGCACATATTTTAAAAAACGTTACAGATGTAAAGTGAATCTATGAATTGCCTTCCGCTTTAAAATTATTAATAGTCACTAAAATTACTTGATGTAAAATATCGCATTATGATCGATAAAGACATTGGCTATGCTACTCCAAAGCTTAACTTTTGGACAGTTTTTTGGAACAATATAAGCGCCTTTGAACTTGATTTTAAATAAATACGACTAAAATTTATATTTTTCATGCAGAGGTAGCTGTTTACAAAGATTCGTAATTTTAAGCTGGCTATATGTAGCAAGTAACAAATTTGTACCTTTAAGCTTATTTTTAGCATATCAACCTGAGATGTAACCTACATTCTT
Organism: Ctenocephalides felis; assembly: GCF_003426905.1. Lineage (NCBI taxonomy): Eukaryota > Metazoa > Arthropoda > Insecta > Siphonaptera > Pulicidae > Ctenocephalides > Ctenocephalides felis. The sequence continues at coordinate 26,775,515 of NW_020537646.1, forward strand.
GATGTGTAGTTGTTTAGAAATGATAAATATTAATAACAAACCGCTTGATCTACAAGATTATCAGCTTCGAAAGCAATATTTTTGTGCCACAACTACCCAACATGGTACATATTTGGTACATAAGTCAACTATTTTAAGCATCTTTTATATAGTAAATTCTACAAATGTATGAGAGTTGTTCTGGTTTCTGCATCTAATAAAATTACAATTATAGTTCATCTAACAATAATGAATATTTTTTTGGATGTATGTTTTATAGCAATATAGTGCTATTGCCTATTTAAATCCGTTTCTAAATAAATAAAGCTTGATGAAATAACTTTTTAGGCCATGGTCGTTCGTAATTATAAGCTAGCTTTGTAGCAAAAAAGCTAGGTTGCAAGTACGCGTTTAAATCTTTAAGCCAATTTGTAACATATTATCTAGAATTACAATATAGATGTACTGTGATACCCCGCATAACTTATTTTGTAAATCAGTAATATTTATAGTATTTACATATTTACATTACATATTGCTATTAGTTTACATTTACATATTAACTACATTACATTGCATTACATATTTACTAGTAGTTTACAGTATTATAGAAATAATATATGTCTTAATTATATGTGAAATATATCTTATTTGCTATGCTATGACCACATTTCAAACTACTGAACAAATTAATTTAATTTTTATATATATGTATAGAAAAACGCGTTTCGCATAGCGAACTTTTGCCCAAAAAACTTTCTTTCGGAAGAAATTAAGTATGTAATGCGGGTATCAGTGTATAGTTGTTTAAAAATAATAAACCCCAATAATGCGCGTGATTTAGAAAAGACAATGAATGTTAGACCGTCTGAACTACAAGATTGGCAGAGCAAAGGCCATATTTCTTGGTCAAAGTATAAAATATTTTATATATTATTGCTTATTAAGCGTGAATACTATAATACATAAGATACCTTATTTTTCTCAGTGAATAATTGATTGATTCATTGACCTTGAAAAATTATCTTTAAATCTTATTAAAAATTATTGGATTTTTTCCCTTAAGATTTTTAAACAAATCTATTGCAAGTTTTTTCCTCGATGTGACAATATGAAAATCGTTGGAAAATATTCGTAAGTCGTAGGTGATATGTTGCGGATGGCGGGCGGCGACGGCATTGTCGGGCGGTGTGGCGGTGTGGCGGTGTGCTATCAGTGATGATCAATCACGGCTGTCCGTAGGAGTAGAATGCTCGTTAATCATCCGGCAGCCGCGAAGAGAATGAGAAGCAGAAACATGACCGCACAGTGGTGGCAAACGCGCAAAAAACTAGTTGATTTGCCAAAGAATTATCAACGACGACTTAATTATAGTTAACCAAGATTGTCTATGATTGATCGAGCATAGTTTTTAAATATTTATTGATGTACAATATACAATTCTAACATTTAATCCATTCTAAGAACTATGATACAAGTTATAAGACAGGTGTGGCTGGAGTACTTACAGTAATAGCATCAGGAAATGTGATGTTCAAATTATAGATTTCAACATCACATTTTAGATTTAGTTAATACTACAAAATTTTTATAGTTTAGGGCGGGCCTTAAATGTGCGCGGGTAGAAATGTCGACTACCGATTCAGACAATTGAAGAATAGAAATATATCACATCATTATTTGAAAGAAAGGGGTAAAAGATGTATAAACAGCTATCACTTTGATTCTTTCGATGTCGCTATCATGAGATATATATTAAAAACCATGAAAAGTGTTTTCTTTCTTTCTTTTCTTTCGTTGGTAGTTCTTTTGGTTGTGAGCACAGTTTTGAAGTATTAGTTATTTAATTGTTTTATAAGATGTATTTTTATTTTTATGTTAGATTTAGCAGGTATTTATATAACGCTCACGTGTAGGCGGGGTAAGCAGGACCAACTAAAACTTCATCCTGGCAAAGGTGTAAATAATAAAAATAGTAACTAAAAAAGTAAATTAAATTAAAAAACAAGTTCTACTGCAGATAAATTAAATATATAGATATTACAACCCTACTGATGTCTATTTCTTACAAAATGCCAGATCAAGGTTATATACAGTGTTATCTCTGTAAAAAAATGTATTGACGAAATTAGACTTTGTATTGGATGAATAATGTAGCTATTACCCTGGTTGTCCCAATTTACCCCGCCTCTTGGACAAAAAAGGACAGATGACAAATATTAGAAAAATAGTTTCTGTCACATTTCTGATATAAGGAATTGACTGAAAACTTTACTGAACATAGTTGTTAATTTGATACGTGTTATGTTTTTTAATGTAGTTATTACTTTATTACTTAAAGTCAAATTGGACCCTTGGGTTCCGTCTTACCCTGTATGTCTCTAGAATATTGTAGGGAAGTAAAAGTTTGTTGCAAATGTTGAATATCTTGTATATGAAAATAAGTATTTAGGTTTTGACTAAATAACGTTTATTTAATGATTGTATATTGTATAGCAGCAATAAGTATTTAGACCGTGCGGAAAATATTATGGATACCTATATAAAATAACATACTTCAAAATATTTGGGCTATATGAAATTGGACAATATGATAAAAATAGATTTTATAACTGCGTGAGCAGTTTGATTTGATTCAAATTGTGATGTTCGAATAATTCCAATCAAATACCTCACCATCCACTCAACTAAAGTGTCTATAATATTTTTTTCAGAAAAAATCTTCAATCATGAATATCAAGCTTTTGGATATTTTACATTGCGACTATAATGTATGATTCCATGTAGACCCATGGCTTCCAAATGTTTAACCCATATATTTATTGTGATATTTGTAACGATTGTATAATATTATATTAGATAATGGTAACATTTTAGTTTTTTTTGTAATTGTTTGAACAGCAATAAAAACTCTCTATATGTTCTATAAGCTGTTGGTTAAGACTTATGACTATGACTACTTATTTCATGAGAGGCAATCCATCGATTCACCATTCTCTTATGTGTGAGATATTTTTGATATTAGCTTTTAGGTCTAATAGTTAACATGTGATTGGATGTTGCAGCTATGTCCACGAAGGACGATTTCCACTTGGAATTATATTGTGATCTATAACCCCAAGTGGAAATTTGACATCAAAGCTGCCTAATATCGGGCTACGGCGGTAGCGGGAATCGAACCAGCAAACCTGGGACTAGTTGCTGCTAGCCCATGCTCTAACCAATATCGCTACCGCTGGCCCTAAATTTTAGATGATATGTTTTCTTCAGATCAGGACTTATATTAGTATTTTATGAGCTGTGGCGATGTAATTATTAGAACTGATACTAATAATTTATCTAATAGCAACCCTGTGGTGGTCTTTTAACTTTGTGATGTGATTATTATTAGACATGCCTAATAGTGATATGATGTATTCAATGCAACAACGCTCTAAAAGGCTATTTTCTTTTGGAAATATATTTTGTGTATATTCCATAGATGATAATATACAAAACCTTTATTCACCATAAGGATATAGATCTTTATAGTATGTTTTTTAATGAAGATGCAATATGTTGCTATAAAATATATTATATGTATATATATATATATATATATATATATATATATATATATATATATATATACATGTGTATGGTTATGTTTATATACCTACCTATGTATCAGGCATTTCACAAAGAGAGATGATGGATCACATCGCGTGCGAAGGCAATCACTAGACATTTTTCCGTTGCTTTTGCTTGATTTATATATCGTATTCGTTATCAGTAATTGCCTTTGCCGACATTTTGTTTATGTGAGCACGACTTATGACATTATGTTTACCAATACCTGGCAAATAGTCGTCAGGCTTAGGCCTTCCTGCAAAAAATATAATTATGTCAAAAATCAGTTTTGATAACTAATTTAATAAACTTAAAAACAATACATTTTATAATATCTAAACTGAACGGCGGAAATGACTCATGCAGTAGCGTGCACGACATACACGTCAGGGTTACTCGGTTCGAGTCCTGGCACTGACAAAATTGTCATTTGTTTCGGTAAGTTGAGTAGAATTTGAATTGCTGGTTTGAGATGGAGTAAAATTATAAAGCAATATTAGGAGTAAAGGAATAATGAAGAAGGCAGTTAGAAAGAGAAGTTAGATACTATCTAACTTTCTACTACAATTTTGCAAATAATATCTTGGCTCTAATACTGTTCTACTGAATTGGTTTTAATTATATCTACTGAATTACGACAATAAGAAATGGTATTGTCTAATAGAAAAGTGCCAGTTTCCATAATTTGCCCAACTAATTTTGAAGATTTTTTTTATTGGCCTTGCTTAGTTAGAGCATTAGTCACACCTGCAACCTTTCTTTTTACATTTTTATAATATACTATCTAGTATGTGATATAATAAAATAGTATATCTAAAGATAGTATAGGATTTATATAGATAGTACATGATATAATAAAGATATTATATGATATGATAAAAGATAGTTAAAATGTAAAAAGAAAATTTGCAGGTATGGCTAATGCTCTTACTATGCGAGGCCAATCAAAAAAAAAAAAGATTCTAGATTAATAGGATAAATTATGACCACTGGCACTTTTCTATTAGACAACACCTTTTCTTATTATCATAATTCAGTAGATATAATTGAACAGTATTAGAACCAAGATTTGCAAAATAGTTATAGACTTATTAAAATAATCCAAAGACCAATAGACTTTACCCAAAAACAGCAGTTCATAAATAACTAGTTGGCGAGAACTTAAAACAAGTTTTTTTAAATTGTATTTCCTTCAAATTACAATCTTCATAAAGACATTTAGTAATTTATATGTAAGAACTACAGGATTTTATTTAGAAACCCTAGTAGAAACGAATCGTGGCGCAATATTGTACTTTTTATGGGCTCTATATTGTTTACCAATATTGCTATAATATTATTCATTTTCCCATATAAATCCAATATTAAAACCAATATAGGCCCCATATAAAACCAATATTGATAAACAATATTAAAATCCTATTCAAAACTAATATAAGCCCAATATTGAAAACCAATATAAGATTAATATAAATAAACAATATTTACCCTACATAAAAAACCAATATAAGCTCAATATAAATAAACAAAATTTACCCCAAATTCAAAATTATTATTTAACCCACATTTAAAAATATTATTTAGTTTATATAGAAAAACAGTATTTAACTCATTGATAATAAAAGTTTATTTATTCTAAATGAATACATACATTTTTAAATAGTTTATGTATTGAATCTTAATAATTTTATTAACAATTTACACATTATTTTATGATAATAATATATAGAACAATCAAAATATTTTCAGTCATTATAATAATTTAGAGGATCTTAATGGTAAATCATAATCTCATCTTTGTTAATCCTATCGCCTTAATTGTCTATTTATAAGTATTTTAATTAGTGATGGAAATTCTTATATTATTTGGATATCTTCACACATTTTTTAACATTTTCTTGCATTCGATCACGATTACACCTGAAATAAGATAAAATATATTAATATTTTATAGCAATACTTCTGGAATATATTGATTTTATAAACTCATCATAAAATCAATTACTTAGCTTTTAATAAAAAAACATTTCTGGCATTGTAGTTTATTGAAAACTACTATTTTCTAGAACTCGATCACAGTTAAATCTGAAATAATTAAAAATACAGTGAATATAAAATTTTAACATTAATTTGAAACAGTACAATTATAATTTTAAATTAAAACAAAAAACTGTTGATGGAAATACTAATATCAAATATTCAAAAGCGATAATAAATTATTGAAAAGTCTGCATTTAATAAGTTTGTTAATATTTTTATTACCTTTTATCAAATCCATTTTTGCTATGTGATAGTTTTTATATTACAGCTGATTTTACATCCATTTCAATTTAGTCAATCTAGAATATATAAAATACATCATTGTTTACTAAATATGTATGTTGTTTATATAATATAAGTAATGAATATACTTACGTACCTTAAACATAAAACTCAAAATTATGTTAATTAACCGCTTGATTTTAATTATAAACTGTTCACAAAATATGTTTTTAGCCAATTATCATTTGATATCATAGATCATTTTATTTTTCACTAAATATTCACATTTTTCCAGACTTACTATATATTAGGAATATATTTTAATATTATAATAATTTCTAAATTCAACAAGAATTGCTAAATGCACTGCGTAACGAATTTCATACTATTGAAAAATGCGAGGTTCTGCGTTTGTTCGATGCTGATGCAGTAGACTTAGAGCATTGTTAATCAAAGGGCGGTTCTAACATATTTTTATGTATTTTTATGTTTTTGTATCATTTTATGTTACAAAGTATTAGCTCATTAATTTGTCGTCATTAGTTTATTCAGTGTAGTAGTCAGTAAAGTATATCCATAACTCCCTTTTCATTCATTTCAATATGAGAGAGTTAGTAAATTGCATAATCAGTGAAACGTTACTTAGAAAATATTCAAAACAAAATTAATAAAATTGCTATTAATTATCATTATATCAAATATGTTTACATTTAGAAAATTTTTAATGTTTATATTTATTATTAATTTTTTTTGCTGAATTATTTTAAATAAATTTTATCTTCACAAAACATAATAATATTTCACTTATTTTATTCTACGTTATGGGCTTATGAATTCTTTCCTTCTTCAAGAACTAACAAACAAGCATTTTTTATAATCACACTATTTACTATGTACACAGTAATAAATTTAAAGAAGACTTCTTTTGCCTTTAAATAAATTTTTTAATTAAACTTTTACTCTTAAATAACATTAATGTAAATAATAAACTAGTATAGTAATATAAATAATAATTGCTATTAAAAATGCAAGAATATATAATTAAAACAAAAGTGCAATGATATAATATTAGTTCATAAAATACGTATAAAATAAGTTCGGCCATAACTGACATATAGTTAGGTAGTCGTAGACTCTAGAAACACCGAGGACGAAGGACAACGATTCGTACGAAGGACCGTACACGAAGCGAGATAGCCTTATACAAATATCGGTTATATGAAAGAAAGAAGAGACATTCTCAAAAACCAGATGTTCATACATAGCCATATACATGTTAATAGTGCAATTTCAGAATATTTTTATTCTATAGGAATAAATATAAAACGTCTATATTTATAAATATAAATCGATATATTAACAGATTTTACAGATAATAGATTTAAATAATATTAATACATACCAAACAAGAAAAAAACAAATTTAACCAAGTCATGTGACTAACTACAAAATTTCATTATTTAACATTTATTTTATTCGAAGTTTTGATTTTTTTTTATCAAACATTTTGTTTAATTTTTCTTTCTCAGTGCGGTACATACTGACATTATTTAAGTTAATTAAATACAATATAGTTAAATTATTTATTGCTTTTTTAACTTCCCCTAGGTAATTTATAGTAATGAGACGAAAATCGAAAATGAAGATTTTTGCATATCTTCACGTTTAATAATGGATTTAATTAATTTAGCTTTAATAAATTAATTCTGATCAAAAATATGTTTTTTAAGAGTCGCCATTGATGTTTTTGGTGCTAATTGATGATTTAAAATTGATTATTTTCTTGACCAATGTTAATGTTACTTATTTCCCAAGTTCGATAATAAAGAAAAAATAAATGTGAACATAATATTTACAATTTATATTGAATTCATATAAAATTTATATCAAACTGTTAATTACAATCGAGCTGATCAATGATTAGCTATGTATTAGCTAAGATATTATCAATGAGTTAAATTCTGTTTTTTATATGAATTAAATAATATTTTTAAATGTGGATTAAATAATAATTTTGAATTTGGGGTAAATATTGTTTATTTATATTAATCTTATATTGATTTTCAATATTGAGCTTATATTAGTTTTGAATGGGATTTTAATATTGTTTATCAATATATTATATGGAGCCCATATTGGTTTTAATATTGACACTTACATAAAGGCATTAATGGAAAAAAATGTATCAAACTATTAATTACGATCGAGCATATGACCTTTTAAAAGCTTTAATCGTGTTTTTGGTGATAATCATTTATTTAAAGTTAATTTTTTTCGTAACCCTTATAAAGACCACATATTTCCCAAGTTAAATAATACTGAACAAACGAATTGTGGTTGCCCAGAAAAAAATGCATAACCCCCACATTTGAAATTTATATTTAATTTATAAGAAAAATGTATCAAACTATTAATTGCGATCGAGCATATGACTTTTTAAAAGCTTTAATCATGATTTTGGTGCTAACTAATTATTTAAAATTAATTTTTTTCGTAACCCTTATAAAGACCACATATTTCCCAAGTTCGATAATACTAAAGAAACGAATCGTGGTTGCCCAGAAAAAAATGCATAATCCCCACATTTAAAATTTATATTGAATTTAAAAGAAATATGTATCAAACTATTATTTGCGATCGAGCATATGTCTTTTTAAAAGCTTTAATCATGATTTTGGTGCTAATTAATTATTTAAAGTTAATTTTTTTCGTGACCCTTATAAATACCATGTATTTCCCAAGTTCGATAATACTGAAGAAACAAATCGTGGTTGCCCAGAAAAAAAATGCATAACCCCCACATTTAAAATTTATATTGAATTTAAAAGAAATATGTATCAAACTATTAATTGCGATCGAGCCTATGACTTTTTAAAAGCTTTAATCATGATTTTGGTGCTAATTAATTATTTAAAGTTAATTTTTTTCGTAACCCTTATAAAGACCACATATTTCCCAAGTTCGATAATACTGAAGAAACGAATCGTGGTTGCCCAGAAAAAAAATGCATAACCCCCACATTTGAAATTTATATTTAATTTATAAGAAATATGTATCAAACTATTAATTGCGATTGAGCATATGACTTTTTAAAAGCTTTAATCATGATTTTGGTGCTAATTAATTATTAAATGTTAATTTTTTTCGTGACCCTTATAAAGACCATGTATTTCCCAAGTTCGATAATACTGGAGAAACGAACCTTGGTCGCCCAGAAAAAAAATGCATGAAACCCACATTTAAAATTTATATTGAATTTATAAGAAAAATGTATCAAACTATTAATTGCGATCGAGCATATGACTTTTTAAAAGCCTTAATCATGATTTTGGGGCTGATTAATTATTTAAAGTTAATTTTTTTCGTGACCCTTATAAATACCATGTATTTCCCAAGTTCGATAATACTGAAAAAACGAATCTTGGTCGCCCAGAAAAAAAATGCATGAAACCCACATTTCAAAATTATGTATAATTTGGGTAAATATAAAATTAGAAGCGTAAATCAGATGGGAAACATGTTTATTATTTGTAATAAACCATATAAAACACTTTTCCGATGAATTTTCCAAATTTTCCATAATTTTGAAAACAAATATTGTCCGGTCCATCTAAAGACAAGATTCGAATATTGCGCCACGATATTTTACCCCTCTAGCCACGATACATTTCTACTAGGGAAGGTTACCCATTTCAACTTTTCTATTGTAGGTATATACTATTTTTCTTTGTTACAAACCTACGAATTATTAATACAAATACTTATTTGCTTTTCATAAAATATCATGCTTTTATAAATAGCCTAAAGTCACATAAAAATCATGGTAATAGTAATATATAATAAAGTAAAAACATCAGTAATGAGTGCTTTAAATCTTAAAATAAGTATCGACTTGAAAAAACAAGTTACAATAATTTGTCGAAGTATTCATAAATGTATTGATTTATTTATTCTGTACTAATGCATATATGAAATAATTAAATATTGAAAAATTAAAAAAGTCATTAATTAGCTTCCACTTATAAGTTGAATAAACCAAACGCCCAAGACTTTCAAATTAGAGGTTGAATAAATCAAATTATAATAATTCATATTTTTTATTTTATTTTATTGAATTATTTTCTTTTTGTTTATTGGATTATTTTTTGAACTTCTGGTTAATACTAAAATCATCTAAATTTTGAATAAAAATAAAACAAGTACTATAGGGGAAGTATAATAAAATATTTAAGTGTCTTTGTATATATTTAGTGATTAGTGTACAACATTTCTTTTAATTTATGTCTAAATATAGATATTCGAATGGCAAAAATTACATAATTTCTGTTTGAAATTACAGAAATAGTTTCTATTTATAAAATTACAGTAACGATGGAAAAGTTATCTGCAAATATTTGATAACATCTATGCAAAGTAATTATTTAGATTAAATATTTACTTAACAATTGAACGTTGTCTAGTACAGAATTAATCGGACCCTGTAGAAATTTTACTTGAAATTATTTACGATATATAAAAATTGATTTATTGAGATTAAAGTAAAATCTTGAAATTAACAAATGATCAACTAAAATGAATTCAAAATTAACCATCACCAAAAATTAGTTCTTTAACATTTGTACATACATTGACTTGTTACATACGTTATATACATATCATTTTCCGAAATATAACTATGGGTATAAAAAGACGTTTTCATCTTAAATCTGAACTATTTTAGTGTAATAAAATAATGTTATTTAGAAATGTCAAAAGATTAGAGTTTATTCTAAAAAATGCTTCTTAATAGTGTCTCGTAAAATCACTGCGTGAATACACATTCTGTAATTGTTTTGTTGAAAATTTGTTGTTATATTAACATATTTGAGAATATCCATAAGTAGATGGAGTAATATAAATTTTTATCTTGCCCTTGACATGCTATCAGAAATAATTTTAGATTTGTGCCATAAACTTATCATTTGAGAATGCTGTGTGATATATATTATAATTCTTCACATGATCCAAAATGTATCTCTTTAGCAATTTGGAGACTCGTAACAAATGTATCTTATAAAAAGCTATAATAAATTTTATATCTTTTATATTTAAAGACGTCTATATCAAATTTACTCAAACTACTAAAAACGAACGTCTCGTTTTCATTCAGTCTCTAGTCGGCTGTGCCTGAGAATGATGAATGATCTTGGCAGAACGCTCCTTAAAAGAGCGACTCATCGTATAATATATGATGCCGGTGGAATTTTCAAGATTGTTATTTATTTTGCTTTCATACCATGAACCATGGTCTCATGCTTCTTAGCCCGTCTGATTTTTTATTTATTTTGATGAAGGGCGCTAAGCGAATCACGTGTGATGTATGACTATACGCCCGATGAGGTGCGAGTGAAAAATGTAAAAATAATTCATGATAAGACTTTTGACACTATTGTATTGTATAATATTTTACATTATACTAGGTTGGGGGAAATAATCCATTATTTTTGGTTTAAAATTTTGGTTTATTGGTTTAAAACTGTTTTTTGGTCTATTTTCCAGCTCCTGTGCGATGTTAAGACTACTAACATGCCGGTCAACTTTGATCAAAAACATAAAAAATTTCCGAACGGAATCTACGAAAACAAAATAGCATATAATTGGCTGTACAGTATCGGAACGATAAACTCTTGCCGACGTTTCAAGTCATTCTGAATCATATGACACTAATATTAGTAATAGTATGTGAATGTGTGGTAATTTGTTTTGCACAATTGGCTGTGTTGTTTCTTTATAATCACCAATTAATTTTTCGTCAACATTTTTTCTCAAAAAAATCGATTTCAAAATTTCGCAAACTGTTTGTATGATATTTGTTGAAAATCGTGCTGATGAGAGTTTGGTAAAGATCTACTGAACCGTTTCTTCTTAATTGATTTTTGAATTTTATTTATCAAACATTTTTCTATCAATCATATTGCACATTCTCTTACAAAAAGAGTTTTCATATGCTGTAGTTAATGTTATATTATTCACAGTTAAATAAAGCAAAGAATTTACATCATCTAAAAATTTTTATTATACTTATAATAATATATTTACAACTAATTTGTCTATATTTGCAATTAAACATTATTGAAAAGTCCGAAAATATTTAATGAAAATATATTCCATATATATATATATATATATATATATATATATATATATATATATATATATTTATCAGCAGAAATTTAAGTACAACCTCCAAAATGTTTTTACAATTTTTAAACAAACATAATTTACAATTGCATTGAAGATAGCAAATATTTTTCCGAAATTTGACATACCAAACACTTATTAATTCATAAAAATTACATTATAACAAGTTATTGTTTCCGAAAAATACGTAATATCAAATTAAGTCAGCGATAAGCTGATTACGTCAAATAACGAGCAAATAAATTTATCAAATATTGGGGCAAACACAATATTTAACATGGGTACACATGCATTATTAACAAACAGAAATTTGATAATTATTTATATATATATATAATATATATATATATATATATATATATATATATATATATATATATATATATATATATATATATATAATGTGTGAGTGTGTGTGTATGCAATTATGATGTATGCATAATTTTTACTATTTTATGCAACTAATGTAAGAAGATTGCACAAGGAGAATGTAGGTATTATAATAAATTTATTAAGAATGATAAGATACTGCCTTTCACGTTTTATCTAGTATTTACTGAACTTAATCAAAATTTAGCTATTTTAGTCTAATACCTAAACAAACTAATAAAATGAGAAAAAAGAAATTAGATAACAATTATGCTTATATAAATGGTCGGAAATGTTGCATTTCTCTAATAATTAAAGTGAATTGCTCATGATTATTCCAAGTGCATTCTGAAATTTCGGAAATGCTGAAGACATCTTGCATTTTTGCTCTGGTGGCTTTAAGCCTCTTTCAAGTAAGATGTCATTTTGTAACTTGATTTGGAATATAAATATATTCTTACCTAAAAAATTGCTAAAAAAATATTCACATATATTTTTGTTTTGTAGATTTCAATTGCCATTCCTACCATAGAGGCAGAACCAATCCAAAATGCTATTCCAACAACCTTCGAAATCAGTCAAAGAGGTATTGTCTCAGATGTTTTGCAGGAGTTGGTATACAATTTGGACGTTTTAGTTACCGAAGTTTTTGATAATGTAGCTAAAGTAACTACAGACATAACCACTGGTGAGATACAAGACTGTTATATATTTATATACATACATCTTATTTAACTATTTTCAAATTTTTTAATGGTTTCACAGTTTTCAGCTGTAGTAAGCTTAAATGCAAATTATTAATAATGTAATAATGCGTAATGAGAGTAACAGTTAATTAAAGTATCAATGCTAGATACTCTTAACTTTAGTACTAACAAGTCTAATTATATCTACAATATGTCACTGAGATTGAGGAAAAGCACAAACCGATGACTTGAACAACAAAGAATTTTTTAATTTTATTTTTTTCACAGGCCTCGGTAAAGTTTTAGTTGCACTAACCAAAGAAATAGAAGCTGTTACAAAAGGAACCTTGAATTTGATAAGTGAAGCAATTAGAATAAAGTCCGAACTTTTGCTTAGATTTAGAGATGCATTGATGAGACCAGCCTTGTCTAAAGCAAAGCTTTCCTTGGAACGACTTGAAAAGGCTGTTTCAATGGTAAGATAAATTACAAAATTAATTTTCAATTGTACTGACTACTTCATCTGTTTAGGCTATTGATGATGCTAGACTTAAATTTGAAAATGCCATCCAAGAAATGAATGACGACGCAGTAGGCATTCTTAATTCCATCACTGAAAAAATCCAAGAGGAAACCGAGGAGGTAAAATATTGCTAGTTATTGAACTCGAAAGAGTTTACATACTACTACTATTGCCTCAATTTATTATCAGATCAAAACAAATATTGGAGGATTACTATTACAACAAATGTTCGATGATTCTGCCCGTCAATGCTTGAGGGATCAATTGGCTGCAGTTAAAGTTTTGGCCAATTCAACAATCAACGATGCAAATTCATGTATTCGTCGTCAATTATTTGGAGCTAATGATTTAAGTGATAATCTTGGTGCAATATTTGATGAAGCTTTCGAAGGTGTTCAAGAATTAGTTGATGAGCTAAATGATTGTACTGATAAATTGCCTGCAAGAATGAGTTTCAGGGAACGAAAAGAATCGGCCAAATGCATGCAAAAGGTTCCTTGCTCTGTATAAATTATTTATCAAAATTTTAATAAAGTTCTTTTATAGCATAGAGTATATTTTCATAATTATTACAATTACTTGTAATATTTGCTAAAATAATTATTTTTTATATTATTTTAGGTTGCATTAAATATACAACTAGCAGCAGCCAGAGTTTCAACTGATGTTGGCATTAAAGTAGGAGAAGCCCTCAGGAATGTCGTGGAACTTCGTTTAGATTTGGGAAAATGTTCTTCAGACAATTTGAATAAATGGGAATCCAGATTGGAAGAAATTAATGATGTTGTGGAAAATTGCATCGTGTGAAATTGTAACTTGAAATAATTTTTCTTAACTATTAGTTTTATAGATGAACAAATACATAATCTAATAAACCAGCAAGTGAACTTTTATGCATTTTCATTTCTGCATCAATAACTTATCACAATTTTTCAATTCAATAAAACTGTAGTTTGTGTTAGAACTAATCATTAAAATAATTTAGGCGTAACTTTTGATTATGTTGTAAAAAAGCATAAACTTGTTTGATAGAAACATTACAAAATTTATTATTTATTCAAGTTATGAAACTCCAAGTTGTTAGTGTTAATATCATTTCCAAGTAATCAAGGCTTTCTATTATTGATTACTTTAAAAATCATTCTTAATATATAATAGTAGTTATGTCATAATTGGTGAATATAAAGATATAAATAAGAAAAATGAAGTATTATTTGTTCATAATACTTTTAGTAGTATGTGTAAATCAAAATTTTGCGCAGGTATACAAATATTCAAAAATATTTTTGAATGATAGTATTAGAAATACTAATATATGTACTAATAATCTACTTTTTAATAGGATGAAGGCGATGAAGAAATTGCGCAGGTATACAAATATTCAAAAATATTTTTGAATGATAGTTTTAGTATTACTAATATATGTACTAATATTCTACTTTTCAATAGGAATTATTGGACGGCGATGAAGAAATTGCGCAGGTATACAAATATTCAATAATATTTTTGAATGATAGTTTTAGAAATACTAATATAAGTACTAATATTCTACTTTTCAATAGGAGCTATTGGAAGGCGAAGAAGTTACTGCAGTTGACTTACCTCAGCCATCACAGTAATTTATAGAATATTTTTTATTACGTTGAACTGTTGCTGAGTTCATAATTTCACTGAATTTGTTAGAATCGTAGGAACAGCAAATTTATAATAATAATATTCAGAGTCTTTGAAACTCTACATACTCGTAATATAACAATAATGAACGTTTGACTATAAGTTTTAGTTATTCGATTTTGACTAAGGAGCTAATGTACATTTGCTTATTTATTATCATAACCCTATATTGCTAACTATTTGTTCATTGTAGATCAATGGTAAATGCAGTGATAGGTATTCCTGTCGTAATTTTGAATGGAGTTGAGAACATGACAAGAGTAACTGTTTCATTGGTAAATTACCTATTTTATGAACTATAGTTAATAAAAAAATATGTTAACGTCATATTTATACTTTATATTAAACGTTCAAACGCTATATTTAGTTAATTATTGTAATACAGGTAAGGTCAATTATTCAAGCTGTTATAAGAGGGTCCAACATCTTTAATTTGAGGATTGTGGAATGGTTTGCTATATTTCTAGAATCATTGGAAGAATTTTTAGCACAAATCTACAGAAAATCCAAGCAATGCTTTTTAACCAATTTCTAGCAATTTTCAATGCAGTAAGTGATAAAAATACAATGTATAAATTTGCATTATACATTTTATCTAAAAAAATAATAAATTATTAGATAGCTAAAATTATAAGAGATATCCTCTTCGTACTGGGAATTATTCCCAATATAATCAGGAACTGTGCAGGAAAGGATTCCACATTTCTCGCATGCGCTGGCTCGGTAGGTTAATACACAATATATATATATATATATATAATATATATATATATATATATATATATATACGAGGTCTGTTCAAAAAGTACCCGGAATTTTCGTTTTTTCAAAAAAATATTTATTTATTCGTCTACATTAATGTGGTCCCCTACAAAGTAGTCCCCCCCAGATATAATACACTTATGCCAGCGTTTTTTCCAATTTTCGAAGCACCCTTGATATTCACTTTTTGATATGTCCTTGAGCACTCTCAGCGATTTTCTTCAATCGAGGAAAACCGCCGTCGTTTCATGGGTCTCTTCAACTTTGGGAATAGGAAAAAGTCACACGGAGCCATATCTGGTGAATTTTTGCACTTTGCAACACTTTATTTCATTTTTTACGCAAAATTTAATACAAATTCTTTGACTTTTCAATTCTTCCATTGTAAAAATCGCCGAGCTCAGAAAAACACGTCGAACCTTAGCGACTACCACAGACAAAGTAAACAGTGAATATAGCTGAAAATTTCATCATACTTTAGGGGCATGTATACCAACACAATAAAAAAAAAATTTTGACAATCAGACACTCCAGACCCGCGAAATTTAATTATTAGTAATTCCGGGTACTTTTTGAACAGACCTCGTATATATTACTGAATTCAATATATAACACAAAAATATATATAATCTCTTTTCAGATTTTTTCAACAATTTATGGATTAATTGCATT
This sequence comes from Ctenocephalides felis, assembly GCF_003426905.1. NCBI lineage: Eukaryota > Metazoa > Arthropoda > Insecta > Siphonaptera > Pulicidae > Ctenocephalides > Ctenocephalides felis. The sequence goes on from NW_020537646.1 coordinate 26,792,231, forward strand.
ACCATTTACATTCTCCATTAGCATTTCGCAATTATTTTTGCATTATACCACTTTTGCTCCACAGATATCAACATGTATGATTATGCCTTAGTATATCGTATACACAAACTGAAAATAATCATATATCTTGTGAATAAATCTAAAATAGTACAGAAACTCATGTTAAGATTTGTTCATAACTAGAAATAAAAAAAATGCTAAGACTATCCCGTAGTTATATTATGCAGTATAACAATTTTGTCAAACTTTTGTCACAAGTAGGATGCCCACGTGTTTAATTATGTTATAGTATATGCCAATATACAAAATGAAAATAATTATAGATGGTTGAAATACATAGCCTAAATGCAGAAATTGTTTTGTTATTACTTGCTTATAACCAAGAACATACAAATTTATGATTAATGTTAAGAAAATATTGCGATATATTTATGGCATGTTACAAAGTTCCAAGGTTATCAATGTAATAATAAGGATATAATTTTGGAATAGTATATCTCCATTCACATATGATAAGCAATACATCAGAAATACATAGTTTAAACTAGTATAGAAACTGTTATTGAATTACTTGTTATTATTTACTATCGATATATGTATAATATCATATCGGGTAATACTGAATTACTTTATCACAATAATAAGTAGCAAAACCATAAAATGTTCTCACAAACGATTTAAAATACATAATTAAATTCATAAATTATTTTTATGTAAATTTACACGTATTAAAAAAGGTTTATTAATTTATTACATTTTTATCACAATATTACACGACAAACATATCTCTATACTAAGTTTCTGAAATTAATCAATGTCAATCGCCAATATTAAAATCATCGACAAATCGACAATATTTTGAACTATTATAGAATTCACATATAATTTTTTTTTCACATAATAAATTTTATATTTGAGTTTCATTAATTATACTAATTATGATTCATACTAATTTATACTAATTGTTATATTGTTACTTCTATTAATATGAATGTGAAAATATATGAATACAAAATTTACAGTCCAAGTTACTAAGTTTTGTGTTTTATCACACATCTTAACATTCAGTAATTTTATTAGAATTTTATTATAATGATTACAGCTGTAATTAATAAGATACTTCAGTTAATACATTTGGAATTTATATATCATAACTATTAATTGAACAATCTTTTTTGGACTTATTTATATATATTATTGATTTGATGATAATTTATAAAATTTAAACTAAACCTTTTAACCAAATAGTAATAATAACGTCGCACTTCTATCAAACAGATCGACTTTTCTGATATTTTTACAAAATTGTTCAATACTAATATTATTCTTAATTTATTAAATGCATTAAACTTTATCCGACTGAGAAGGTGAAATTCAGCTTACAATTGTCGCAAAAATGTTATCAGTAAAAAATAACATCAATTCATACATGAGCGATTCGCGAAGATAATTCTTTGATACATAATTATGCGGTTATTTGATTAATTTGTTTATTCAAATGTATTTTGATCAATTATTTTAAAAATAATATTTTGAACATAACGGTCACATGATTAGGACGTATAAGAGGAATCAATTACAATTATGCTTGCCAAAAGAGCTTTCGAGTTCTTTCAAAAATGGCGATAAAATCGCTGATAGTGGTGATTGCCACATTAGCTCTGTTACATGTAAGTAAAAAGCAATCGTAATGAGAAAAATATGAATGTAAAAATTTATATTTTACATTCGAAATGTACTTGATTATAACATAAACGCGGATTTTATTAATATGATAAAATATAATTTATATTTGGTATAGTCTTCAAATGGAACTCCATTATTTGGATTTGATAATAACTTAGGAAGTCCCACACAAAATGCAGAGCCACGTGAATCGACTGGATATGTTCCTGGAAGCATTATACAAGGTATTATTTTAATTAGATATTTTATAATATATTTTATCTTACATTCTCGAGCGATATTTTTATGTTTCGTTAGAAAATCCGTTTTGGTAAAGTCAAAATAGATTTGTATATTTATAATTTGCTTTTATCAGGCATTAGCCAGGCTGTAGGAAGTGGATTCAATCAAATAGGCTTAAATGGAATTGGAAACACTATTACGGATTTTGGAACACAAGCAGGAAGATTCGTATGTTCTACAAACCTACCCTCAAGTTAATTTTTAATTCAAAATTACAAATTTTGTTTTTATTTTTAAGGTATCTATTGTGCCTAATATTTGGGGAAATATCGCAAAAAATGTATTTGATAACATTGAAGTACCTGCGTCGAGTAGTAGATTTCCCGTATTTGGTTCAGTTTTCCAAAATATGATTACAAGATCAACAATGAGAAAAGCACAAGATTTAGCGAGGAAATTTGAATATGAAGTTTCAAGAAGTGCAATGTATAATATGGAAGTATTAGATGCAGATTTCGCAGAATTTGAAAGATATACCAAAAGATATGAAGCAATAGGAAAATACGAAATTCATCGTCAAGTCACAGAGGTAAAAGTATAATAAATAATAATAATAATTCAAAAAAATCTATTTAAGTGCCAAACTTTTAAACTTTAATTAATTAGGTAAGCAACAGTTTAGACGATCTATTACAAAATGAGAAGATGTCAGAAGCAGCAAAACAATGCATAAGAGAACAACACGAAAAAGCGCAAGAAGTAATGCAAAGTGCAGATGATGCTTTAAAAACTTGTTTAGAAGAAAGAAGAGACGAAGCAAATGCTATTTACAATGAAACTCAACAAACCGTACACGAGTTAGGAAAGAAAACCGAAGAAATAGCAAAAGAATATGCAGCATGCTTGCAATTACTACCAAACACACAAAATACGGAACGATGCTTCCAAGGGGTAACTATTTTTCATATTATTACCAAAACAAAATTGCAACAAATAAATTATAGTAATATTACAACACACACCTCATACAATATGCTAATTTTGATATTTTCAAAAGGTAAAACAACATCAAATTATTGTTCAACAAGAATTTGAAGATAAAGTTAAAGAACTGTCAGATAGACTAGAAATGCTAAAAGAAGAAGTAGAAGAATGTGCTTTACCAGCAGTGCAGCAAGCAGAAGAAGAAGTTCAGAAAATTATTGAAGCTGCCAAGGAGTGCCTCAAATTAGAAGATCCAGGGACAGAAACCCCAACAGAAGAACCTGCAGAGTCAAAGGAACCTGTGGAAGAATCAGAACAGCCATCAGTTGAACCCGAGCAACCAGCAGTTGAACCCGAGCAACCAGCAGTTGAACCCGAGCAACCAGCAGTTGAGCCAGAACAGCCAGAACAGCCAGAACAGCCAGCAGTTGAGCCAGAACAGCCAGCTGTTGAGCCAGAACAGCCAGCCGTTGAGCCAGAACAGCCAGCCGTTGAGCCAGAACAGCCAGCCGTTGAGCCAGAACAGCCAGCCGTTGAGCCAGAACAGCCAGCCGTTGAGCCAGAACAGCCAGCCGTTGAGCCAGAACAGCCAGCCGTTGAGCCAGAACAGCCAGCCGTTGAGCCAGAACAGCCAGCCGTTGAGCCAGAACAGCCAGCCGTTGAGCCAGAACAGCCAGCCGTTGAGCCAGAACAGCCAGCCGTTGAGCCAGAACAGCCAGCCGTTGAGCCAGAACAGCCAGCCGTTGAGCCAGAACAGCCAGCCGTTGAGCCAGAACAGCCAGCCGTTGTGCCAGAACAGCCAGCCGTTGAGCCAGAACAGCCAGCCGTTGAGCCAGAACAGCCAGCCGTTGAGCCAGAACAGCCAGCCGTTGAGCCAGAACAGCCAGCCGTTGAGCCAGAACAGCCAGCCGTTGAGCCAGAACAGCCAGCCGTTGAACCAGAACATCCAGCAGTTGAACCCGAGCAACCAGCAGTTGAACCCGAGCAACCAGCAGTTGAACCCGAGCAACCAGCAGTTGAACCCGAGCAACCAGCAGTTGAACCCGAGCAACCAGCAGTTGAACCCGAGCAACCAGCAGTTGAACCCGAGCAACCAGCAGTTGAACCCGAGCAACCAGCAGTTGAACCCGAGCAACCAGCAGTTGAACCAGAACAGCCAGTAGTTGAACCCGAGCAGCCAGCCGTTGAACCCGAGCAGCCCGCCGTTGAACCAGAACAGCCCGCCGTTGAACCAGAACAGCCCGCCGTTGAACCAGAACAGCCCGCCGTTGAACCAGAACAGCCCGCCGTTGAACCCGAGCAACCAGCAGTTGAACCCGAGCAACCAGCAGTTGAACCCGAGCAACCAGCAGTTGAACCCGAGCAACCAGCAGTTGAACCCGAGCAACCAGTAGTTGAACCCGAGCAACCAGCAGTTGAACCCGAGCAACCAGCAGTTGAAACCGAGCAACCAGCAGTTGAACCCGAGCAACCAGCAGTTGAACCCGAGCAACCAGCAGTTGAACCCGAGCAACCAGCAGTTGAACCCGAGCAACCAGCAGTTGAACCCGAGCAACCAGCAGTTGAACCCGAGCAACCAGCAGTTGAACCCGAGCAACCAGCAGTTGAACCCGAGCAACCAGCAGTTGAACCCGAGCAACCAGCAGTTGAACCCGAACAACCAGCAGTTGAACCCGAGCAACCAGCAGTTGAACCCGAGCAACCAGCAGTTGAACCCGAGCAACCAGTAGTTGAACCCGAGCAGCCAGCAGTTGAACCCGAGCAACCAGCAGTTGAACCAGAACAGCCAGCAGTTGAACCAGAACAGCCAGCAGTTGAACCAGAACAGCCAGCAGTTGAACCCGAGCAACCAGCAGTTGAACCCGAGCAACCAGCAGTTGAACCCGAGCAACCTGCAGTTGAACCCGAGCAACCTGCAGTTGAACCCGAGCAACCAGCTGTAGAGCCAGAGCAGCCAGCAGTTGAGTCAGAGCAGCCAGCAGTTGAGCCAGAGCAGCCAGCAGTTGAACCCGAAGAGCCAGCAGTTGAACCCAAAGAGCCAGCAGTGGAACCCGAACAACCAGCAGTTGAACCCGAGCAACCAGCTGTTGAACCCGAGCAACCAGCTGTTGAACCCGAACAACCAGCAGTTGAACCCGAACAACCAGCAGTTGAACCCGAACAACCAGCTGTTGAACCCGAACAACCAGCAGTTGAACCCGAACAACCAGCAGTTGAGCCAGAACAGCCATCAGTTGAAGCCGAACAACCAGCAGTTGAACCCGAACAGCCAGCAGTTGAGCCAGAACAGCCAGCAGTTGAGCCAGAACAGCCAGCAGTTGAACCAGAACAGCCAGCCGTTGAGCCAGAACAGCCAGCCGTTGAGCCAGAACAGCCAGCCGTTGAGCCAGAACAGCCAGCCGTTGAGCCAGAACAGCCAGCCGTTGAGCCAGAACAGCCAGCCGTTGAGCCAGAACAGCCAGCCGTTGAGCCAGAACAGCCAGCCGTTGAGCCAGAACAGCCAGCCGTTGAGCCAGAACAGCCAGCCGTTGAGCCAGAACAGCCAGCCGTTGAGCCAGAACAGCCAGCCGTTGAGCCAGAACAACCAGCCGTTGAGCCAGAACAGCCAGCCGTTGAGCCAGAACAGCCAGCCGTTGAGCCAGAACAGCCAGCCGTTGAGCCAGAACAGCCAGCCGTTGAGCCAGAACAGCCAGCCGTTGAGCCAGAACAGCCAGCCGTTGAGCCAGAACATCCAGCAGTTGAACCCGAGCAACCAGCAGTTGAACCCGAGCAACCTGCAGTTGAACCCGAGCAACCAGCAGTTGAACCCGAGCAACCAGCAGTTGAGCCAGAACAGCCAGTAGTCGAACTCGAGCAGCCAGCCGTTGAACCCGAGCAGCCCGCCGTTGAACCAGAACAGCCCGCCGTTGAACCAGAACAGCCCGCCGTTGAACCAGAACAGCCCGCCGTTGAACCAGAACAGCCCGCCGTTGAACCGAGCAACCAGCAGTTGAACCCGAGCAACCAGCAGTTGAACCCGAGCAACCAGCAGTTGAACCCGAGCAACCAGCAGTTGAACCCGAGCAACCAGCAGTTGAACCCGAGCAACCAGCAGTTGAACCCGAGCAACCAGCAGTTGAACCCGAGCAACCAGCAGTTGAACCCGAGCAACCAGGAGTTGAACCCGAGCAGCCAGTAGTTGAACCCGAGCAGCCAGCCGTTGAACCCGAGCAGCCAGCCGTTGAACCCGAGCAACCAGCAGTTGAACCCGAGCAACCAGCAGTTGAACCCGAGCAACCAGCAGTTGAACCCGAGCAACCTGCAGTTGAACCCGAGCAACCAGCTGTAGAGCCAGAACAGCCAGCAGTTAAACCAGAACAGCCAGCAGTTGAGCCAGAGCAGCCAGCAGTTGAGCCAGAGCAGCCAGCAGTTGAGCCAGAGCAGCCAGCAGTTGAGCCAGAGCAGCCAGCAGTTGAACCCGAAGAGCCAGCAGTTGAACCCAAAGAGCCAGCAGTTGAACCCGAACAACCAGCAGTTGAACCCGAGCAACCAGCAGTTGAACCCGAACAACCAGCTGTTGAACCCGAACAACCAGCAGTTGAACCCGAACAACCAGCTGTTGAATCCGAACAACCAGCAGTTGAACCCGAACAACCAGCAGTTGAACCCGAACAACCAGCAGTTGAACCCGAACAACCAGCAGTTGAACCCGAACAACCAGCAGTTGAACCCGAACAACCAGCAGTTGAACCCGAACAACCAGCAGTTGAACCCGAACAACCAGCAGTTGAACCAGAACAGCCAGCAGTTGAGCCAGAGCAGCCAGCAGTTGAGCCAGAGCAGCCAGCAGTTGAGCCAGAGCAGCCAGCAGTTGAGCCAGAGCAGCCAGCAGTTGAGCCAGAGCAGCCAGCAGTTGAACCCGAAGAGCCAGCAGTTGAACCCAAAGAGCCAGCAGTGGAACCCGAACAACCAGCAGTTGAACCCGTACAACCAGCAGTTGAACCCGAGCAACCAGCTGTTGAACCCGAACAACCAGCAGTTGAACCCGAACAACCAGCAGTTGAACCCGAACAACCAGCAGTTGAACCCGAACAACCAGCAGTTGAACCCGAACAACCAGCAGTTGAACCCGAACAACCAGCAGTTGAACCCGAACAACCAGCAGTTGAACCCGAACAACCAGCAGTTGAACCCGAACAACCAGCAGTTAAACCCGAACAACCAGCAGTTGAACCCGAACAACCAGCAGTTAAACCCGAGCAACCAGCTGTTGAACCCGAACAACCAGCAGTTGAACCCGAACAACCAGCAGTTGAACCCGAACAACCAGCAGTTGAACCCGAACAGCCAGCAGTTGAGCCAGAACAGCCAGCAGTTGAAGCCGAACAACCAGCAGTTGAACCCGAACAACCAGCAGTTGAACCCGAGCAACCAGCAGTTGATCCCGAACAACCAGCAGTTGAGCCAGAACAGCCAGCAGTTGAGCCAGAACAGCCAGCAGTTGAACCAGAACAGCCAGCAGTTGAGCCAGAACAGCCAGCAGTTAAGCCAGAACAGCCAGCGGTTGAGCCAGAACAGCCAGCGGTTGAGCCAGAACAGCAGCCAGAACAGCAGCCAGAACAGCCAGAACAGCAGCCAGAACAGCCAGAACAGCCAGAACAGCAGCCAGAACAGCCATCAGTAGAGCCAGAACAGCCAGCAGTTGAGCCAGAACAGCCAGGAGTTGAGCCAGAACAGCCCGCCGTTGAACCCGAGCAACCAGCCGTTGAGCCAGAACAGCCCGCCGTTGAACCCGAGCAACCAGCCGTTGAACCCGAGCAACCAGCCGTTGAACCCGAGCAACCAGCCGTTGAACCCGAGCAACCAGCCGTTGAACCCGAGCAACCAGCCGTTGAACCCGAGCAACCAGCCGTTGAACCCGAGCAACCAGCCGTTGAACCCGAGCAACCAGCCGTTGAACCCGAGCAACCAGCCGTTGAACCCGAGCAACCAGCCGTTGAAACCCGAGCAACCAGCCGTTGAACCCGAGCAACCAGCCGTTGAACCCGAGCAACCTGCCGTTGAACCCGAGCAACCAGCCGTTGAACCCGAGCAACCAGCCGTTGAACCCGAGCAACCAGCAGTTGAACCCGAGCAACCAGCAGTTGAACCCGAGCAACCAGCAGTTGAACCCGAGCAACCAGCAGTTGAACCCGAGCAACCAGCAGTTGAACCCGAGCAACCAGCAGTTGAACCCGAGCAACCAGCAGTTGAACCCGAGCAACCAGCAGTTGAACCCGAGCAACCAGCAGTTGAACCCGAGCAACCAGCAGTTGAACCCGAGCAACCAGCAGTTGAACCCGAGCAACCAGCAGTTGAACCCGAGCAACCAGCAGTTGAGCCAGAACAGCCAGTAGTTGAACCCGAGCAGCCAGCCGTTGAACCAGAACAGCCCGCCGTTGAACCAGAACAGCCCGCCGTTGAACCAGAACAGCCCGCCGTTGAACCCGAACAACCAGCAGTTGAACCCGAGCAACCAGCAGTTGAACCCGAGCAGCCAGCAGTTGAACCCGAGCAGCCAGCCGTTGAACCCGAGCAGCCAGCCGTTGAACCCGAGCAGCCCGCCGTTGAACCAGAACAGCCAGCAGTTGAACCCGAGCAACCAGCAGTTGAACCCGAGCAACCAGCAGTTGAACCCGAGCAACCAGCAGTTGAACCCGAGCAACCAGCAGTTGAACCCGAGCAACCAGCAGTTGAACCTGAGCAACCTGCAGTTGAACCCGAGCAACCAGCTGTAGAGCCAGAACAGCCAGCAGTTGAACCAGAACAGCCAGCAGTTGAGCCAGAGCAGCCAGCAGTTGAGCCAGAGCAGCCAGCAGTTGAACCCGAAGAGCCAGCAGTTGAACCCGAAGAGCCAGCAGTTGAACCCAAAGAGCCAGCAGTGGAACCCGAACAACCAGCAGTTGAACCCGAACAACCAGCAGTTGAACCCGAGCAACCAGCAGTTGAACCCGAACAACCAGCAGTTGAACCCGAACAACCAGCAGTTGAACCCGAACAACCAGCAGTTGAACCCGAACAACCAGCAGTTGAACCCGAACAACCAGCAGTTGAACCCGAACAACCAGCAGTTGAACCCGAACAGCCAGCAGTTGAGCCAGAACAGCCAGCAGTTGAGCCAGAACAGCCAGCAGTTGAACCCGAACAGCCAGCAGTTGAAGCCGAACAACCAGCAGTTGAACCCGAACAACCAGCAGTTGAGCCAGAACAGCCAGCAGTTGAGCCAGAACAGCCAGCAGTTGAGCCAGAACAGCCAGCAGTTAAGCCAGAACAGCCAGCAGTTGAAGCCGAACAACCAGCAGTTGAACCCGAACAACCAGCAGTTGAACCCGAGCAACCAGCAGTTGATCCCGAACAACCAGCAGTTGAGTCAGAACAGCCAGCAGTTGAGCCAGAACAGCCAGCAGTTGAGCCAGAACAGCCAGCAGTTGAGCCAGAACAGCCAGCAGTTGAGCCAGAACAGCCAGCAGTTGAGCCAGAACAGCCAGCAGTTGAGCCAGAACAGCCAGCAGTTGAGCCAGAACAGCCAGCGGTTGAGCCAGAACAGCCAGCGGTTGAGCCAGAACAGCCAGCGGTTGAGCCAGAACAGCAGCCAGAACGGCCAGAACAGCAGCCAGAAGAACAGCCAGCAGTAGAGCCAGAACAGCCAGAACAGCCAGCAGTTGAGCCAGAACAGCCTGCAGTTGAGCCAGAACAGCCTGCAGTTGAGCCAGAACAGCCTGCAGTTGAGCCAGAACAACCAGCAGTTGAGCCAGAACAACCAGCAGTTGAACCCGAGCAACCAGCCGTTGAACCCGAGCAACCAGCCGTTGAACCCGAGCAACCAGCCGTTGAACCCGAGCAACCAGCCGTTGATCCCGAGCAACCAGCCCTTGAACCCGAACAACCAGCCGTTGAACCCGAGCAACCAGCCGTTGAACCTGAACAACCACCAGTTGAGCCCGAGCAACCACCAGTTGAGCCCGAGCAACCACCAGTTAAACCCGAGCAACCACCAGTTGAGCCCGAACAACCAGCAGTTGAACCCGAGCAACCAGCAGTTGAGCCAGAACAGCCAGCCGTTGAGCCAGAACAGCCAGCCGTTGAGCCAGAACAGCCGGCGGTTGAGCCAGAACAGCCGGCGGTTGAGCCAGAACAGCCAGCAGTTGAGCCAGAACAGCCAGCAGTTGAGCCAAAACAGCCAGCCGTTGAGCCAGAACAGCCAGCCGTTGAGCCAGAACAGCCAGCCGTTGAGCCAGAACAGCCAGCCGTTGAGCCAGAACAGCCAGCCGTTGAGCCAGAACAACCAGCCGTTGAACCCGAACAACCAGCAGTTGAACCCGAGCAGCCAGCAGTTGAACCCGAGCAGCCAGCAGTTGAGCCAGAACAGCCAGCAGTTGAGCCAGAACAACCAGCAGTTGAGCCAGAACAGCCAGCCGTTGAGCCAGAACAGCCAGCCGTTGAACCCGAGCAATCAGCCGTTGAACCCGAACAACCAGCTGTTAAGCCAGAACAGCCAGCAGTTGAACCCGAGCAACCCGCAGTTGAGCCAGAACAGCCAGCAGTTGAACCCGAGCAACCCGCAGTTGAGCCAGAACAGCCAGCCGTTGAGCCAGAACAACCAGCAGTTGAGCCAGAACAGCCAGCCGTTGAGCCAGAACAGCCAGCCGTTGAGCCAGAACAGCCAGCCGTTGAGCCAGAACAGCCAGCCGTTGAGCCAGAACAGCCAGCCGTTGAGCCAGAACAGCCAGCCGTTGAACCCGAGCAACCAGCAGTTGAACCCGAGCAACCAGCAGTTGAACCCGAGCAACCAGCAGTTGAACCCGAGCAACCAGCAGTTGAACCCGAGCAGCCAGCAGTTGAGCCCGAGCAACCAGCAGTTGAGCCAGAACAGCCAGCAATTGAACCCGAGCAGCCAGCAGTGGAACCCGAACAACCAGCAGTTGAACCCGAACAACCAGCTGTTGAACCCGAACAACCAGCAGTTGAACCCGAACAACCAGCAGTTGAGCCAGATCAGCCAGCAGTTGAACCCGAGCAACCAGCAGTTGAACCCGAGCAACCAGCAGTTGAGCCAGAACAGCCAGCAGTTGAGCCAGAACAGCCAGCAGTTGAGCCAGAACAGCCAGCAGTTGAGCCAGAACAGCCAGCAGTTGAGCCAGAACAGCCAGCAGTTGAGCCAGAACAGCCAGCAGTTGAGCCAGAACAGCCAGCAGTTGAGCCAGAACAGCCAGCAGTTGAGCCAGAACAGCCGGCAGTTGAGCCAGAACAGCCGGCAGTTGAGCCAGAACAGCCGGCAGTTGAGCCAGAACAGCCAGCAGTTGAACCCGAGCAACCAGCAGTTGAGCCAGAACAGCCAGCAGTTGAACCCGAGCAACAAGCAGTTGAACCCGAGAACAGCCAGCAGTTGAGCCAGAACAGCCAGCAGTTGAGCCAGAACAGCCAGCAGTTGAGCCAGAACAGCCAGCAGTTGAGCCAGAACAGCCAGCAGTTGAGCCAGAAAAGCCAGCAGTTGAGCCAGAAAGCCAGCAGTTGAGCCAGAACAACCAGCAGTTGAGCCAGAACAGCCAGCAGTTGAGCCAGAACAACCAGCAGTTGAGCCAGAACAGCCAGCAGTTGAGCCAGAACAGCCAGCAGTTGAGCCAGAACAGCCAGCAGTTGAGCCAGAACAGCCAGCAGTTGAGCCAGAACAGCCAGCAGTTGAGCCAGAACAACCAGCAGTTGAGCCAGAACAGCCAGCAGTTAAGCCAGAACAACCAGCAGTTGAACCCGAGCAACCAGCAGTTGAACCCGAGCAACCAGCAGTTGAACCCGAGCAACCAGCAGTTGAACCCGAGCAACCAGCAGTTGATCCAGAACAGCCAGCAGTTGAGCCCGAACAACCAGCAGTTGAGCCCGAACAACCAACAGTTGAACCCGAGCAACCAGCAGTTGAGCCCGAACAACCAGCAGTTGAGCCAGTACAGCCAGCAGTTGAACCCGAGAAACCAGCAGTTGAGCCAGTACAGCCAGCAGTTGAACCCGAGAAACCAGCAGTTGAGCCAGAACAGCCCTTAGTTGAACCCGAACAACCAGCAGTTGAACCCGAGCAACCAGCAGTTGAACCCGAGCAACCAGCAGTTGAACCCGAGCAACCAGCAGTTGAACCCGAGCAACCAGCAGTTGAACCCGAGCAACCAGCAGTTGAACCCGAGCAACCAGCAGTTGAGCCAGAACAGCCAGCAGTTGAGCCAGAACAGCCAGCAGTTGAGCCAGAACAGCCAGCAGTTGAGCCAGAACAGCCAGCAATTGAGCCAGAACAGCCAGCAGTTGAGCCAGAACAGCCTGCAGTTGAGCCAGAACAGCCTGCAGTTGAGCCAGAACAGCCTGCAGTTGAGCCAGAACAGCCAGCAGTTGAGCCAGAACAGCCAGCAGTTGAGCCAGAACAGCCAGCAGTTGAGCCAGAACAGCCAGCAGTTGAGCCAGAACAGCCAGCAGTTGAGCCAGAACAGCCAGCAGTTGAACCCGAGCAGCCAGCAGTTGAACCCGAGCAGCCAGCAGTTGAGCCAGAACAGCCAGCAGTTGAGCCAGAACAGCCAGCAGTTGAGCCAGAACAGCCAGCAGTTGAACCCGAGCAACCAGCAGTTGAGCCAGAACAGCCCGCAGTTAAACCCGAGCAACCAGCAGTTGAGCCACCAGTAAAACCTACTACCACGGTTGATAAGGTAAGTAAACAATTCGCCTAATATAATAATATACTCGACATAGGTTTTACACATTTTTTATATTTCAGATCGCAAAGATGGTAGATGATGTGATCGATAATGCCTTGGAAGCACTTAGTGGATTCTTGGGTCGGATCAACCTTGGATCGCGAAAAGTTTAAGCTTGAATGATGATTGATACTCGATTATGAAATTATTTGAAATATATCAATAGTTCTCTTATAAAGAATTATGTTATCTAAAGAATTTTGTATTAATGCCATACATTCTAAATTTTTGTTTGAGATATAAATAAAAGTAATATAATAATGCATTTTGTTCTAAGTCTTTTCCCGAAGGAGAAGTTTTTTCTCGCAAAAAAATCTGATTTTTCTGATTTTATGTTTCCTCGAACTTTCAAGAGATTCGAAATGCTGGAACTTCCCGTACAAGAATTAAATATTCGAGATTACCAGATTCGAATATTCGAAAAATCATTTATCAATGAATGTCAATCAATGGTTAATAACAATCGTTTTAAACATTTTCAAATATTTAATTATTATTACTATATATGATATCGTTCATATAATATACATTCTCGATGTTATTGCTCAAAACACTTAGAAATGTTCACATTAACAAGAGATGCCAAATGAATTCATATTTTTTTTATTATAGCACTATATAACTTTTACTATATATAATAAATTTTACTATATATGAATTGTAAATCTAAAATTTATATTTAAAGTATAAAACAGTATTCGAATATATGTTCCATGACTTGGGATGTAACTCCTTAATTCAGAGTTGCTAGAAGGCAACCAAGTGTTTGCATATTCTCTTTCTGATGAGATTATATTATTTTTAAGACTGTTGTGAATATAATAAATGATTTTCAAATGTAAAATTTAAACTAGATTTGTATATGATAATACTAATATTTCTTTAGATTTTTTGATATATTTTCGTATTATTTTTTTTCTATATCGAGTATATATATATATATATATATATATATATATATATATATATATATTACGTATAAAATAAAGTATTTAAATTGTTACCATTTTATATTTTCACCCTATTATTATTATTTCACTTTCTTATTAAAGTCAGAATTATCCTTTTGCACTTATTTTATATCGTGTTATTTAATTATATATGTATATATATATATATATATATATATATATATAGATATTAGGGTGGTCCTTAATATGGACATTTTCGTATGTCCTTGCTCCTAGGGGCTCGAATGCTTCCAAATTGATAAAAAAAAGTTCTCTGTAAGTTTTAGCTCTTAATATTAACTTTTAGATAGAGCGCAATTCAATCAAAGTTTCAGAAGGAATTAGCATGGAAAAAATTTCAAAAATTTTAAAAATGTTTTTTAAATATAACTTAGCAAATAAATGAATGAGTTTAATTGAAATTTCGACGCTCTTCAAAACAAATTATAAAAAACTAGTTATGTAAAGCATCGAATTTTTAATAAATCATGACATGATTTGTCACTCTTGATTCACTCATCGCTCCGTTATCATTTTTTTAAATTTTATTTTCAATAGCACTCACTCAGAATACATGACCAATCTACGAGCTATTTGTTTTATGTCATTCACTCGCACACATATAATATCAAATATTATATTGATATTTAGAGAATCACTTCAATAAGTGATTCTACTATTCTGTTCATATAAAGGTATGATAGTTCTAAGAGTTCTCCATATTATCATTGAAAGAACTGCTATGTCGTCAGCAAAGGTAGTTGTTGTGGATGATTGAAGAGTTGAAAAATCACTAGTGAAGAAGATATATAGAAACGGCGCCAAAATACTGCCTTGTGGAACTCCTGCCTCAATCTGATGAGATATTGAAGTTTCAGTGTTGACACGTACTTTGAATTTCGTATTGGCGAGATAAGATACTAGAATATTATAATAGCCACATGGAAGTAGAGATCTAATCTTAATTTAATCCTTACGAAACTTTGATTGGATTGCGCTTTATCTAAAAGTTAATATTAAAAGCTAAAACTTTTAGAGATATTTTTTTACCAATTAGGAAGCATTTGAGCCATTGGAGCAAATAAATTCAAAAATGTCCATATTAAGGACCACCCTAATATATATGGACATGTTTCGTTATATATATATATATATATATATATATATATATATATATATGTTTTTAAAAATAAGATGCAGATGTGACTGATTGCTTCATCAGAGTAAGAAATATATAACTGCAATTCCATACTGCACTCGTTCTTTCTTGACGATTTCGCCAAGAATTTGACCAATTGTCCCACAAACGTCGTATTCGCCTGATTTAGCATTTCAGGCTATTCTCTAAACTCGAAAGACTATTGCCTGAACATCGTTTTGACTCAATTAAAAACATGAAAGCCAATCAAAAAGGCAAAAGTGTTGGCATAGTTGCATTGTATCAGAAAAGGATTCTTTTGAGGGGGATAAATTAAATTTAAAAGAATAGGTGAAGATTTCAAATGTTGTAAATGATGTCTAACTCATATTTGTTCACAGTACACAGTAGTATATGAGAAAACATCCATAAGCGATCTCAAAACTGAATTACGACTTTTCAACGATTTTTTAGCATTCCGGATGTTTGAATTTAATTTTAGATTTTTATATATTTTGCTACATAGTACAGTATAGAGTAGTGTATGAGACAACACACATAGACGAGTTCAAAAGCGAATTATTACTTTTGAACGATTTTTGTGCATTCCGAATAATTGAATTTTATTTTAAATTTTTCATATATCTTGCTTTATTTGTCGCTTAATTAGTAGGTAAAAGATTTGAAAAGTATATAGACCTAACTTAAGATAACAGCAGTAAAAAAATCTGCAACTATGTTCTAAGAAGTCATTTACTACTATCTTTCATACTACAGGTGATAAATTTTCAAACTCGGAGAGTAAATATGATTTATGGTGATTTGCTGCTATATATATATATATATATATATATATATATATATATATTATATATACATGTATGAATATGAACTCATAAATCTTTATATGTAAAAATAAGGTAAAAATATGCTTATTTTTTATAGTATATTTGCAAATATTACAAAAAAAAATTTTATTTTTTTTATTGCTATTTTATTATCTTAAAATTTTTACCTTGTGCAAGAATTTTGAGCTTGATTGGTGGTCAAATAGACTTTAATATGATGAACTTGATGATTAATTATTATTTATTGATGATTATTAATTGTATTTAATGTTCGAATGCTTTTTTTCAGCTCTTTTTTTCAGAAGCGAAATTCGTGCAGCTACTATGATTATTATAAAATTACTATCCTTTTAATATTAACTATGAATAAGCTTGACAAGAGCCTAAAATAATATCTATTATTATTAATTACGACTTGCTTATGAATAAATAAAAATAAATAAATAAATAAAAGCTGGGTTAAGATAGTTAAAAATTGAATGCCAAAAAACAAATTATAAATTTTAATACTTTTATTGATACTTTTAAATTTCTACTTTAAAATATATACTTTTAAACTTCAATAATCCAATAAGTGATTATAATTAGAATTTATGAATTCATCAAGGATTATTATCTTGTGCTAATAAAAAAAGTAAACATGTGACGTAAGAAGAATATAAAAGAGTCAATAATATTTTGATAACAATTGGAATTAAAAATTGACTTGAATTATGGCACGTGAAGATATTGTATATAAGCAGCAAAAACGAAAAAAGACGAACAGACTGTTAACCATCCAAATAAATGCACCATGACTTTCGTAAAGGCATTGCTTGTGGCTTTCGCCGCTATTACCTTCATTCAGGTAAATGTTTTATTTTTATGAAATAATAAGTTTCGTACATTATGTGTAATTATGGTCCATATATAAAATAAAGTGTTACAAAAATAAAGTAAAAAAGTAATCATTTATTTTAGATTACTTTGGGATCTCCTTTGGTTTTCCATACTAGCCTTGTTGCTGATGATCAAGTGCCAAAAGCTGAATTAGAAGTATCTGGATCTCTAATTGATGAATTGGAAAGAGGTTATAAATATAAAATTGATACAGTTTTGTAACAGTGTATTTTTATGACATAACTATGTAAAATGTTACGTGATAATAGGTATAGCAAAAAATGAAGTTGAACCTGAAACATCAGTTGTGGTACCAGAAAATGTGGAAAATTCGGAAGCCGTAGCTGAAGTATCAGAACCAGTTAGCAATCAGGAACAAAAAGTAATTGTCAAATAATATCGATATAAATTCAAAGTAGTGCATATATTAATTTTCTTGTACTATTTCAGGAAGAGCCAATAAGCAACAATTTTTTTGGTGATGCAGCAAATGCAGTGAATGGTTTCTTTAAAAGTTTTTAAGCGGCAACTAAATTTCTGATTATAGCAATATGAAAATATTTATTTATAATGAATCTGAGATTTATTTTATATTTTAAATTTTCCAAATTAAATATAACCGTATATAAATAAACTGTTTATTACTACTGAATAGTTTAATTGTGTTTATAATTTTTGGTTGTAATTATATATAAAATAATTTTGAATCATAAAAATTGATTTGTTTGATTGATTGAGAAATAGATAAAAAAATATATTGGTAGCAATTATTATGGTGGTTTATTTAATTTTTACATGATGCAATAAAAAGTAATTATTATAAAAATGTCGAATTTTTATTATATGCAAATGGCACGCCTAATTGGCCTATTAGTAAATTTCCATCAAATAGTTATAAATACATATTTATAAATATAAATTTAATTAATATTATATACTATTGTATCTTTGTCTACGAGATTAGCGATAAAATTTATTTTTTCAAATTAAAATATTGATTATTATTTAGGATCCTAGGATGATATCTTATTTAAGATATGCACTACATTCCATATAGTAATTATATATAAATTTTTTATATAATGTATTTCAAAGGCATGCTTAAAAATATTTCATTTGATATGAAAGTACGGGAATGAAAATTTAATAATGTCAATTTTATTTGACTTTTAATTTGACATATAAAGTAGTAAAATTTCAGTCGACTTTCAATGGTAAATATAAATATTAGTAAGATAATTAGAACAGTAAAAACCAATTTTCTAAAATGTTGTTACATAGGCAAAGCATATTTTAGTAGGTTAAATAAAATGTTTTTATAGAAATTGTAATTATGCAAAACATGTTGAATTTGAATTTTAATAAAAATCCTTATATATTTTCTTGATATGATTAATATTTTATCAATAATTATTAAATTTAATAATACTTATAAAAATTTACATGATATGAATAACTTTTGCATAGATTTTAAAGACCAATGTTTTTCTAAGTAATATCGAATTATAATAATATTAACTTATAAAAATAATAACATTACAATGAAACAGTTTAAATTTTTTCACAAAAAATATGATTTTGTCTTTTATTGAATTTATTTTTACTGGGTAATATATGATCACTACATATTGGCATTTTCCGTAGGTATAACACTGTTGTGCTGTAAGGTTTTTTACACAACATGTTTAAAGGTTTTACAATCATTATCAATGAAAATATTTAAAAATATACAATTACACTTCAAAAATACTAATAATTACAGAAACAAATTAAAATTATAAGTAACTCAAATCAGATTAACAATTTTTTAAGAAAAAGTCAATACTAAGAATGTCGTCTATGTATGACAATGCCACCTATATTACTATAATGATACTAAACTTTTTATAATTCAAGATATTTCAATGTTACGGCCTTACAATCTTATTAATTTAAAAATGCGCATTAGAATATAATTATAGAATCAAATTAATTAATTTATTATTTGTGCAACTGCTAAATTTAAAATAAATATGAATTAACACTGTTTCTGAATTTCGATTATATAAAAATAGAATGATCAACTAATTTTTCAACGTGACGGAGAAAATGTAAATAAAGATAAGACAGAATAATATTTTTCCAGAATGATCTGTGCGACAATATTTATATTTTAATGATTGGATAACTGACATTGGAAATGTTTTGACAAAAGTCATGTGAATATTTAGTATAAAGAAGAAATTTAGACTCAAATGGTAGCAGACGGATTAGGTCCTAAGCAAAGACAAAATGGCATTCTTCAAATCACTCCTCGCGGCTTTGGCTACCATCGCACTCATTCAGGTAATATTTTAGCCATCGTATTTTATATTAGAAATATTAGTTTTGAATTAATTTTTTAAAAAATAATTTAGACTTCCAATGGATCACCTTTGGTCATTCTTCCTGCCGCTGCCGGTGTCAACCGTGCTAACACTGATGCTATTGGCACTGGATTGGAAGTAACCGGAACTATTCCAGGAAACTTGATTGATGGTAATAAAATTTAATATTTTTATTTCACTTTAGTCTATCTTGCTTTTATAATATAATTTACAATATCTTTCAAATTGAAAATTTAACTAGTTGGTTTGGTATTTTGCCTTGGGGCAAGTTACATGAACTTCCCGATATGTATAATTAATTGACTTAATCAATAAAAACTAAATTAATTTATGAGTGATTAAAAGTATTCCGAATGGATTTATTACACATAATTGAAAACGAGTGAACACTTTGACAAGGAGTATATTCTAAAAGTAAATTTTCAGAAATCAACAATTGTTATAATTGAACCAGTTTCCATTGGACTTTGATGGCTTGATATGTTTATTAAAACCAAGTACTCTATCGTTATACCAAGTAAAATCGTCCAATTTTAATTTTAACAAACGTCAAAAAAACTACTAATTTTCTTAAACTTTGACGAATTTTTAAAATTAAACTACTCGTCGTAAGGTCGTAATGTTTCAATAAGTTGTATAAGACCATGATATATATCATCAAAAAAAGTTTCATTAAAATCGGTTCAATTTTTTTTTCAACAACGAATTACAAGAAAACGGCTCGGTAGATTTTCACCTAGAACTTATCAGTATCATTTCCAACTAATATCTTTCGAACAGTTTTTGATTTTTTAAAATCGATTCGGTAGTATGAGCTGAAATAAGGACGAAAAGTTTGACACTTTTTTTTCAAATTACAACGAAACGGCTTGGCAGATCGTCGCACAAAACTGACAAACAATAGTCCTCATTGAGATACATCAGATGTCTTTTATATTTCTGAAATCGGTTCAGGAATTTTTAAGAAAATTTTTAAGAAAGGTCTAATTTTGACAAATGCCAAAAACGATACCAATTTTTGCAAACTTTGACTAATTTTTAAAGTTAACCAATTGTCATAGAGCCGTAGTATTTTAGTATGATCTAAAAGACTATGGTATCTACCGCCAAAATAATAATAATAAAAATCGTCGAATTTTTTTTTTCTAACACTTTATTACAAGAAAACGGCTCGGCCGATCTTTACCTATCAGCACGATTCCCAATCAATATCTTTCGAATGGTTTTTGAATTTTCAAGATCGATTTAGAACTACGGGCTAAAACGTGGACAGAATTTTTTTCACTTTTCTGCTATTTACAAAGAAACGGCTTGGCTGATTGTCGCGCAAAATTGATAAACGCTAGTCCTCATTGAGATACATCGATCGACTTTTAAAGTTTTGAAATAGATTCAGCCATTTTTGAGAAAACGTCGATTTACGGTAAAAAAATCTGTTCACACACACACACATACATACTTCTTCCAAATTTGGTTTCATTCGATTCAGAATGGCTTGAAACGTCGAGAAATCATAAAATTAACGAATCG
This sequence comes from Ctenocephalides felis, assembly GCF_003426905.1. Taxonomy (NCBI): domain Eukaryota; kingdom Metazoa; phylum Arthropoda; class Insecta; order Siphonaptera; family Pulicidae; genus Ctenocephalides; species Ctenocephalides felis. The sequence goes on from NW_020537646.1 coordinate 26,812,583, forward strand.
GATTTTTGATAAAACATAAACTTCTTCTTCGGGAAGTTAATAATATAGTTATAAACTTGAAGTGTCAAATGATCCTAGAGTATATTAATACATACTTTGAAATAATATTATACCTACATCAACACTATTTGCTTCACACTTAGATATTTCCAAATAATTATAAATAAACTATTAGGAAAACTTAAACTTAACAGAATCTTTACAATTATGCTCATTGTAAATCGTAAATTCTATTTGTAATCTAGGTGTGAGCAGTTCAATTGGTGGAGCTTACAGCAAAGTTGGTTTAACCGGAACAGGCGGTATGATTAGTGATGTAGGAAGACATGGTGGTGGCATATTCAGCGAATACGGAAAAATGGTCAGTATTATCAATAAATATATGAAAATTGAATAGTGTCTTCTAATTGAAAAAAAAATCAATTTTATTACAGCTAAGTTCCATCCCAAACGGCTGGGGAAATATGTTTGACAACGCAGTCAACACTGCAGAAGGATTTTTAGGCGGTGGTTTAGGTGGTAACTTTTTGGGTGGCGGATTAGCTGGTCAGTTCTTCCCTCAACAACAACAACAACAACAACAACCACAGCAACAACAAGTACAACAGCCATGGACTCAAGTTCAACAACAATTGCCACAAATGCCCCAATATCCCCAACAATTACCTCAAATGCCCCAATACCCTCAACAATTGCCACAAATGCCCCAATACCCTCAACAAGTACCACAAATGCCCCAATACCCTCAACAAGTGCCACAAATGCCCCAATATCCCCAACAAGTACCACAACAATTACCTCAACAATTACCACAGCAACAACAGCCACAACAGTTGCCACAGCAATTGCCTCAAGTGCAACAACCACAAGTG
>NW_020537646.1:26814454-26853741 GCF_003426905.1 Ctenocephalides felis
AATTTGCAGATTATTTTCTAAATTATCATTTTTCTGCAGGGTTTTCAGCAAAGATCGTGACGAGATGGCACGCGCCAGATGTTTGTTGGGTCATATTTTCTTTACAATTCTTAGATTTTGTCATCGATTCCGGTAAGACAGAGTAAGGAAGATTAGCAATTGCTGCGGTAATTGCAATTGCAGTACGATTATAAGCATCTCTGAATTCGTACATACCTTTCTCAATACCTGTAGGGCATTTGCTATCACGCTCTTTCTTTTTCTCTGGGCCAAATATTGCATTTACCGTACCTTGCCACAGACGCTCACTTTGATATCCATCGCCCCAAAGGCCGATGTCATAAGTCCACCAAACCAAGGATCCAGCGATTGCCATCTTGATCGCCAGAGATCCAATTCTCAGTAAAAGACGAGGCTTTGGAGGTGGAGATGGTTTGAAACATGGTTCTGGACACATTTGATGCATTTCTTCAACTGTGCACATTCTGATCCGATGGCCCATTTCAAAAATAGGAGCATGGTTGGGTCTAGTATTGGGTTTTGGGCATGGCGGTTGGGTTGGTTTCAACTTCATGATTCTTGCCCCTGAGGATTCGGGATAGATAGTTGGCTTATCGCCTTTATTTAAATTGTTATCACATTTATCAGTTTTGATTGTGCAATCTGGCCTTAAATCGAACTTTGCTCGTACATACTCCGCCTTGTTGTACATCAGCATTTTGGTTTTGTTCCCGTCTGCCGTACATTCTGACTGTTTTACTAGCTTTGCAAGAACGGGATCTTCAATCGGCGCTTTACTTTTTTTTCCTTCGGGCATTTTATTTGGGATGGCTCGGTTTATTTATGTGGTGTGAAACTATTACAAATTATGTTAAACTTTGGAAAATTAATGGAATTTAAAATATTGAATCTGACATTTTGATTTGACGTTGCGTCGGTATAAAAATTGCTCTGCTTTTGTTTATGTTTTTAAATTTTGTACATTTGGAGACATTTCGCGTCTTTATAATTGTTGATTAGATAATTATAATTTATAAACGAAGGAACTCCAAAAGCAATGATTTTGGTTTGCGACTGATCGAATTTCATGCTGTAAGCCGATCGTCGATTTGTTTTTCGGATATATAACAAAGTAAATCTTTGGATCGAATTTGACATTATATGAATTATGACATGTATTTTAAATTGATTTTGTTGTTGATACATTTTAACGAGGTGAAAGAATCTCAATTTTTGGTCATATAATAAATTAATATTATATTTAGTATTTAGTATTGAAAAATTTATAATTTATAGTTTGGATTTAGTATTAAAAAATAGTTTATACATTGTAAGATCAACTCCAATCAGGTAGCGTGTAAAATATATGTATATGAAATGTTCTTAAACAACATAATAATAACTTGTGTGAAAATAAATTCTCAATATTACCATTCTTCGATAAATCTTCCACATTATACGTACGCACATGTGCGTGTTGTAAAGTTTGATTTTCTTTATTCGTTTGAACATAAATATCAATCAATATATCTAACAGTTTCATACAAAAATATGTAGCTATGTGCTCGGGGAGTTTTCTGAACGCAATGTATACATATATATATATATATATATATATATACATATATATATATATAATATATACATATATATATAATATATACATATATATATATATATATATATATATATATAAATATATAAATCGCATTTACTGAGGGGCGTAAAATGATCCGACTCGATTATTTATGATATCTGTTTCGGGGCGAAAGGCTACATTAATAACTTACACACCCCGTGTATGCACAGTGAAAAATTACGGCGATAAATTGTATTACACACATATATGAAGGCACCGAGCTTTACAGATGTAAGAATTCGTGAGTATGGATACTGATATATATATATATATATATATATATATATATATATATAGAGTTATTATATATATATATATATATATATAAACAAAAATCACAACATACCTTTAATAAAATCCACAACAAAATTCTGGTTGAAGTGCTTGCTGAAGTTGAATCAATCTGTAAGAGAAATTATTGATTAATTAACCGATGAATGGTAAATATTAAAAAGAAGCTTAGATTTAAATTTTATTAGTATTATAAACTTATTCTATATGCAATACATATTCCCAAAATCGTCATTTCTTATTAAATATTCTTTCGATATGCATTTAGCAAGTTTCTTTTTTGGTAAAACTTAAATTATTTATCTATTGTTATAAGAATATGATGAATTTTAAAATAGATGATTGTAGTGAACTGAAAAGTTTGTGAAAGATACTTTATAATCAGATAATTGTATGTGAATTATAACAAACAGTTTAAAATTTTCTCAATTTATTCATACCACTTATACGAAATATATATAAATAATTACAAAAGTTAAATATGTTAAAATTTCCTTGCGGATGTTGTAGAATTTAACGATATTTAATATAAACTAGTGGCGTATGGCATCGTGCCTTAAGGAAAATTGCTGGGCCTTCCCATAATGTAACGATGTTTGAAGAATATTAAATGTTTTCAAATAGACTATTATAAATAAATACTGTAACATTGTCTAATATTTATAAGAATTATATAAACCGAATTGCAAATTTAAAATCATTTATTGAAAGTATATAAGTGAGCATTAGAACTTTAGCAAGAATTAAAATTAAAATCTTTTTAAAAAAACTAATCAGCTCAGCTACCTATCAATAGGAATCTAATGTTTTTTAAACCATTCAAATCGGTTAATCCGTGCGCCCGAAAATGTGGACTAAAAAATGCGGACATACAACAACACAAAACACACACACATACATTTCTGAGGTATGCCAAAATGTTCAGAAACCTTCAAAAGGTTAAGAAATGCAAAAACTTCACTATAACTACCCTAGGGGAAGTTAATTATATTTGAAATATAATTAACATGTTTTTATTTATATATTAATAATAATTTAATTTTTCTTAATGAAATACTTTTTGTTTTTAGTATAGTTTTGAAGGTACATAGTTTCATGTAGTGTTTATGTTTTTTCATTAAATTTTTGAACTGAAGAGGTATCAAAGATAGAGATTCGAAACGTATGGAAACCTATTAAAAATTTGTAGAAGCATAATTTATTTTCTATTATTGGGTGCCTGCTTATAAAGAATATCTGATATTCAAAATAAATTTTTATATCTGTGTTTTTAATGTATTAAAAATAATGCAGCAAAATATATTTCAATTGATTATATTATTTTCATATAAAAACACAGATCACAAATATGTTATAAAAATAAAATAAAGAAAGTGAAAATAATCCTAGCATTGCGGAGTTGAAGGTGTATACTGATAGTATTAGAAAGATTATAATAATTTTAAAAATATACCATCTTTAGATCGACAATGGAGTATAATCACAAAAGTTTGTAGAACTGTTTTACTTAAATTCTAATACTGTTTAATAAATAATCAAGGTAAAAGTGTAATGCCATAAACACGATTAACACTTGCAGTAAAATTTTATCGAAATAGAAAATTTCAAATTTCAAATTTCTAAACTAATCAAAAATTTTAAACGACAGGTATTCCCCAAAGTTTAGTAGTTAGGACTACGGGATTTCAATCGAAGTTCTCAGGTTCGATACCTCAGAACAGCATTATGTCTGGTAGTATAGAAAACAATATGTTTCCAAATGGAAATAGCCTTCACCAAACTTTTCTAAATCTAAAAATAGAAGTCACAATTTTTATAGAAATTGTAATAATAAAAAGTCATCACATAGATATACAGTTTCGACTGCCATCTATAAAAATCGACCTACTTAGATAATTTCACATCACAACAGCTTATAGAACTCCAACATCTGATCGCTGTTCAAATAACAATAATAAAAAGTCACATGGCTAAGTAAATTTTTGTTAATGAATTATTAAATTATAATTATTTTATTTAGAATTCTTTAGTAAATATAATTTATCTCTACTAATACTAAACAAGTTGCCTTATTATTGGTTATTAAATATTTATACAAAATTACATATTTTTGTGAGTAAACTGATCCCGCATGCATACTTCTCCTATACATCCTGCGAGAAAAGAATGATAGGTTTACATCAGTGGGTCATTATTTATGTAGAGAGCCCGAACATAAGTTTGAGAAATGACGTCTATATATATAAAAGAGACATCTGAAAGGAGGTTTTTCGAAGGGAATATAGAAACTCCTTCCAATTATTTAAAAAAATGACCATACTACGTGTGCTAATGGACGTATCAAATGTATAATATATGTTAGGTCTTAATAAGTAGGCTGTATATCATCTTTTATGTGTAGTTTAAGTATTTTATTATATGAATGTCAGATGTAGTATATTCGTGTTAAACAAGTTTATTTACTTGTCTCAATTTATTTCTCAACCAAATGACTAAATAAATGTATAAATGTTTGACAAATTTCATAAAACATGAAATTTCATTGCGAACAACGATATGTTGTGATTGATAGAATGTGAAGCAAAATTGTATATTTAAATTTTAATCAAATTGATACATGTACCTACTATGTTAGAAGCAAAACCAAAAATGAGTTTGTTTATTTGATAATTATATTTCAATCTAAGTTGGATAAGCAAGTTAATTTTTATTTTTTTCCCACGTTCATTATATTATATTTTAATATTTTCAAATACGCGTGGGATCTTGATAAAATAGTTGTAAGCGCCCGGCGCAATGTTTATTAAAAAAGTCAATTAAAAATCACTACGCACAGACACTTAATTACCTCGAAGGACCAGATATAATTTATCATTAGAATGGCTATATCAGACCTTTAAAATATGTAAGTTAAATAAGTTGGTTAGTTAATAATAGTATTTATTTGTATGATGTTCACGGTTCAAGTTATGCGTACAGAATGGATAATTTCTTATAACTATCTTAGTACCTAGAGTAGGGTAGGAAATTATTTTATTACAGATTAGAGGGAGTTCAGTATAGAGTTTTGTTCAGGTAGAGGGAGATGGATAAATAAAATTTGTGAGGCTCGAACAATAGTTATGTACATTTATCCATATTTATTTTCAATTTACTACAAAGTTTAAGTTTTTGAATCAAAACCTTCAAATTTAAAATTTAAATATTTCAAATAAAGCATTCCAGATTCAGATAGTCAAAGTAGAACAAAAGCTTTGCAGACTTTTTAAACATTAAATATTTTAATTGAGGAAAGAAAGCAATGAATTTTTATGTTTAATAAGCATACTTATTAATAAAACATAAAGAGTAGTGTGCTCAATATATTCTATTGTTAATATCAATTCAACTACAATTTAGATCAAGATAGAATAATTTAGATCATAGAAATGATATCTATAAGCATCATGGTAATTTGCAGTAGAATTAATTGTTTCTTGTAGTACTATCAAAAAAACTAATTATATTTTGACTTGAAATGCACATATTTTATAACATTTTTTTTATAACTCATTTTCGAAATTTTCTTGGTTTTTTATATTCGTCATAAAGAAGTGACTGGGCTTTCATTATGAACAAGTATACTCGTCATGTATATAGTTTTTGGATCATCTAAATCAGTGATTCCCAAAGTGATTAATATGGATTCCTTATTTTTCCAATAACTATTTTACAATCTTTTATAAATGTTGCACAATTTTCTTTACTTAGTTGTTTTCTTTATAAATATTATACATGACTTTTCAATATGAATAGTATGATATAAGAAAATAGAAAATAATATGGTATGTTGTTTGGGAATATCTACCATGGATCCCCATTTTCATTTTGTGGATACCTAAATTTTGCAGACATGGACCTCTGAAGGTCTATATTTGGACCACTTAGGAATCACTGATCTAGATGATCCAAGTATACTCGTCAATCACAGTTAACCGCTTAATAATAAAAAATTATAGACCGATTCTAGCACATAACAAATTTTATCGTAAAGCTATTTTATGAAGAACTTTCCATACAAAAGCGTTCTAAATATTTTCAAAAGTCATGTAGTTGCTGTGCAGTCAGGCGTTTTTCTCAGGCTGTCAGATAGAAAACCTAACCTAGAAACCGCATATGTGTCAAAAAAAAAAACGATCTTAGATAACAGGGTCTTTCTGACACACTTTCATACAATCGATTGGCGTTGCAGTTTATGTGTAAAACGCATGAACAAACAGCAAATACATGACGTGTTGACAATATTCGGTATGATTCAGAAGGATAATGTATGGAAGTTGGAGCGTAACATGGACTTGCCATAACATTGGACTGTTATGCGACAGAATCGGCTCATAAGTCCAAATTCTTATAATCCATGTAAAAATCTCATGGTTTTCTTTATCGTAAGACAAAAATCAATAGCTTTACCAAGCCCTGATACAAATATCAAATAAATTACTGTGAACATGATCACATATTCATGTCGTGTAGCGAAAACACTGCAAGCGAAAATTCGCGAATACTCTCATAACATCGCGATATGCCATCGGTGAGTAAGGATGATGTATTAAGATACGCGGCCGTAAGTCACCTGCCGAATTACAGAGAGCTCCAGCGGCGCTCCTTCAACCTCGCTTAAATTTTTCTTTATCCGAATGAAATCGTTTCGATGACTGCCGGCGAAGTCTTAAATTGTCGAGATGATATCGACGATATCAAGAATATAAAACATGATTTGCGGCAACGAAATAAATTTTGGTATTGCGGTCACGGGTAGGAATATAAAAATTTCATTTGTTTCATTTTATTTAATATCCTGTTGTTTATATTTTATGCATATTAACAATTATATTATTTGGTTCTGGATTATTTGGTATTTTTTATTACTTTTCTGTTTTAATTTTTTTAGAATCAACAACATGTTTGCGATGGACAGCATACGTATTACTATGTTCAAATTTTACTTGTTAGTTAAATTGTGATAAAAATTTATATAAATATAACAAGTTTAACCCTTCCCACTCGGCCGTCTCCTCCGAGACGCACGGTATTTTGTATGTACATTCGTATTGAAGCGTTTATAATGTAGAATTTTATTTATTTAGCCAACTATCATAAAATAAATAGCATAGCGTTATCTTTATACAATTCTAATTTTTTAATTACAATATTTATTACAACTGGTAAATAATTTAACATCAAGTAATAATAATGAACAATAACATAAATTATAATAAAAAAGAGTACAAAATAAAGGATAGTATTTACATTAAAATGATATCCGTAGTATGATGATTTAAAATAAAATTAAAGCAAATAATAATAATAATAAAATTAATAAATAAAATAAATAAAATTTTTTAATAATAAAAATGATACTAGAAAAATAATAAAGTTCTAAAATAATACACAATAATATCATGTTTACAGCAGGTATGTTTTCGTCAAAATGCGGCACCAGTTGCTGGTATATTGAATCAGCGCCAAGTGGTATTAATATTATTATTGTCATTTAGTTTTATTTTTATGGCACACGAATCTTAATATATACAAATTTTGTCAGTGAAAATAAAGTTTTAATCTATGTTAGTACCAACATCTAATTTAATGAGATTATTAATTTAAATATTATGACAATAAAGATTATACTGCTTCAATTTTATAGCTACTTCATTGTTTATTTGTTAATACATAGGAAGGTGCAAAGTTGAAGGTTCGCGGGTAAAGAGGTTCACATTTATCATTATCTCAAAAACAAGTTTGTTTTTTTCATTAATAATTAGCAATCAAAATATATCAAAAACAAGTAAAGTATTATATTTTTTTAACGATACTATTTAGAAGTGGAAGTACAAAGATGATAAACCAGCCATAACATTAAATAGTGTGACGTTATAATGATATGAACATTTATAACAAAAGTATATTTTTATTTGATAGTTTATTTGGTTTGGATTCTTTTATTTAGATTATAATAACTGATGATAACTTAGCTACTCATAACTACCTCTGCTGCTAAATATTTTTGGCAAAATATCAGATCAAGGTTATATACAGTGTGTACAATGTGCCCAAGTAATTTGAATTTTGCAGTGGTTGAGTAATGTAGCTATTATTTTTAAAATTCATTCAAAATTTAAAATATGATCTTGGATCTGTTCGCCTCCAGGCTGTTCCTTTTTACACTGCTTATGGAGTAACTGTAAACAAACACTTCTCTAATTAGGAATTAACTAGAAGTTTTATTGAACATAGTTCTCTGGTTGCTTTTTGTTTGATACGTGTTATGTTTAGTAAGCATAATTACTGAAAGTTAAAATAGACCTTTGTACCCCGCCCTACCTTTATATACTTTCTTGCTAAGCGAAACTGTGCATAAAAATGCTCAAATTTATAGTAATGATTGTAAAAATATTATTTGTTTTTTTATAATTAAAACAGCAATCTGTTTAGTGGTTATGAAGATATATAAGAAAATTGCAAAAGTTTGAACAAATTAAATTTTTCAAATTATTCGTAAGCAATTGATGAAAATATGGTAATTTTTCTCAATTTTTCTAGTTTACAAATTAAATATAGTTACATAAATTTAAGTATATTTGAAAAATAATGTATTTATCTCTCTATCTTCTTATACAGTAACTATATACAATTTTGATGAACTATAAAATATAATAGCTTATAAAAACCTCGTAGTATATTATTAACTGACAATTTAAACTTTATAAAAAATCCAAAATATAAAAAAAAATGGATTAGACTAAATATATGTTGCTCATCTATTTAAACGATAATCATTAAAACATTTATAAAAATTTTATTACTGATGGTAATCTGATACAATATATACATTCTGAGACTTGTCGAAATTTTAATTTATTGCAATAAAATTTGATATCATACGATCGTAAGTGATACTATTTGACATTTTAATGTCGACATCCTACCGGGAATCGAAATCCAAGACAGTGTGGTTCAAATACCGTTTGTGAGTTGATGGGAGTTTAATTCGGGACCCCTTATAGCGTGATGAGACCTATACAATAACTCGTAAGTTTATATTTATATTAATGTTTCGAATTATTTATTATTCAACTCGGTTCCATGCTGTTCGTGTTCCCAAACAGTCTTCAAATTGACATTCACATGATAAATTTATTGATCACACAATATATTGAAGATTATTTGGGGTATTTTTGTCAATCAAGATATGTTGTTTTAGATTTTTTATGAAAAGATGATGTTAGTCTGAAGTCTAATGATCTTTACTCATGTATAAACGTATCCATGATATATGTTTGATATTAGTGTATATAAGAAGTTTGTTCAAATTGTGGATATTTTGAATATGAATGTCTTTAAAATACCCAAATCCTACTTTATAGTGAAGGAAGTCAGTTTTTGCAAATGCTATGTTTTTAACAATATCACAGAACATTTTTCAAATAAATTTAGAGTATGCTAATAGGAATTAGGATTTATCAACTAATATTAAAATTTAAATGTCTATATGTTAAACTATATATTACAAAAAAAGGTCTCGATACTGATGTTCAAAAAATCTAAGCAAAACAATTTTTTTTGTTATTTATTAACAATCTAATTATATTTTATTAATTGTTATGCTGAGATGTGCAAATAAAAATGAAGAATAAAATAAAATAATGATATGCATAAAAATATGCATATAAATAATTCTTACATAGGCAAAAAAATAATAAGTGGATTCAATTACATATTCTGATATAAAAATACACAAATCGTCCCAAAGAACAATTTGTGAATTACTGATGTAACTAAAAATTTATATTCCCAAATGAATTAATAAAAAAAAAACAAGAAATCAATCGAACCAGGGTTTTTTGGTAAATTTAAATGTGATTGTAAATATAATAATCACTTAATTTATTGTAAAATTTGAAAATACATTGCCCAAATTGATTAAATTATTAACTTTTATTAATAATTGATGAGTTAATAACGTATCGAGGCAAAGACATGGTTAAAACTATGTTATATGAACTTAATATTTTTTGACGTTGAAACATAAGTATCGAATGAAAAAATTAGGAAATACTTTTCGACACTAGGTATGAGTCATAATTCAACTAGGAATGTACAAAATAATAAATACATACAGTAGCAATAAAAAAACTAAAAAATGAATGAACATGCATAGCAACCAAGATAAGAAATTCAAGATGTAAAAATGATAGAAACACAGAATCATTATGACAAAGTCATACCAATCATCATGGGTGACATTTCTAGGTAGGTAAATCCATTCCATTAAATTTGTTTTTTTTTTAAATATTCTGTAATCATTATTATTAATATTGTTAACATCATTGTTAATCTACAAAATGTTTTGACAGAAAGACCTAGTGATGAAACGTATTTAATAGTAATTAAACATCTCAAATAAAATGTTTTTCATTTATTGTATTAATTGTTCGGTAAAGAAACATATATATATATATATATATATATATATATATATATATATAAAATAATAATCAATAAGTATCAATAAGTTTTTAACTTCCGTAGGGCAAGTTATAATAATAGCAAAAAAATCAAAAATATTTTTTTTATGTATCTTTACGTTTCAGAGGTTTCTGAACATTTTTGCATACTTTAGAAAAAATGGATGTATGTGTCTGTGTATGCGGATACAAATTTTCGTCGACGATTTCGGGAACACGGTTAACCGATTTCATTTATTCAAAGAGCATTCGAATGCTGTTGATAAGGAGACGTGCAGATTAGTTTTTGGCGAAGTCAGGTCTAGATGTTCCAAAGATACGGGGCAAAAAGTGCCAAAAACGGTAACTTAGTTTTTAAGAGAACGGAGCGTCCGATTTTAATAATTTTAAATACATTTTACTTGTGTTGACAAGGTGAAGAACCGATCAAATTTTCATAAAGGCAGGACTAGCGGTTTCGGAGATCTAATAAAAAAAGTAAAAAAAAAAGCCATTTGGCGGTCAAAAATGATTATTAGACATATGCACATTGAATTATCAGATATTTTATAGAGATTTTAACAATAAGTATAATTTTGGTTTACATTCCTATGGGTTCCGTACCAATGTTTACGCGTTAGACGTCGACGCGGCGCTTACGCGGTTTGATATTTCGTCTTTATGCAGTTAAAGCAGTACGATTGCTTTGAAAAAAAGTTTAGATTTTTCAAAATATGTCAAAATAAAGAAAACATTTTTTTTTCAAAAAAAAAATTTTAAAAAAAAATTTAAAAAAAAAATTTTTTTCAAAGAAAAGTAATTTTTTGTCTAATTGTTTGTCAAAAATCTTATTTTTCCGAAGTAAATTTTTTTCAAAAATGTTAATCGTTTTTAAAAAAATAATATTTTTGGTACGGGAAGTTCCAGCAATTTGCCTTAAGGGGTTAGGGGTACTTGCAGGCACGAAAAAATGAGTGTTTTCAGTATTTTTTTTTTGTTATTAAACGATGTTTTTCTACAAAAATATTAATACAGCATTATTATACAATGTTTTGACTTGATGTAACAAAAATTTCAGAAAAAAAAATCAATATTCCCAAAGTTATAGCTGTTTTTGTTGACCCTGTTTCGAAAAACGGTCCTGGCGGTGACCATCATAACTCCTTGGAGATTCATCTAAAATCAATCAAATTAAAAAAATAGTTTTATGAATAGTTAATCCCGGGCCGGATCGAAGGTTTTCTTTTTTTTGCAAAAATTAACAAAATGGCAGCATCAGAAAGAAAAAATCTAGATTTTTGGGTAAAAAATCAACAGTTAATTGGTCTTAAAAAATTCAAATTTTTGAAAAAATAAAAATCCTTCGATCAGGCACGAGTTTATTATGTATTCTAAAAGCTGTATGAATTTCATTAAAATTTACTAAGTGGTTTTCGAGTTACAGTGGTCACCGTTTCAAAAAACATAGTTTTGAGAAAAACGCGTTTAAAGTTTCACATTGGATTTACGTACAGAAATTCGAATTATTGAATTACTTAAACCGAGTCATCTATATCTGGGCCATATAATAGTTCATCAGTCATTGTGTAAGTTTCCAAAATTTCCATTTGCTGTTGCCTACAAAGCATTCTGGCCTCCTGAGTGTTCTCGTTGGCGCGCTGATCTGCCACTTTCACACGTGCAGCATACAATTTTTCAGCATACCAATGGGAATTATACCCACAATTAGGTTCTAGGGTATCCATAATCAATAATAATAATTATGTATATGCATTCAGCAATTTGTACGATAGTAAAACTAGTATTCACGGTTTCTAAGTATATTTTTTACACTAGTTGGTTGAAGCTTTTAATTTTTTCTGATTATGGATTTAATCTTGAACTACACATCTTGAAAGTAAATTATCATTGCTGAGATCGTCGTAAATCGGTTTGAAAGCGTTTAAAACATCAGGAGGTGAGGGAGAATGATCTTGAGTATAAGTATCGAGCTCTCCTCTTGCGTCAACGCGCTGGTAAGAGTCCAATAACTCAAAAAGTTATCATCGGATCAACTTGAAATTTTCAGAGAATATTTTCAAGATGTTACCCTTAATGAAAATGCAAAAAAATAAAAATCAATTTTTCAAAAATCTCAAGTACCCCTAACCCCTTAAGGCACGATGCCTTAATTGCCTTAAGACAGAATTCCACTTACAGCTAGTTTTATTGATATGATCATCTTAAACATGGCTTCAATCAAACCCTGAAACCGACTTTCTGCAACCACGTCATCGCAGCCAGTGCAGATGCAGAAAACGACATTTTAATTACGCTATAATATATTTTGCTCATGGCGTTTACACAGAAATAATAACTCGCAAATTACCAGAATCGTTTATTCTACAGTAACGTTTATACATCTTGAGATATTAATCGCTGAGCAACAACAGTTAATATATTTTAATGTCACTATTTGAAATAAAACGACTACAGGTGGTATGATGTGTAAATATCATTTTAATGTTCGAGGTAAATGTAAATGTAATGATCTTATATTCATCGTATTTATTGTGCAACGGGCAACCTTACATTACACACTTGAAAAGATAGATTCACAACATGCTTCCAAATGTAATCAGGCCTATATAAAATATTGCAATTTGTTCTTGTGGGGTGCATGGCATCGTGACTTAAGGCAAATTGCTGGAACTTCCCGTACCAAAAATTATTTTTTTTTAAAAAGATTAACATTTTTGAAAAAAAAATTAGTCTGAAAAAATTAGATTTTTGAGAAACTATAAATTATTGACAAATATTTACTTTTTTTGAAAAAAAGACTTTTTGTAGAAAAATTTATTTTGAAATAATTTGGAACTTTTTTCAAAGCAATCGTACTGCTTTAACTGCCCAGAGACAAAATATCGAAGCGCGTAAGCGCCGTGTCGCCGTCTAAAGGATAAACATTGGCACGGAACCCATAGGAACGTAGACAAAATTTATACTTATTCTTAGAATCTCTATAAAATATCTGATAATTTGATGTCCATATGTCTAATGATCATTTTTGATCGCCAAATGGCATTTTTTTACTTTTTTTACTGAATCTCCGAAATTGCTAGACCTGCCTTCATGAAAATTTGATCAATTCTTCATCTTGCTAATACAAGTGAAATGTTTTTTGAATTATTCAAATCGGACGCTCCGTTCTCTTAAAAACTGAGTTACCGTTTTTGGCACTTTTTGCCCCATATCTTCGGAACGGCTAGACCTGCCTTCGCCAAAAACTAATCAGCACGTCTCCTTTTGTATCGAAAATCTGTATCCGCACACACACACATACACGCACACACACACATAAATCCATTTTTTCTAAGGTACGCCAAAGTGTTCAAAAGGTTTTGAAACGTAAAGGGTATATAAAAATTTTCGATTTTTTTTGCCATTACTATAACTTGCCTTACGGGAAGTTATATATATATATATATATAATATATATATATATTTATATATATATGATTTAGTAGTTAGTTTTGATGTTGAAATATGTGAGTGTGTTCTTGAGGGCGATACATCAAACAAAGAAAAGCCAAAGATTTATAAAATAATCTTTATTTCGAAACGTTTCGACATTCAATTTAATGTCATCATCAGTGGATATGACGTTGGTTGGTTACATATAGAGAAGTGTACACAGCACTAGAGATTGGCACTAACATTTATACAACTAACTTGACAACACTATGCATTTTTTATAATTTTTCGTATGATGTAAACAGAAGAATGATAGTTTTATTGAACAAAAATATAAGTAGAATTATGTAATTTCTGCCACGACTTCTGTACTTTGCGAGTACCGAGGCATGTATGATTACATGCCTCGGCATATTCGTGTATGTAAGTGTGTAGTATGTACGTATGAATAGATACATCGATCTTTTTCTGAGAGAACAGATCAATTGAATTTACTAATTCAAAAAACATTCGAATAGTATTCATAAGGAGGCGTGCTGAGTAGTTCTTGGTAAAGGCAGATCTAATAATAAATACAAGATTTGTTTTAATTTTATTGGGATTCATATCAAAACTTTTAATTTTTTTTAGAAGTTCACAAAAGTCTTTCAAACAAATATTTTCTACATTTTTGACAGTACGGATCAACCGAACATTTTT
The DNA here is from genome assembly GCF_003426905.1 of Ctenocephalides felis. Classification (NCBI taxonomy): domain Eukaryota; kingdom Metazoa; phylum Arthropoda; class Insecta; order Siphonaptera; family Pulicidae; genus Ctenocephalides; species Ctenocephalides felis. Next base: position 26,829,023 of record NW_020537646.1, read on the forward strand.
TATTAAAACAACGAAATTAAATATAATCTGATACATCTACTTGTTCTTACCTCAGACTGCATGGATGTCATCATTTCTTCGCAAAACTGCACAGAGTCAAGTTTTTCACACACAAACTCACACTATGTTTTACGCGAAATTATATAAAATTGATTTAATTAGCACTTTTGTTATAATACTCAATTAATTTACGCGAATTACATTACTTACTGCACTCACTTCTATTTTAAAAACTTTTTTTATTAGTCTGAAAGAAATTTATGGATTAGTGAAGGATACGGTCACAAACTTATTCATAATAAAAATTATAATTATATCAATAGTTAATTATAAAATTGTTCTACATTTTCTAACTATAACCTAATTTGCGGTTTAACCTATCTATTGGACGTTATCAATTTACACTCTATATTAATACAATTTAATGATAACTTTGCAAAAACAATTTAAAAGAAAATAAAAAAAATGACGTCATCGAAGAGTTTTCACAAAATCTTGTAAATTGGTGTATGTGTATGAAATTATGCCTATTTGTAAATTGATGTAACTTTCCAATTAGTTAAGAAGATTAGAAAGAAGTACCTGATTAAAATATTTGTAAAAAAGTGAAAATATTCGAATAAAAAATGACAGGAAGCAAAGAAAGTCAACAGAACTAAAAAATTATTAATAAATTATTTTTGTGAATCCACAACGAGACGTGTGACCGTACCCTTAGCAATCATGCCTAGAAATAAAAACGCGCTGACCTTTATTTAAAATCACCGATTCTTCTGGAACATCCCGATTACCAATTTGTTGTCTGAAAAATAAAGAAAAAATTGATAATTTTCTAATATTTTATGAAATAATGGTTTATCATAAAAAATCAATGCATTACCTCGTGATTTCCAGAAGAGAGCTGACCAGGAACCAGGAACGGAGAACCGGTAACAAGACATTATCACTGCACTAAAACACTATAAAGGCCATTATAAAAAACTACATAAACACTGAAAAAACGATAAAACCCGAATTAAAAAAATCGCTCAAAAATCGAGAAAAACACTTAACATAAATACAACACTGTTTTGTCCGCAAAACTACCGAAAATGTTCAATTACGCTTATTTCACTATCACTACTGTATTTTCATTGTACTTGTAATGGTTTTAATTCCGTAGTTTTGTGTAGTAACATATGTATCTTTGATTTTGTGTATTTTTCATGATATTTAGTTGTCTTGTTGTTTTAGTGATTTGTTTACTCAGTTTTTGAAATGTTTTTATGGACCTCTGTTCTCTGTTCTTCTGCAGAAAATAAATATATAAATTTAAACAAAATATATTTTATGAATTATATTATTTGTATATATAAATATATAAATCGATCCGCGTCATTTCAGACTAATTTCTGACATTTCTGTATAATACGCAAAAAAAAGAACTAAATGCTATACCAAATGCCCATTGAAATGTGACAAATGAACCCAATTACGATATAAATACGTACTTACATTAAAAATATTTTTTATTTATAGTAATGTCCATATCTAAGTTTATAATCTGCAATATTTTTACTACAATATTGAATTTATTACCAGTTGTATTTAATATACTAATTTTAAGTAATTGTATGTCGATTCTGATGGTTGCGCAAGAAGACGTAAAACCGGTGCACGACTCGGCATGCATCGGCACGTGCAGATATATTAGCACGAACGACATTGCACGATTTAACACGAGGTGGGCGAATCTATTATTTTTGATAAGGGGAGGACACATAGATTGACCTTGAAAAAATGTACGAATTTAACAATTATTCAGACTTTTGTAGCACATTTGAAGGAATGTCAAAGAGGATGGGCGAATCCAATATTTGCGCCTTAGGTGAGGCCATATCAAAATATTCTAAATTTATATGAAGAAATTGCATGAAATTTACTATTATTCAGATTTTTGTAACTTGTAACTTGATCGAATTCTAAGTAGGACGTAACCACTTTTGCGCATAAGGGGAGATCTTATCATAATATTTAAAATATACCACAATTTTAAAAACTAATATTTGCACTTAAGCGGTGTTTTTATTATAAAAGTTTACAAATATTCATAATAAATTTTCTGTATATTTTAATATATGATTTTTATATTAGCTATCAATTTAATTATTATTAACAGTATTTAGTTTTGTTTTATATATTACATTATTAAAATAAACGCAAAAATTACAATATTTGAAGTAGGTGTAAGTGGCTTTATGCCTTAGGCCATAATTTGCCATAAATTAATATGATTCTTTATAAATAATTATTTGTAAACATGTCGGAAAGTTTATGCAACTTGCCTTTAGGCAAAATATTCATCATTTTGGTAATATTTATTTTAAGTATAATAAGATATGTCTTATAATGTGAGCCCCTTCAATATCGACTTATTAGTGCATATTTTTTCTTACTTACATTTATATATTCACCGAATAAATGCGATATTAATCTAGATTTTGGAAAACTGCTAACAGTTTTTCTTCGCTCTTACATATACATTTTGTCATTTTAATTGTATTTATTTGTAGAAATAGAAACTAATTTTATAAATGTAAAATAATAATGTATCATCACATCCCACATAATGCAAACTGCAACTGGAACGAGTTTTAGAATTTGATCTTGTATTTGAAGGTAAATAATAAAACTCGTAAATTATTTTTAATTGTCAATTAACTCGTTAATTATTTGTATACAATTATTTGTAATAAAACATCTAAGTGGTATGTTTAAATGTATCCTAATAAAAATATTCAAAATATTGTTTTGTCAAATAATTTGTGGGAAATAAAAAGCAAGTTGTAATTTACGTTGCAAATGATTGGATTATTTCTTATTAATGATTCCTAATTATTTGAGCAACACATGTATGAATATTTTTAATATTATTATTTTGAACAGCAATCAGAACTTAAGAGTCTTGTAAGCAGTTGTGCTGATTGGACTTAATACTAGTTTTACAGATGACAACCCAATTGCCCTATCTCTGTGTGATGAATTATTATGTATTACAATTTCTGTAATAGGGCAAATATTTATTAATGAAGCAATGCCGGATCAGAGCTAATTTCGCTTGAGCAAAAATTGCTAGCGATACTTCCAAGTAAACCGTTGTCACTACTACTTGACAGGTGCCATAAAATGTCACCCAATCTTAGCTGCAAAAGTTGATATAAAAATTAAAAAAGCTTGGTATTCGATGTCTGGTTCTTCCATTTAATAATAATACTATCCTTATGTAATTAGAATTTAGGAGTAGAGCCCGTAAGCTATTGTACTAATTTGATCTAATACTATATTTAATACCAGTCGGTTCTACAGATCAAGCAACTCAAATAGTTATTCTATCTCTGTGTGATATATTATTATTACAATTTATGTAATGAGACAAATATTTAATGATGCAGGGTTGTTTTTACTTGGAAACATTACAGCACATATATTTTTAAGTGAAAACTACAGTCACTAATGCTTGACAACAGTCTCCAAGCGAGATCAAACCCTGGACTTCTGAATCCAGGCCTTTACATACGAGCCATAATATAAATGTTACCCAGGACTTAACGAGTACCATAAAATGTGACACAAAATTAAAAGGTCTTGGTATTCCATGCCTGGTTTTTCCATTTAAGAATAAAACTAATATTATGCAATCTAAACTTCGGAGTAGAACCCATAAGTTATTGCCCTAATTTTGAATTTGACTTAAAACCATACTCTACACTAGTTGGTTCTACAGATGACAACCCAAAAAGTAATCCTATTTTTTGTGTGGTAAATTATTATTATAATTTCTGTAATAGGACGAATATTGCATACGGCAATGCCGGCAGGATCAGGGCTATTTTCGCTTGGAATAATTTCCTATTTATATTTCCAAGTGAAAACCGTTGTAGCTACTGCTTGACAACAGACTGCTCGAAGCGGGATCGAACCCGGGACTTCAGATTCAGATCCAGTCTAGCAACATACGAGGGAGCCCATATTTATGAATATGTATATAAATAGTTTTAACCATCTTATAAACGATATCCAGGATTTCACGAGTATATACCATAAAATGTCACGCAATCTTAGCTGCACAAGTTGACATAAAAATTAAAAGGGCTTGTGGGCTTGGTATTCCATGTCTGGTTCTCCCATTTAATAATAACATTCTAGCGTTATGAAAGACAAACATCGGACAGGTTTGATAACAATGGTCGCGTAAATATCATAATTTCCTGATTGCTATTATTACAAGCGTTGACAGAAAGCCGTGCATTGTATGCAAATTTCAATCGTTCGCCGAGTCAAGTTTGAACGCAAAAGTCGAGAGCTGAACCGCTAGTTGTATGTAACCGACATTAAACAAACGCCACAGTTAATCAACAGATATCTCCGCAGTCGTTAGGCAAATATGTTAATCATTTATTTTCATATGCGGTAATTGCGCACCAATTAACCGCTGTAATTTATGCGGTGCGGTTTTACCTCGTGACATTTTAATCAGCGCCGCGCAGAATTCCAGGCGCGAGTCGCGTCAACTTTCGACCGCCGGGCGGTCGGCGTATCGCGATGGTTGAACTTTGTGATCGTTTATTAACCACACAAGTGAATGAAATATTCGATTTAGAGTTGAAACGTTTTAAAGATATTTGTAATGAAAGAAGGTAGGAAAATAATATATAATGTAAATATTAATAATTTATTATTCATTTGTATAGAAGTTATCGTATATGGAGTTGCTGTGTATCCTGTTTATAGAAGTGCCACTAAATCGTTAATATTATATATTATTAATTTTTTAAAAACTAAATATATTTTTTTAACTATATAATCTGGAATACTGCATATAATTACTGCATAATAGTTAATAATAAAATTTTATATTAATAATCTAAATTATTAATATTATTATAATTAATAATAATATAAATTATAATGAACAATTTAACTTAACTACGGATAGGGATGAGGAGACATAAAAAATACATTTTGTTTGCAATGTGATATCGGTAGATCCAATTAACCGGTTAATAACTTTGCAAATTAGTAAAGTATTGTTCAGCTTATTGCTTAGTCTATTAGAAGTTAATGTGGAATCGAAGAAGAAATTATCTAGTATCCAATCTCGTAAAAGCAAACTTGCAAAAAGTTCAAATAAACAAGCAGGGTCTCTTTCAATAATTCATAAAGCAAAATTAGAACTACAATATTAAACGCGACAGTAGCATTCAAATTTAGTTAATGATGAAACTAAGAAAATGTTATATTTTTTTAAATTTAGATAGCCCAGCTGAATAGAAATGGAAAATTGCGGTTTGATTTAGTTGAACGGAAAAAAAGGAAAATGGGGAGTCAGTGTCTAGAAAATGACTTATCTAAGAAATTCAATGGTTAAATTTGTTTTTAGTAGAAACTGCATGCGGGCGCTGAAGATCTCTGGACGAGCATCTGGACTTTCATTTAAAAGAGCTTAAATATCAAAGACAATCTCATTGTATAAACTTTTCACGAAAAATAAAAATTTTTGAAGTAAAAACTCTTTCATGAAACAAAGCCATAGAAAATATTCCGATGGAGTATTTGTGCAATTATAATGATTATTAAAATTAATTAAAAGCAATCAGAAAAAGGAGTATCATATGCTGTTATGATTAAATACACAGTGAATTAAACACTACACATGTGTACATGTACTTTCACATGCATACCTACCCGCATATAAATATTTGGGCTAAAAATTGTAAATTTTATATTAGTGACTACTAATTTAGGTAAGGTTTATTTTTTTATTCAAATTTACACAATGAAGGTTATTATACTAAAAGTTGTTGAGCTATATTAAACATAAATAATTAAAATGCAGAAGAAGAAACGAAATGTTAAGACTTTGGTGGTATTTTTTTATCTATAGGATTTTCCTTATTAAGCCCCTTATAGGTTCAACCATATCAAACTAATAAGCCATTTTTGAGTTTAGGGTGATGAAATTTACTACTGAAGAGATGTAGAAATCATCGTGTAAGATTTCTCATTAACAAAGAATAGAGCATCAGCTCGTACAGAGAGCCTCAGAATCGTACATAGAGTCTTAGTTTTAAACTCTCATTTTTGTAGAATAGTGTCAAATTTGTTCTACCATCCACTAAAAAAATCTATAAGCTAACGAATTATGCCAATTGAGATCATTGTTTAATAATTTCATAATTCAACTATAGTGATTACAAATAAGACTATAGAATACTAAAACGACGTGAATCTATTTACAATATAATGGCGACATATCGATGCCATTATAATAACCTTTTCCTGAATGGTTTTAACAAGCAATTTACAACGTACCTTAGCCATTTGTTATTTAGTATACACGTACATTCTAGTCTACTCAAATATCTAGTCTACTCAATAATCACAATATTTCTGCTCAACTACACATGACCATTATAACCTAACTAACCTTACTTTCTTTGATGTTGCATGCCGCCATGCTGAGCTACCAGCATCATCATTTAATGTCGCTCACAGGTGGCAGTGCTGACAGTCAAAATGGCCACCACAGCAAACGCAAAACTTTGTATCAAATGGAAGCCGCGAAAACAAAAAAAAAAATCACTGAACATTGCCGACGTGGAAACAACGACGAAAAAAGAAGCTGGTTAAAAAATAAATAAGCACACAGGCAGAGGCGTCAGCAAAAAGAACTATGAGGAAATATGTGAATTGTAATAAAATTTATAAAATTGTAATTGTATATTAAAAACTGGTCCTGAGGCAGTTTAGGTATAATGTATATATATAATTTTTTATACTATAGTATATATTATGAAGTTTAGATTTACTTTTTTATACGTTCCTTAACATGTAATGAAAATATCTATAATAAGTTGAATTCTCTAGTATTATTTAGTTCCTGAAGGAGAAGTTTATGTTTTCACTAAATCCGATATGCTACTTTTATGACTTTCCGACATTTGAAGTCATTCTGAATGTTTTGACACCAAAATAGGAAAAAGTGTGTGCATTTGTGAATGTCAGCCAAAACTTGGCAGTTCATCGACGTTTTCAAAATTGATAAACCATTTCATGAAATTTGAGAAGGATTCGCATTATATAGGTTTGCGATCGGATTAACCGTTTCTTCAGAATCACTGGAAAAGTGCGAAATAACATTTCGTCTTCGTTTTTGCCAAAAATCAGTTATTAGTTATGATGATATCAGTTCACAGTCATGCTAATTCTAGGTAATTAATTATTGAATTTTTATGATATTATATTAAACTTTGCATAGTGGTAAGGTTCATGTTCTAAACGTTCATCGAAATACATAATAGTCAAAATTCCATTGTTATAATTTTGAAAGTTGCTCAATATCAACTCTTATTGGTTACATTACATATCACGTGACAAATTCATTTGATGTGGCCTAAAGTAAAATGCCATTTACACCTAATTTTTATGTATTCTAAATCATCATTAATTTATTATATGTTGTGGAAATTGCAAATAAATTAACAATTTGCAAGTAGAAATAAATTTCTATAATTGTCAGCAGATGGCTTTGCTGAGTATGCCCCTCATGGTATTAATTGCTACATGGGGCTCATCATATAATGGCGATTTAAAAAAATATTTTATATTAATTTATGATAATTTCAGTTTTTGTTACAAATGTTACTAAAATATCTGGTAACATTTTAAAATTTTGATTGAAATGCAATAGAACATAAAGGATAGTGTTTCCAATAAAACGCTATTGATATACAGTAAACCCTCGCTTTACGCGGCAAGTGCGTACCGTGCAGTATAGGAACCGTGCTATAAGAAACTCGTATTTAACATACAATTCAGGCTAATTCGTAGTGCGTTCTATGGAACCTTACATAGTGCAGTATGGGAACCGTGTTATGAGAGACTCAGAGTTGGTACAAATCGCACCATTTTTATCGCGTTGTATGGAGACCAAGAAATACAACTTGAAGTGGGAGAAATACGGACGAAATGACGTGTAGGACATTGACACCTTATTCAAAAATTGGCGCGACGCAGTAATCAGCTCAAACGTGTTCTTAGGCGGCTATTATACAATCAGGCATGTCTAAAAGATGAAAGTCGATAACAAAATTTACATCAATACCCTTTTTCACAACGAACTTATGGGCTGTTGACCAAATACCGTGTAATAAGAAGTCCGTGTAGTCGGAGGGATGTCGGATTTTTAGCTCCGTGTAGTATGGGAACCGTGTACCCAGAGTGCCGTGTAAAGCGAGGGCCTACTGTATATATTTTTTTATAATTTTATTTGAACAGCGATCAGAACTTATGGGTTCTATGAGCTGTTGTGATTAAGATCTTACAAACTACGTTTGTTTTATTACAGATGGCAACCGAAACAGTTGTCACATCTCTGTATGATAAATTTTTATTACAATCTCTGTAATAGGTCAAGTATGGTGCAACAATGCCGGGTGAGGGCTATTTGCACTTGGAAACATATTGCTATCTATATTTCCAAGTGAAAATCGTTGTCACTGCTGCCTGACAACAGGCTGCTCGAAGTGGCTATCGAACCCGGGACCTCTGAAACAAGTCCCGTCGCTCTTAACCGCTTACCTACGGGCGAGCCGCTATCGATATGATGATCATATAGTTGATCAATAGAATCAGTAGTTGATGTTGCCATTGGATTCGTAAATATATGTAATATTACAATATAATACTTGTATATACTTTAACACTTTCGACTCGGGAGTCGGACTGCCAGTCGGTACGCTCCGCTCGGAATATTATAGTGCTATACTTATCTCTCAACTCGGAATTTTTTTTTGTATCGGATTTTTTTCAAAATGTGGTTATATTGCTTTTAAATATAGTTATTATGATAATAAAATAGAAAATTTTTGAAAATTAAAAAAAAATGCACTCTATATTGTTTAAAAAATCATTTCTTCACAGATCTTTATTAGAATTATGGGTACATGAGCTAATAAATTAATTTTGTTATATATTTATTTATAAAATTAATAAATCAATCAATAAATGAATGTAATAGTAAAATAATAGAAAAATAAAAAAAAAATTAAATGCAAGTTTAGTTTGCGACGAGTCGTCGCCGACACGATTTGCCGAGCGGCATCCGAGTCGAAAGGGTTAAGTTATCATATTAATCAATATTGCTTAAATCAAGATGAATAATTTCCGAAGAGAACATGCTAGTATGCGCCTCTGATTTCAACTGCACGTCAGCGAAGTTAAGTGAAGGATCTGCAAATACGCATACTGCGATTCCTACATATCAGCACATACAGATCTGTTATAATACGAGTAAAAGCCCATGGTGTGTGGCAGTTATACTGCCTCCGCCTCTCTGACAAATGATTTATAACTTGCACGCCGTTGTCAGGTTACTCGCGTTCGCCAGTAGCGCAAACAGAATATAGAATATTTATACTTGATATATAGGTACAAATTGGTGAGAAAATCAAGGCACTCGCCTATATATATAAGTCAAAAATCCAAAATGTAATTGGTAAAAAACTTGCAAATATGTTTCCAAAAACTATCTCTAGCAACGCTGTCATCAAAACTATTAAACTATGAGTCCGATTCTGCTGTAAAAGAAACCAATGCACTGGCAAGGCTAGGTTACGTATCGTTTTACATATATGACGGTACTAATATCTGCCAAACTGCTTTGGAATTGCTATGGAGTCTGTTATTTTACACACAAAATGTAACTTCAATCATAAGTTATAATGCCACATCACAAAGATGCACTTATAATAAGATTCTTTTTTGACGTTTGTGCGTTTTCTAGGTTAGGTTTTTTTTATCTAAAACGCCTGGCTGCACAGCAACCACATAGCGCGTTGACAGTACCACTTTTAGTACCTCTTTATATGAAAAACACTACGCAGCATGGCTTTGCCATAACTTTGTTCTATTTTACAGCAGAATCGGTCCACATGCCATAGTTTTTATATATGTATATAACATTTGACAGTGATCAAAACTTAGGGGTCCTATAAGCTATTGTAATGATTCGTCTCAAAAATCCTCGTCTGATTTACAGATGGCAATTTTGTTGCGATTTTTGTATATAGTGATGAATGTTTATTGATGCAGCAATACTGGGTAAGGGCTACTTTCACTTAGAAACATTAATATTTATATTTCCAAGTGGAAACTGATGTCAATACTGACATCATTTTTCCCGAGACGGTATTGAACCTGGGTTTTCTGATTAAAATTGGGAAGAGCTCGTCCACGAATTAGTGCACATATTTTAAAAATTATTACCGATGTAAAGTGAGGATGAATTAACAAACGCATTTAAATTTATAAATTCCTTCCACTTCAAAATTATTATTAGTCACTCAAATTTCTCGATGGATGAAGACATATGGTTATGCTGCTAAGTTTCTGACAGTTATTTTAGCAATATAAGAGCTTTTAAAATCGTTTTTAAATAAATATGACCAAAATTTATATTTTGCCCGCAGAGGTAACATTTTAAGATGAAAAGATTCATTCTTAACATTTTAGGCTGAAATATTCATAATTATAAACCTATTTTCAACATATTAATCTAATAATATGATATAATTAACCTACACTCTTGATGTGCACTTGTTTAAAAATAATAAATGTTAAATTTGCAAGATTGGCACCATTAAAAGCAATATTTTTGTGTCACAAATGCCCAACTTGATAGATATTTGATATATGAGCCAACGCATTTGAAGCAGATTCTAAATAGTAGGTTCTACATATTTTTGAAAATTGCGCTGGTTGTTGCATCTAATAAAAATACAGTCATAGTTTAACTAATAATAATAAATAATTTTTTGGTCATATCTTACATGGCAATATAGTGATATTACCATTAAATCTACAATTTTTTAAATTTACATTTCATCACCAGAGTTTGCTGAAATAACTTTATAGGCCAAGGTTATTCGTAATTATAAGCTAGCTTTGTAGCAAAAAAGCTAGGTTGCAAGTACGTGTTTAAATCTTTAAGCCAATTTGTGACATGTTACCTAGAATTATATTAAAGATGTAAAGTTGGTTAAAAATAGAAAAGACAATGACAGATCGCCTGAACTACAAGGCTGGCAGAGCAATGGTAACATTTTTTAGCAATAGCTGGTGAAGTCTTTGAATTCAAATAATAACATAAAAGGAAATATTTCTATATTATTGCATATTAAGCGCAAATACTATAATCAGAGACCTAATTTTTCCCATTGTAAGTGATTAATTGATTGATTTATTGACCTTGAAAAATGATATTGAAAATTTATCAGAATTTATTGGATTTTTTTCCTGGAGATTTGTAAACAAATCTATTGCAAGTTTTTTCCTCGATGTGGCAATATGAAAATCGTTTGGAAATATTCGTAAGTCGTAGGTGATATGTTGCGGATGGCGGGCGGCGACGGCATTGTCGGGCGGTGTGGCGGTGTGGCGGTGTGCTATCAGTGATGATCAATCACGGCTGTCCGTAGGAGTAGAATGCTCGTTAATCATCCGGCAGCCGCGAAGAGAATGAGAAGCAGAAACATGACCGCACAGTGGTGGCAAACGCGCAAAAAACTAGTTGATCTGCCAAAGAATTATCAACGACGACTTAATTATAGTTAATCAAGATTGTCTATGATTGATCGAGCATAGTTTTTAAATATTTATTGATGTACAATATACAATTCTAACATTTAATCCATTCTAAGAACTATGATACAAGTTATAAGACAGGTGTGGCTGGAGTACTTACAGTAATAGCATCAGGAAATGTGATGTTCAAATTATAGATTTCAACATCACATTTTAGATTTAGTTAATACTACAAAATTTTTATAGTTTAGGGCGGGCCTTAAATGTGCGCGGGTAGAAATGTCGAGTACCGATTCAGACAATTGAAGCATAGAAATATATCACATCATTATTTGAAAGAAAGGGGTAAAAGATGTATAAACAGCTATCACTTTGATTCTTTCGATGTCGCTATCATGAGATATATATTAAAAACCATGAAAAGTGTTTTCTTTCTTTCTTTTCTTTCGTTGGTAGTTCTTTTGGTTGTGAGCACAGTTTTGAAGTATTAGTTATTTAATTGTTTTATAAGATGTATTTTTATTTTTATGTTAGATTTAGCAGGTATTTATATAACGCTCACGTGTAGGCGGGGTAAGCAGGACCAACTAAAACTTCATCCTGGCAAAGGTGTAAATAATAAAAATAGTAACTAAAAAGTAAATTAAATTAAAAAACAAGTTCTACTGCAGATAAATTAAATATATAGATATTACAACCCTACTGATGTCTATTTCTTACAAAATGCCAGATCAAGGTTATATACAGTGTTATCTCTGTAAAAAAATGTATTGACGAAATTAGACTTTGTATTGGATGAATAATGTAGCAATTACCCTGGTTGTCCCAATTTACCCCGCCTCTTGGACAAAAAAGGACAGATGACAAATATTAGAAAAATAGTTTCTGTCACATTTCTGATATAAGGAATTGACTGAAAACTTTACTGAACATAGTTGTTAATTTGATACGTGTTATGTTTTTTAATGTAGTTATTACTTTATTACTTAAAGTCAAATTGGACCCTTGGGTTCCGTCTTACCCTGTATGTCTCTAGAATATTGTAGGGAAGTAAAAGTTTGTTGCAAATGTTGAATATCTTGTATATGAAAATAAGTATTTAGGTTTTGACTAAATAACGTTTATTTAATGATTGTATATTGTATAGCAGCAATAAGTATTTAGACCGTGCGGAAAATATTATGGATACCTATATAAAATAACATACTTCAAAATATTTGGGCTATATGAAATTGGACAATATGATAAAAATAGATTTTATAACTGCGTGAGCAGTTTGATTTGATTCAAATTGTGATGTTCGAATAATTCCAATCAAATACCTCACCATCCACTCAACTAAAGTGTCTATAATATTTTTTTCAGAAAAAATCTTCAATCATGAATATCAAGCTTTTGGATATTTTACATTGCGACTATAATGTATGATTCCATGTAGACCCATGGCTTCCAAATGTTTAACCCATATATTTATTGTGATATTTGTAACGATTGTATAATATTATATTAGATAATGGTAACATTTTAGTTTTTTTTGTAATTGTTTGAACAGCAATAAAAACTCTCTATATGTTCTATAAGCTGTTGGTTAAGACTTATGACTATGACTACTTATTTCATGAGAGGCAATCCATCGATTCACCATTCTCTTATGTGTGAGATATTTTTGATATTAGCTTTTAGGTCTAATAGTTAACATGTGATTGGATGTTGCAGCTATGTCCACGAAGGACGATTTCCACTTGGAATTATATTGTGATCTATAACCCCAAGTGGAAATTTGACATCAAAGCTGCCTAATATCGGGCTACGGCGGTAGCGGGAATCGAACCAGCAAACCTGGGACTAGTTGCTGCTAGCCCATGCTCTAACCAATATCGCTACCGCTGGCCCTAAATTTTAGATGATATGTTTTCTTCAGATCAGGACTTATATTAGTATTTTATGAGCTGTGGCGATGTAATTATTAGAACTGATACTAATAATTTATCTAATAGCAACCCTGTGGTGGTCTTTTAACTTTGTGATGTGATTATTATTAGACATGCCTAATAGTGATATGATGTATTCAATGCAACAACGCTCTAAAAGGCTATTTTCTTTTGGAAATATATTTTGTGTATATTCCATAGATGATAATATACAAAACCTTTATTCACCATAAGGATATAGATCTTTATAGTATGTTTTTTAATGAAGATGCAATATGTTGCTATAAAATATATTATATGTATATATATATATATATATATATATATATATATACATGTGTACGGTTATGTTTATATACCTACCTATGTATCAGGCATTTCACAAAGAGAGATGATGGATCACATCGCGTGCGAAGGCAATCACTAGACATTTTTCCGTTGCTTTTGCTTGATTTATATATCGTATTCGTTATCAGTAATTGCCTTTGCCGACATTTTGTTTATGTGAGCACGACTTATGACATTATGTTTACCAATACCTGGCAAATAGTCGTCAGGCTTAGGCCTTCCTGCAAAAAATATAATTATGTCAAAAATCAGTTTTGATAACTAATTTAATAAACTTAAAAACAATACATTTTATAATATCTAAACTGAACGGCGGAAATGACTCATGCAGTAGCGTGCACGACATACACGTCAGGGTTACTCGGTTCGAGTCCTGGCACTGACAAAATTGTCATTTGTTTCGGTAAGTTGAGTAGAATTTGAATTGCTGGTTTGAGATGGAGTAAAATTATAAAGCAATATTAGGAGTAAAGGAATAATGAAGAAGGCAGTTAGAAAGAGAAGTTAGATACTATCTAACTTTCTACTACAATTTTGCAAATAATATCTTGGCTCTAATACTGTTCTACTGAATTGGTTTTAATTATATCTACTGAATTACGACAATAAGAAATGGTATTGTCTAATAGAAAAGTGCCAGTTTCCATAATTTGCCCAACTAATTTTGAAGATTTTTTTTATTGGCCTTGCTTAGTTAGAGCATTAGTCACACCTGCAACCTTTCTTTTTACATTTTTATAATATACTATCTAGTATGTGATATAATAAAATAGTATATCTAAAGATAGTATAGGATTTATATAGATAGTACATGATATAATAAAGATATTATATGATATGATAAAAGATAGTTAAAATGTAAAAAGAAAATTTGCAGGTATGGCTAATGCTCTTACTATGCGAGGCCAATCAAAAAAAAAAGATTCTAGATTAATAGGATAAATTATGACCACTGGCACTTTTCTATTAGACAACACCTTTTCTTATTATCATAATTCAGTAGATATAATTGAACAGTATTAGAACCAAGATTTGCAAAATAGTTATAGACTTATTAAAATAATCCAAAGACCAATAGACTTTACCCAAAAACAGCAGTTCATAAATAACTAGTTGGCGAGAACTTAAAACAAGTTTTTTTAAATTGTATTTCCTTCAAATTACAATCTTCATAAAGACATTTAGTAATTTATATGTAAGAACTACAGGATTTTATTTAAGGTTACCCATTTCAACTTTTCTATTGTAGGTATATACTATTTTTCTTTGTTACAAACCTACGAATTATTAATACAAATACTTATTTGCTTTTCATAAAATATCATGCTTTTATAAATAGCCTAAAGTCACATAAAAATCATGGTAATAGTAATATATAATAAAGTAAAAACATCAGTAATGAGTGCTTTAAATCTTAAAATAAGTATCGACTTGAAAAAACAAGTTACAATAATTTGTCGAAGTATTCATAAATGTATTGATTTATTTATTCTGTACTAATGCATATATGAAATAATTAAATATTGAAAAATTAAAAAAGTCATTAATTAGCTTCCACTTATAAGTTGAATAAACCAAACGCCCAAGACTTTCAAATTAGAGGTTGAATAAATCAAATTATAATAATTCATATTTTTTATTTTATTTTATTGAATTATTTTCTTTTTGTTTATTGGATTATTTTTTGAACTTCTGGTTAATACTAAAATCATCTAAATTTTGAATAAAAATAAAACAAGTACTATAGGGGAAGTATAATAAAATATTTAAGTGTCTTTGTATATATTTAGTGATTAGTGTACAACATTTCTTTTAATTTATGTCTAAATATAGATATTCGAATGGCAAAAATTACATAATTTCTGTTTGAAATTACAGAAATAGTTTCTATTTATAAAATTACAGTAACGATGGAAAAGTTATCTGCAAATATTTGATAACATCTATGCAAAGTAATTATTTAGATTAAATATTTACTTAACAATTGAACGTTGTCTAGTACAGAATTAATCGGACCCTGTAGAAATTTTACTTGAAATTATTTACGATATATAAAAATTGATTTATTGAGATTAAAGTAAAATCTTGAAATTAACAAATGATCAACTAAAATGAATTCAAAATTAACCATCACCAAAAATTAGTTCTTTAACATTTGTACATACATTGACTTGTTACATACGTTATATACATATCATTTTCCGAAATATAACTATGGGTATAAAAAGACGTTTTCATCTTAAATCTGAACTATTTTAGTGTAATAAAATAATGTTATTTAGAAATGTCAAAAGATTAGAGTTTATTCTAAAAAATGCTTCTTAATAGTGTCTCGTAAAATCACTGCGTGAATACACATTCTGTAATTGTTTTGTTGAAAATTTGTTGTTATATTAACATATTTGAGAATATCCATAAGTAGATGGAGTAATATAAATTTTTATCTTGCCCTTGACATGCTATCAGAAATAATTTTAGATTTGTGCCATAAACTTATCATTTGAGAATGCTGTGTGATATATATTATAATTCTTCACATGATCCAAAATGTATCTCTTTAGCAATTTGGAGACTCGTAACAAATGTATCTTATAAAAAGCTATAATAAATTTTATATCTTTTATATTTAAAGACGTCTATATCAAATTTACTCAAACTACTAAAAACGAACGTCTCGTTTTCATTCAGTCTCTAGTCGGCTGTGCCTGAGAATGATGAATGATCTTGGCAGAACGCTCCTTAAAAGAGCGACTCATCGTATAATATATGATGCCGGTGGAATTTTCAAGATTGTTATTTATTTTGCTTTCATACCATGAACCATGGTCTCATGCTTCTTAGCCCGTCTGATTTTTTATTTATTTTGATGAAGGGCGCTAAGCGAATCACGTGTGATGTATGACTATACGCCCGATGAGGTGCGAGTGAAAAATGTAAAAATAATTCATGATAAGACTTTTGACACTATTGTATTGTATAATATTTTACATTATACTAGGTTGGGGGAAATAATCCATTATTTTTGGTTTAAAATTTTGGTTTATTGGTTTAAAACTGTTTTTTGGTCTATTTTTCCAGCTCCTGTGCGATGTTAAGACTACTAACATGCCGGTCAACTTTGATCAAAAACATAAAAAATTTCCGAACGGAATCTACGAAAACAAAATAGCATATAATTGGCTGTACAGTATCGGAACGATAAACTCTTGCCGACGTTTCAAGTCATTCTGAATCATATGACACTAATATTAGTAATAGTATGTGAATGTGTGGTAATTTGTTTTGCACAATTGGCTGTGTTGTTTCTTTATAATCACCAATTAATTTTTCGTCAACATTTTTTCTCAAAAAAATCGATTTCAAAATTTCGCAAACTGTTTGTATGATATTTGTTGAAAATCGTGCTGATGAGAGTTTGGTAAAGATCTACTGAACCGTTTCTTCTTAATTGATTTTTGAATTTTATTTATCAAACATTTTTCTATCAATCATATTGCACATTCTCTTACAAAAAGAGTTTTCATATGCTGTAGTTAATGTTATATTATTCACAGTTAAATAAAGCAAAGAATTTACATCATCTAAAAATTTTTATTATACTTATAATAATATATTTACAACTAATTTGTCTATATTTGCAATTAAACATTATTGAAAAGTCCGAAAATATTTAATGAAAATATATTCCATATATATATATATATATATATATAATATATATATATATATATATTTATCAGCAGAAATTTAAGTACAACCTCCAAAATGTTTTTACAATTCTTAAACAAACATAATTTACAATTGCATTGAAGATAGCAAATATTTTTCCGAAATTTGACATACCAAACACTTATTAATTCATAAAAATTACATTATAACAAGTTATTGTTTCCGAAAAATACGTAATATCAAATTAAGTCAGCGATAAGCTGATTACGTCAAATAACGAGCAAATAAATTTATCAAATATTGGGGCAAACACAATATTTAACATGGGTACACATGCATTATTAACAAACAGAAATTTGATAATTATTTATATATATATATATATATATATATATATATATATATATATATATATATATATATATATATATATATATATATATATATATATATATATATATATATAATGTGTGAGTGTGTGTGTATGCAATTATGATGTATGCATAATTTTTACTATTTTATGCAACTAATGTAAGAAGATTGCACAAGGAGAATGTAGGTATTATAATAAATTTATTAAGAATGATAAGATACTGCCTTTCACGTTTTATCTAGTATTTACTGAACTTAATCAAAATTTAGCTATTTTAGTCTAATACCTAAACAAACTAATAAAATGAGAAAAAAGAAATTAGATAACAATTATGCTTATATAAATGGTCGGAAATGTTGCATTTCTCTAATAATTAAAGTGAATTGCTCATGATTATTCCAAGTGCATTCTGAAATTTCGGAAATGCTGAAGACATCTTGCATTTTTGCTCTGGTGGCTTTAAGCCTCTTTCAAGTAAGATGTCATTTTGTAACTTGATTTGGAATATAAATATATTCTTACCTAAAAAATTGCTAAAAAAATATTCACATATATTTTTGTTTTGTAGATTTCAATTGCCATTCCTACCATAGAGGCAGAACCAATCCAAAATGCTATTCCAACAACCTTCGAAATCAGTCAAAGAGGTATTGTCTCAGATGTTTTGCAGGAGTTGGTATACAATTTGGACGTTTTAGTTACCGAAGTTTTTGATAATGTAGCTAAAGTAACTACAGACATAACCACTGGTGAGATACAAGACTGTTATATATTTATATACATACATCTTATTTAACTATTTTCAAATTTTTTAATGGTTTCACAGTTTTCAGCTGTAGTAAGCTTAAATGCAAATTATTAATAATGTAATAATGCGTAATGAGAGTAACAGTTAATTAAAGTATCAATGCTAGATACTCTTAACTTTAGTACTAACAAGTCTAATTATATCTACAATATGTCACTGAGATTGAGGAAAAGCACAAACCGATGACTTGAACAACAAAGAAAAACTGTTTTTTAATTTTATTTTTTTCACAGGCCTCGGTAAAGTTTTAGTTGCACTAACCAAAGAAATAGAAGCTGTTACAAAAGGAACCTTGAATTTGATAAGTGAAGCAATTAGAATAAAGTCCGAACTTTTGCTTAGATTTAGAGATGCATTGATGAGACCAGCCTTGTCTAAAGCAAAGCTTTCCTTGGAACGACTTGAAAAGGCTGTTTCAATGGTAAGATAAATTACAAAATTAATTTTCAATTGTACTGACTACTTCATCTGTTTAGGCTATTGATGATGCTAGACTTAAATTTGAAAATGCCATCCAAGAAATGAATGACGACGCAGTAGGCATTCTTAATTCCATCACTGAAAAAATCCAAGAGGAAACCGAGGAGGTAAAATATTGCTAGTTATTGAACTCGAAAGAGTTTACATACTACTACTATTGCCTCAATTTATTATCAGATCAAAACAAATATTGGAGGATTACTATTACAACAAATGTTCGATGATTCTGCCCGTCAATGCTTGAGGGATCAATTGGCTGCAGTTAAAGTTTTGGCCAATTCAACAATCAACGATGCAAATTCATGTATTCGTCGTCAATTATTTGGAGCTAATGATTTAAGTGATAATCTTGGTGCAATATTTGATGAAGCTTTCGAAGGTGTTCAAGAATTAGTTGATGAGCTAAATGATTGTACTGATAAATTGCCTGCAAGAATGAGTTTCAGGGAACGAAAAGAATCGGCCAAATGCATGCAAAAGGTTCCTTGCTCTGTATAAATTATTTATCAAAATTTTAATAAAGTTCTTTTATAGCATAGAGTATATTTTCATAATTATTACAATTACTTGTAATATTTGCTAAAATAATTATTTTTTATATTATTTTAGGTTGCATTAAATATACAACTAGCAGCAGCCAGAGTTTCAACTGATGTTGGCATTAAAGTAGGAGAAGCCCTCAGGAATGTCGTGGAACTTCGTTTAGATTTGGGAAAATGTTCTTCAGACAATTTGAATAAATGGGAATCCAGATTGGAAGAAATTAATGATGTTGTGGAAAATTGCATCGTGTGAAATTGTAACTTGAAATAATTTTTCTTAACTATTAGTTTTATAGATGAACAAATACATAATCTAATAAACCAGCAAGTGAACTTTTATGCATTTTCATTTCTGCATCAATAACTTATCACAATTTTTCAATTCAATAAAACTGTAGTTTGTGTTAGAACTAATCATTAAAATAATTTAGGCGTAACTTTTGATTATGTTGTAAAAAAGCATAAACTTGTTTGATAGAAACATTACAAAATTTATTATTTATTCAAGTTATGAAACTCCAAGTTGTTAGTGTTAATATCATTTCCAAGTAATCAAGGCTTTCTATTATTGATTACTTTAAAAATCATTCTTAATATATAATAGTAGTTATGTCATAATTGGTGAATATAAAGATATAAATAAGAAAAATGAAGTATTATTTGTTCATAATACTTTTAGTAGTATGTGTAAATCAAAATTTTGCGCAGGTATACAAATATTCAAAAATATTTTTGAATGATAGTATTAGAAATACTAATATATGTACTAATAATCTACTTTTTAATAGGATGAAGGCGATGAAGAAATTGCGCAGGTATACAAATATTCAAAAATATTTTTGAATGATAGTTTTAGTATTACTAATATATGTACTAATATTCTACTTTTCAATAGGAATTATTGGACGGCGATGAAGAAATTGCGCAGGTATACAAATATTCAATAATATTTTTGAATGATAGTTTTAGAAATACTAATATAAGTACTAATATTCTACTTTTCAATAGGAGCTATTGGAAGGCGAAGAAGTTACTGCAGTTGACTTACCTCAGCCATCACAGTAATTTATAGAATATTTTTTATTACGTTGAACTGTTGCTGAGTTCATAATTTCACTGAATTTGTTAGAATCGTAGGAACAGCAAATTTATAATAATAATATTCAGAGTCTTTGAAACTCTACATACTCGTAATATAACAATAATGAACGTTTGACTATAAGTTTTAGTTATTCGATTTTGACTAAGGAGCTAATGTACATTTGCTTATTTATTATCATAACCCTATATTGCTAACTATTTGTTCATTGTAGATCAATGGTAAATGCAGTGATAGGTATTCCTGTCGTAATTTTGAATGGAGTTGAGAACATGACAAGAGTAACTGTTTCATTGGTAAATTACCTATTTTATGAACTATAGTTAATAAAAAAATATGTTAACGTCATATTTATACTTTATATTAAACGTTCAAACGCTATATTTAGTTAATTATTGTAATACAGGTAAGGTCAATTATTCAAGCTGTTATAAGAGGGTCCAACATCTTTAATTTGAGGATTGTGGAATGGTTTGCTATATTTCTAGAATCATTGGAAGAATTTTTAGCACAAATCTACAGAAAATCCAAGCAATGCTTTTTTAACCAATTTCTAGCAATTTTCAATGCAGTAAGTGATAAAAATACAATGTATAAATTTGCATTATACATTTTATCTAAAAAAATAATAAATTATTAGATAGCTAAAATTATAAGAGATATCCTCTTCGTACTGGGAATTATTCCCAATATAATCAGGAACTGTGCAGGAAAGGATTCCACATTTCTCGCATGCGCTGGCTCGGTAGGTTAATACACAATATATATATATATATATAAATATATATATAATATATATATATATATACGAGGTCTGTTCAAAAAGTACCCGGAATTTTCGTTTTTTCAAAAAAATATTTATTTATTCGTCTACATTAATGTGGTCCCCTACAAAGTAGTCCCCCCCAGATATAATACACTTATGCCAGCGTTTTTTCCAATTTTCGAAGCACCCTTGATATTCACTTTTTGATATGTCCTTGAGCACTCTCAGCGATTTTCTTCAATCGAGGAAAACCGCCGTCGTTTCATGGGTCTCTTCAACTTTGGGAATAGGAAAAAGTCACACGGAGCCATATCTGGTGAATTTTTGCACTTTGCAACACTTTATTTCATTTTTTACGCAAAATTTAATACAAATTCTTTGACTTTTCAATTCTTCCATTGTAAAAATCGCCGAGCTCAGAAAAACACGTCAACCTTAGCGACTACCACAGACAAAGTAAACAGTGAATATAGCTGAAAATTTCATCATACTTTAGGGGCATGTATACCAACACAATAAAAAAAAAATTTTGACAATCAGACACTCCAGACCCGCGAAATTTAATTATTAGTAATTCCGGGTACTTTTTGAACAGACCTCGTATATATTACTGAATTCAATATATAACACAAAAATATATATAATCTCTTTTCAGATTTTTTCAACAATTCATGGATTAATTGCATTACCATTTACATTCTCCATTAGCATTTCGCAATTATTTTTGCATTATACCACTTTTGCTCCACAGATATCAACATGTATGATTATGCCTTAGTATATCGTATACACAAACTGAAAATAATCATATATCTTGTGAATAAATCTAAAATAGTACAGAAACTCATGTTAAGATTTGTTCATAACTAGAAATAAAAAAATGCTAAGACTATCCCGTAGTTATATTATGCAGTATAACAATTTTGTCAAACTTTTGTCACAAGTAGGATGCCCACGTGTTTAATTATGTTATAGTATATGCCAATATACAAAATGAAAATAATTATAGATGGTTGAAATACATAGCCTAAATGCAGAAATTGTTTTGTTATTACTTGCTTATAACCAAGAACATACAAATTTATGATTAATGTTAAGAAAATATTGCGATATATTTATGGCATGTTACAAAGTTCCAAGGTTATCAATGTAATAATAAGGATATAATTTTGGAATAGTATATCTCCATTCACATATGATAAGCAATACATCAGAAATACATAGTTTAAACTAGTATAGAAACTGTTATTGAATTACTTGTTA
Source organism: Ctenocephalides felis (assembly GCF_003426905.1). Classification (NCBI taxonomy): domain Eukaryota; kingdom Metazoa; phylum Arthropoda; class Insecta; order Siphonaptera; family Pulicidae; genus Ctenocephalides; species Ctenocephalides felis. The sequence continues at coordinate 26,851,924 of NW_020537646.1, forward strand.
TTATTTACTATCGATATATGTATAATATCATATCGGGTAATACTGAATTACTTTATCACAATAATAAGTAGCAAAACCATAAAATGTTCTCACAAACGATTTAAAATACATAATTAAATTCATAAATTATTTTTATGTAAATTTACACGTATTAAAAAAGGTTTATTAATTTATTACATTTTTATCACAATATTACACGACAAACATATCTCTATACTAAGTTTCTGAAATTAATCAATGTCAATCGCCAATATTAAAATCATCGACAAATCGACAATATTTTGAACTATTATAGAATTCACATATAATTTTTTTTTCACATTAATAAATTTTATATTTGAGTTTCATTAATTTATACTAATTATGATTCATACTAATTTATACTAATTGTTATATTGTTACTTCTATTAATATGAATGTGAAAATATATGAATACAAAATTTACAGTCCAAGTTACTAAGTTTTGTGTTTTATCACACATCTTAACATTCAGTAATTTTATTAGAATTTTATTATAATGATTACAGCTGTAATTAATAAGATACTTCAGTTAATACATTTGGAATTTATATATCATAACTATTAATTGAACAATCTTTTTTGGACTTATTTATATATATTATTGATTTGATGATAATTTATAAAATTTAAACTAAACCTTTTAACCAAATAGTAATAATAACGTCGCACTTCTATCAAACAGATCGACTTTTCTGATATTTTTACAAAATTGTTCAATACTAATATTATTCTTAATTTATTAAATGCATTAAACTTTATCCGACTGAGAAGGTGAAATTCAGCTTACAATTGTCGCAAAAATGTTATCAGTAAAAAATAACATCAATCATACATGAGCGATTCGCGAAGATAATTCTTTGATACATAATTATGCGGTTATTTGATTAATTTGTTTATTCAAATGTATTTTGATCAATTATTTTAAAAATAATATTTTGAACATAACGGTCACATGATTAGGACGTATAAGAGGAATTAATTACAATTATGCTTGCCAAAAGAGCTTTCGAGTTCTTTCAAAAATGGCGATAAAATCGTGATAGTGGTGATTGCCACATTAGCTCTGTTACATGTAAGTAAAAAGCAATCGTAATGAGAAAAATATGAATGTAAAAATTTATATTTTACATTCGAAATGTACTTGATTATAACATAAACGCGGATTTTATTAATATGATAAAATATAATATATATTTGGTATAGTCTTCAAATGGAACTCCATTATTTGGATTTGATAATAACTTAGGAAGTCCCACACAAAATGCAGAGCCACGTGAATCGACTGGATATGTTCCTGGAAGCATTATACAAGGTATTATTTTAATAGATATTTTATAAATATTTTATCTTACATTCTCGAGCGATTTTTTATGTTTCGTTAGAAAATCCGTTTGGTAAAGTCAAAATAGATTTGTATATTTATAATTTGTTTATCAGGCATTAGCCAGGCTGTAGGAAGTGGATTCAATCAAATAGGCTTAAATGGAATTGGAAAAAATATACGGATTTTGGAACACAAGCAGGAAGATTCGTATGTTCTACAAAACCTACCCTCAAGTTAATTTTTAATTCAAATTACAAATTTTGTTTTATTTTTAAGGTATCTATTGTGCCTAATATTTGGGAAATATCGCAAAAAATGTATTTGATACATTGAAGTACCTGCGTCGAGTAGTAGATTTCCCGTATTTGGTTCAGTTTCCAAAATATGATTACAAGATCAACAATGAGAAAAGCACAAGATTTAGCGAGGAAATTTGAATATGAAGTTTCAAGAAGTGCAATGTATAATATGGA
>NW_020537646.1:26853841-26881774 GCF_003426905.1 Ctenocephalides felis
ATTTTATATTATTCCATATAACTATTCAAGGAATCGTTATAAATAAAAAAGTGATAGTTTTTCATAAAAGCTTGTATATGTTTATAGTTATTATTTATATTTTACATATGTTGAATATATTGCTAATGCTCAAATCTTCATTTTATTTGGTACAAAACATAAAACGATTTGAATGGTTTAAAAACATTTCATTCTCATTTCATTTCCACGAATTATTCTGGTTTGGTGACGATTCTCGTATATCTACTTGAAATTATTTCACCAAAATTGACCGTGTAATTAAATTTAAATAGATAAGTCAATTTCAATATGTCTAAAGCACTTAAAGCTTCAGTGATTTATCTTTATCAAACTCACTTGATCAACTCTTTCAGTTCAGAAATTTTGAATATATTATACTTAGCAGTTTTATGTAATGCTTTATGAAGGATTTAGAAATTATATGATTCATTCAATTCAAATATTTATAGATTGAATGGTTTATTACAGATTTTGGGAAGTTCGTGCAACTTTCCTAGGCTTAATGCCACTTACACCTAATAAATTTTATTTACAGTCTTAACAAATATTCTAACAGCAATATAAGCATAATTATTAAAGATTGATGAAATTTAAAACAAAGGATGGGAACAAAATTTTGCGTTTTTTATTCAAAATTTTCAAAGTTTTATTTCAAAGTTCTCATTTGAATGAATTATGTCGATTATTTACAAAATGCCACGTATACCTTATTGAACATTCGCTTCGTAAGTAACTTATATAAATATAAAACGTATTTTATTATAATTATGAGTTATAAGAAACTTGTCCGATATTTCCCAAGATAAACCAGCTGCTTCGAAGAAATCGCGCTCCGATAGCTTTTTGAGTTGAGGAGTTTGTTGTTTAGTTTTTTCTGTTAATTAATTAGAAAACAGACCGTTAGATAAATATATCCGGAGTACTATACACTTGCGTTATAAATGCAAAAAGGGTTGCCGGCTATGTAAATAGTGATGCTGGGGTATCTTTCTTCTTCGGCGAGTTATCAGAGTCGAAGAAAATATACCATCAATAAATCAGAAACTCATATTTCAGGCCAAAATAGAAATATCAATTTATCGATAATCTATTCTATTAATTGAGATATTTACGGATTGTAAATGAACTGTTTGGAAATATTTTTTTAAATTTTAATTAGAATTTTTTGCATAATCTAACTTTGTATATAAATTTTTATGAAATAGAACAATCCTTTATTTATAGTATACATGTCAATCATTTCTGTATGAATTCGTTTTGGTCTGCACGTTAGCAATTTCTGTATTATGAAAACAGGAAAAGACCTTTCCTATAAAATTATTTTATTTCTACTAATCAATTCAAACAAATCAAAAAACATTTTATAAGGAATTCATATAAACACCTAATCGATAAAAGTCGATCAATGATGGCGACACCTTATTTTAGAAAAGTGCATAACTATGACATTGAATAAATAGTAATAATAAAACATTACTAATAATACTTAAACATTTATATTTCATATTAATATTAACATTGTTTAATATATTTATTAAATAGTTATTGGTTTTAAATTTATTTTTTATTTTAAAATTAATTTTTCGAATGTGCTTCGTACTGCTAATTTTCGATTATTTTTCGTACATAGCCAAAGATAAAAGTCGTGCAATTAAATTAAAGCATTTCAACATTTTTTAAATAATAGGTAAAAGAGTGGTATTTGTGTGTTTGTTGTTATGTTTGCAATAACTATATTTAGAATTTTTTTATCAAATTAAAAAAAAATCACATCAAAACTTCAGTACATTGCATGAAATTAGGGTTTTCAACTTTCAACGTAATGCATTGAAGATATATTCTTATATTGATTTTAACTTTATGAATCAATAATATTCCTATGACCAATGTAATAGCAAAGTTATGTCACTCCGCGTTTTTTCATATAAAATTGTACTAAAAACTATCAATATGCTGTGTGCTTGCTGTATATGCTGTCAAATTCTGTTCGTTCGTTATAACGATATAAAACCTAACCTAAAAAATCTTTATGATAAAGTGCATCTTCATGATGTGATGTAATATATGCGAGAACTTAGATATATGTGTAAAAAGGCTAATCGCACAAAAAATACATAACATCTTGACAGATTTTAGTACCATTTTATATGAAAAACGCAACATAATACTATCTACTAGGTACTAGGTACTAAAAACTATTAATATGCTATGTGCCTGCTGTACTGACAAATTCTGTTCGTTTTTATATAAAACCTAACCTAAAAAAATCTTTATGATAAAGTGCATCTTCATGATATGTGTAAAAAGGCTAATCGCATATAAAATACATAGCATTTTTACAGTTTTTAGTACCTTTTTATATGAAAAACGCAACGTAACATAGCCTTGCCATTGCATTTGTCTGTTTTACGGGAAAATTGTCCATTAGTTTTCAAAGTTTCCGTGATAAATAGTGTCTGATTTATACAATTAGTTTCAACGTAATAACCATGATATACTTGTTGAAGTACTTTAGTAAAAAATATTATGATAGTTAGGATATTTGATTTATATTTAATTAATTATATAACTAACAAAAATAAAACTTAATGCATAATTTAGCGACCATAAGCAATTTAACACTAATATATACGAGATTTATTCTAAACCATAGAAGTATAATGACCATGGTTATTAATATCAGACAACTTTAACACAATGGGTGCAATTATTTTGTAGTAAATTTAATTTATACTCATTATATAGTCAATTCAATATTTTATTTTTCAGTAAATTTAATTTACATTCATTTATCTCATTTCCAAAAAATAAAAGTAAATGAAATCTTTGGCCACTTCATGACAGCATAGTATTTAACACCATGTATGGGAGATAAATTCTATGTCACCAAAGTCACCATGGCAATTAATAGCCTATTATCGAGCTTTTATATCTTGTGCATTCAAGCTTTAAGATAATGCGGTCCTGCTTTGGCTTCTTGTGAAAACAGGAAGCAAAGACAGTGCTCCGATGCTCAAGTTACAGGAATCGTTCAAGCGCAAGAACATTTTGCGTATATATATATATATATATATATATATATATACATATGTATGTATATAAGCTATATATTGTATCCTCCAAAAACCCATACCTGTCGAAAATGTTCAATAGATGGTCCGGGATAAATAATGAGACCAGAACACTGCACTACAATTGACTAAATGTGGTTTATGCAATTTCGATTGAACACACAAGGACTACGGATATTCCATGTTTTGTTACCTAATATGTGTAGTCTACATAATAACAACTTTTATTTTCATAAGCTTTGGTATATTTAATTGGTGTTCTTACATTTAAATATTGCTTTATAAATTTTATACAATATTTCCTAAAATGTGTTATATAGGTACATTTTTTCATATATTTTTCCTCAATGAAACTAGGTCTATAAAGTAAAATTTAAATTATTGTTAACAGTATGTTTTATTTTTATAAATTGAATGTTTTTAAATTAGGTCACATTTCTTACTGATACACACGACATGCCAAGCTATATACTGATCCAACTACAAATGTAATTAGTACCATTTTTACTTTGCTAAATACTGATGTGTGATTTTTTTAAGAACGGGCAAAACTGTTTTTTTCTCACAAAAATACAATACACTGTTTTCTACTTGTATGTTACATATTAATGTACTGGTGTAAAATTTCTAATGAAGATGTATAACACCCAAGGGGAGACTTATGTACCAATCCACCATTATATAAAATACATTTATATATTGAAATTTACATTTTTGAACTGAACTTAATAAAATACACATTTAGGCACATCTTATGTCTTACGATACCAAACGAATTTATGTTTAAAACTTAATTTTTAATGATAAAGTTACAAATAATTTGTAATAATGAATTATAATAACTGAACCAGTAATAAAAGTTTATTTTTTATTTTTGGTTTACCTAAAAGCTCTTATATTTATCAGTCGACACCTCCTATAGGTCTACAATATTTTTCGGAGTTTGTTTTGACTATCAATCTAACCATGCCAGTTATAGCTCTCAATAAATTCACAGATGGATAAACTCATGCTTCAAATAAGTTGATATTTAAATTTGTGGAAAAATTAATTTGTTGAAAATTTTGCCAGTCTAAAATCATTTTTGGGATACGATTTCCTTGACAAAATTTATATGTATGGCTCTGCAAAATAGAATCAAGATGTGCCTCAATAAACACAATTTTCAAATAAGTTGATATTTAAATTTATGAAAAAATCAATTTATTTAAAATTTTGCTATCCAAAAATCACTTTTGGAATACGATTTCTTCGACAAAATTTATATAAATTACTCTGCGAAACAGAATCAAGATCTGCCTCAGTAAACTCAAGTTTCAAATAAGTTGATATTTAAATTTATGGTATAATATATTTATTGGAAGTTACGCTAGCCTAAATTTATTTACGGAATATGATTTCTTCAATAAAATTTATATAAATGACTCTGCGAAACAGAATCAAGATGTGTCTCGGTAAACTCAAGTTTTAAATAAGTTGATATTTAAATTTATGAAAAAACAAATTTCACTAGCGTAAATTAATTTTTGGGATAAGATTTTTTTTGTAAAAACTTCTAAACCTAAATAAGACTAATAAGTCTTTTTAAGGGGTAATAAAAATAGACCTCTTGAAAAGTTCATGTTAATTACTCATTATGTTATAATCTAATATCACAAATAGCATCAACAAATACTACATATTTATTTATTTTGTTACTTTTCATAGACACTTATCAATATACTAACATATTAGTAGAAATATTTTATTATATACCAGCTGCATCCAATCATGCGTTTCTGTGCTAGACATATAAATAAATATCTGAAAAGAATGAGGGTCTGTTGCATATAGTTATCAAGATTGAAAATAGTTCACGTATTTTTGTGATTATTTATGAAGCTGTATTAGATGCATCATCGAGAGAAATATCCCATTCAACATCCTATTACATAATATAAGCATTAGGCATATAAGCATATCAGTATTTTTGACTTTTAGAAAACCAAGCAACATAAACCACAGCACATATCACATATTAAACAAGCAACTATCGCAATATATTCAGTTTTTTTTTCAGTCGTTTCGTGAATGTAGAAATATGTTTTCTATATTTTTCATCTGGCCCCTTTTACTCCATAAGAGGTCTTTATCTCCAATTTATATTTAAAATGATTTTTTCTAAATTAATGCTACATTATTTACCTAATTCCAACATTAGTATATGTGTTATCATTTATTACCAGTTGTTAAACGTTTGAAATTTTATCATTTATATTCCCAACTTATAAATTTACGATGATGCATGGTAATTACCGAAAACGCCAGTTAATGAGCATGTGTTTGCAGCAGAGACGTAAACTAAGTTATGGTTTTGCCAGCGCAGATGCCATGGTTTCACGATCAAATTTCTGACCAAATTCGCGTGTTCTAATTAGAGACGAAAATGCTCATCTACAAATGCGATATCAATAATATTCGAAGTCAAACAGAGCAATCTGCTTGAGTAAATTACTAGCGTTTCAAATCAATCACTTGTTTAATCAAGACAACTTATTGGATAGATGTTGCTGATTATTTTAAGTTATTAATATATATAGAGAGTAATGGAATAATTTGCTTTTTACTTGAAAATTGGATGTACATTTCATTACAAGAAGATATTACATCTAAATCTTGTTATGAATTATTACCAAACTTTAAAAAAAATATAAAATTAAATTTTAACATTATATTGGAAATCGTAATACCTATGCCTTATTATGTACCAGCCTGTTAAAGGGTCTTTTGAAGTCAACCGACTTTAAAAATTTTAAATTCATAGTTTAATAAATAATTTTAAGTTTAGAAAACTTGGTGCAATAATGGCATTATTATCTACTGTGGTTCTAGAAATATTTTTCACAATTACGGATCCAAAGCTCGTATGAACAAAGTGAACCACAATTCAGCTCAAACAAAGCTCTAGGTTGCACTTCAATAATTTTCAAACTACATGGAAAAATATCTTATTTTTTTCATGATAGTAACAATCAATACTATCACTCTATTTTGACGTTGAGTTTTGTGACACCTTGTCTATTAATCCGACGAAGATACGCACTTATTAAAGTTCTATCTAAACATCGAAGAGTCTTTATTTCTGGAGCTTATACGTATTATTAGAAATACAGCTATACAATCTTTCTAATTGGTATATTTTACACTACATAAAATTACACTACATAAATGGTAATTTATTTCACACTACATATAATAGGATAATTGAAAAAGAGAGACATAAGAACTTTTTTAAATCTAATATTTTTAAACTTCTATATCTAAAATATAAGTTTATCTAGAAAATCGCATTTAGGGGGCATGCATTAATCAAGTATTCTATTTTTTTAGGATTTTTAGATCTCCCTCCCTCTTGTGTTAAGTGGTGATATTCAGAATTAACCCCCTTTGGTAAACAGTGGTGAAATTCAAAATTACCCTCCCCCCTCCACCGCCAAACATCACGTGCATTTTTAGTTACGAGAAAAAATTGTAAAATTTGTTTTAAAAACGTGTGTAATCTTTTTTAAAAAAGTTCAGGTAAAAAATACACGTGACATATTATTATTACCCTCCCTACCCGACGTAATATTTCGTGATTTTTCAAATCACGTCAAATTCCCCCTGCCTCTAAAAACTTTACGTAAATAATTGACCCCCTCTTAGAAGAGAAATTTAGTGTATTTATGTTAAATCCGCAAGTGTCATTAAATTTTGATTTTTTTTTTACTAATAAGGAGAACCCGCGCGTTGCTCTTCCGGGGTTTAGATGAATCTTTGCATAATGGTAGATTTCATGCGTAAACTAACCGGCGTAAAAAATTAGAGGCACATGAAAAGCGGTTTAATTATAAAAATTATTTAAAATTTGCGTTTTAGCAGCGCGCAGTATACATAGCTTGCAATTCTGTCATATAAGTGTACCAGCGTGGCCTAGTGGTTACGGAGATCTAATTTTAGTAGTCATTTTTTTTTCATATTTATAATATATAATAGTATATGTAGTATAGTATATGATTTATAATTTGTGAAAAATAGCAATTTTCAACTGTCACTATTCAAACTGTCTACGGCGATTTAAAAATGTTGACTGTGTACGAAACCTACTAGGAATTGTCATATAAATACCGCTACAGATTTGAGTTGCATCAAAATAAATCTTGAAATGACATCATTTGCCTCGAACAAAATTCAAAATTACAGAGAAAATGACGTTCTGATATTATATAATTACAATCATTAAATTATGATAATATATAATTACAATGAATAAAGATATATATTTTAAGCAACATATTAGATAGAGCGGTGGATTCTATCTTATTTCACTATTGACTTAGTCCTCACTTTAGCTTATAGAAATATTGTAATATTTCTATTTCCTAAATAATTCCTTGATTTTTCTACTGAAGTTATAACCTTTAATTCATTTTTTACATTTACGACTACATTGACTACCATTTACAATTTGTACACTTTGGGAATACACATTACCATGAAAATGTTACATAGAATTTGCTCTTAAATATCGTATCAGCATTGCATATATCAACGTTCTGTTTAATACCATTTACCTTCGTAAATTAAATTGATGTGTGGACACTTCCACCTGCATTCCATTTGAGCAATCGCTCATCGGCGGCGTCAAGTGCTATAAATATTTGAACAGTTGTCGCCAAAATGCAGCACGCGACCCGCACATGTCACAATTCACGGGACCCTCGGTCGCTCGCCTAGTGGCGCGTCGCGGTTTTGCGGTGACGAACGCGTTTCATCGAATGGATTTACAGTTTCACAGAATGCTCTCGTGCTCCAGTTTTCCGCCGGGAAACCGGCGGCCGTTTCGAGAATCGAACCGGAATTAATACAATTGCATTCGTGCTGCTGCGCAATCCGCTCATGTGCACTTGCGAATGTGCACTCGGTCACACAGACAAAATGTTAATGCGGATTGCGAAAGGATAAAAATCAGAGAGTGAAAAATGCGACGGCAAAAAATCGAATCGACGCTTGAGCAAACTCAATTGAAAAATATGGATTGATTCTTTTAATTTGATGTGCGCATTGTGTGCGTAATTTAGATACATTTTTGTTGATTTTATTGCGTATCGAATCAAAATGAAATGAAATATCATAATATATTGAGATATGGGATTCTTATTATATAATATTAGTTGGACGATACATTAATAATAGATTATTTACAACTATGCTAACTCCATATTACAAAATTTTAACTTCCCGTAGGGTAAGTTATAGTAATCGCAAAAAAATCGAAAATGAAAATTTATATATATATCTTTACGTTTCAAAGGTTTTTGAACATTTTGGCATACCTTAGAAAAAATGGATGTATGTGTGTGTATGTGCGTGTATGTGTGTGTGTTCGGATACAAATTTTCGTCGACGATTTCGGGAACACCGATCAACCGATTTGAATAATTCAAAAAACATTCGAATAGTATTGATAAGGAGACGTGCTGATTAGTTTTTAGCGAAGGCAGGTCTAGCCGTTCCGAAGATACGGGGCAAAAAGTGCCAAAAATGGTAACTCAGTTTTTAAGAGATCGAAGCTTCTGATTTTAATAATTCAAAAAGAATTTCAATTGTATCGATGAAATGAAGAATTGATCAAATTTTCCTGAAGGCAGGTCTAATGGTTCTGGAGACCTAACGAAAAAATTAAAAAAAAGCCATTTGGCGGTCAAAAATGACATATGAACATCAAATTATCAGATATTTTATAGAGATTTTAACAATAAGTATGAATTTTGTTTACATTCCTATGGGTTCCGTACCAATGTTTATCCGTTAGACGGCGAAGCAGCGCTTACGCGCTTTGACATTAATCACGTGGTCGACTTTTTAAGGATTTTTTGACTCCCCTTTCCCTTGATGATACGTCGTAATATTTAGAATTACCCGCCCCTTCCCCAAACATCACGTGTATTTTTAGTAACGTAAAATTTTCCGAACGAAGTTTTCGAATTTACAAAAAACGTAAAATTTAAGTTTTTGTTTTGAAAATCTAGGTGAAACATAAATACATGTTATATTTTATTAAACCTCTCCTTCCCCCACTTGATTTTTTGTGAATTTTTGTCAAAACTCTACTCCCCTTAAAAGCCACACGTGAATAATGGATGCCCCCTAGCAATACTATCTGACATTTGTGCTATTTGGAGGTTAGGTTCATTTATTTTATCAGTAGAATTGGCCCCATAAATCTACTAAAATGCCACTAACACATAGATTCACCTAAATTCGGATTTGTCACAGTAATCACAGTGTTTTTATTTATTCCCTAATGTAAATATAACCTGAATCGTTGGCGTCAATTTGCTAAGCTTTGCTCTCGACGAGTATATTCTCTGCACATCATTCAACCGCTCCCGCAAACGCATTCGTACATTAGCCCGGACGGCGGTAATGAAACGTTATCGCTTGGCCGGCAGAGCGTTCTCCATCACGAACGTTCGATAGTCCGCGGTCACGGTGCGAACTGGTCATGCGGTTTGGGACCCATTTCGTTGCAAATATCCGCTTCAAGTTGCCGCGGTTTCTATTATTATCGCACATTAGGGCATTATCGGCGGCATAATTTATACCGCAGCGCAATATCGACGGCGTTCGATTGACCACTTTGAAGCTGCTTATACTAAGCTGTATTGTAATTTAGAATTTTTTATTAGTTTATTAATCTAAATTTATATTTTTACCTTCTAAACTATTTATTAGTTTATTAATCTAAATTTATGTCAAATCCTCAAAAAATCGAATATAAAAATTTTTGCATATCTTTACATTTTAAGGTTTTTTGAACATTTTTGAATACCTTATAAATGTACCTTAAAAAATATATACTTTATATGAGTATAAATAAACATTAAAAAATATACTTTAAAACGTATTAATATACCTTAATAAATATACCTTGAAAAATCAATGTATGCGGTTGTGTATGTGTTTGTATATATGTTTTGACACAATTTTTTGTCAACGATTTTGAGAGCACGGATTAAACGATTTGAATGATTCAATAAATATTCGGTTCCTATTGATATTGTTTTTGACAAAGGCAGGTCAAGCTGTTACAAAGAAACGGGGCAAAACCTGAAAAAAATGGTTATTTAGTTTTTGATAGAACGGAGCGTCCGATTTGATTGATTCTTTGATTGAATTTTTAAGTAAGTTTTGGAGATCCAACAAAAAAAAAGTTAAAGAATGCCATTTGGCAGTCAAAAATGATTATTAGACATGCGCACATTGATTTATCAAGTATTTGATAGAGATTTTATTAATAAGTGCCAACATTGTTTACATTCTTATAGGTTCCGCACCAAAATTTATAATGTTTCAACCTTTATACTGCAAAGCGGCGCTCACGCGCTTTGATATTTCAACTCTAAAACAGCAATGCAGCGTAATTGCCTTGACAAAAAATCAAAATTTTCAAAAAAAATCAATTTTTAAAAAATTTGCTTTTCAGAAATTTAAATCAAGGTACGAGAAGTTCCAGCAATTTGCCTTAAAGCCCAATGCTATGCACCACTGGTTTTTATTGTTATTCATTCTTTGTTTAAGCATAATTTCTCGAGTTAAAATTAATTCATTTGAGTTTAATCATTTTTATAAACTTATACTAGACTAGGACTCGATTCGAGTACCGCAGGTTTCAATTAGCATTGAAATAAAATGATTAAAATTAGCGGTGATTTTATATTGTGTGCTGACATTTTAAATATATAACTTAATTCTCTCATATATTAATATAATGCACCATGCACAGAATGAACAGAATAAAATAAAGTTAAGCTTTTTAACTACGTGTTCAATTAATTCAATTGCAGAGAATTGTTGTAGAGAAGTATTCTCATTTAAAGTTTTTTTTAGTTTTTTTTTCTTTTGGGTTAATACACTTCAAAAGTGTATTTGCTCTGCTGAAAAATAACAATGAATAAAGTTCTGTTGTTGAAATAAATTATAATGTTTATTAACATATTGTAATGTAATTGTAATGTAGTTAACAAAACTCAAACGTCAATAATATTGCTTGTAATATTCTAATAAATATAATTGATAATTATTATTACTGTTCGTATAATTAAATAATCAGAACTAACATTTTATTCACTCTTAAAATTCTAATTAAAACAGTCAATTTATAAGAAAATATTAACTTACGCCATGGTGTTAATATATTAGAATAGATTCGGAACTCGTATATTTGTCTAGTATAAAATGCTTTGTAAAAAAATTTTACAATCATTCAAACAATTGTGAATACTTATATAATTGATTATGGATTGATCAATTTTAAGTACTATTTTTATTTAGAGCAATTATGAGCTGATCAAAATTTATCAATTTAAGTTGCATATTAAGTTATATAGTTTTATTATTTATTTATTATTCGAACGTGCATATTTCTAAATAACTCATTTAGACATTTATTTTAGCAATAAAGTTAGTAATATGTGACCATTGCACCGTGCAGTTGCACGTTCAAAACTAAAAAAGAATTTAATGTAACTTCGATTACTCTTTTTTTATATTTGTTTTTTTAATGTATTCATTTTATTAGAAATCTTTTCAAATAATGTTGTAATATATTTTATAATTACAGATATTCCAAAACCAACGACTACTACAACCACAACGACGACGACCACGACGATGGCAACAACGACTCAAGTCTGGCCTACGCATGATCGAGGTAAATAACATCAAATTTTGTACATTTGGAGAGAAATATTCTGGAATTTATAATGATTGTTATTAATGTTAATATAGCTTTTGCCAAGCTCATATCAGGTTTCTACAAATTTTTGCCGATTTTGAGAACCGTCTGTACTTTTGTTACGTAGTTATAGAATTTATTAAAACTCTCCTTCTATAATTCAGGTTGTTGGGTTATAATTTAACCCTTGTAGCTGTGGACTGTATTAAACACTGATTTGTTTGTATATTATGTATTTGTTGCAGTTCTAATTACAAACATTGATTTGTTACTAAGTTATAATGAAAGAAGATATATTTATTTTTATTGGTTATTTACAAGTCGTTAAGCGGACTTTACGTTTAGAAGTGAACCACTAGTTCAATTAATACATTCCGCTACCCCCTCTAGCAGGGGTAGCAACCATTCCATATAAAGCTTAATGCCTTGAAGTTTGTCACTTTCATGGCCAATATAATAAAACAGAAAGACGTCCGATTAAATCAAATTTTGGCTAACTTACAAGACAACTACTTATACTCATACATGTTATTTTTTCCAATTTGATTCAGGATAACTAGAAATTTTGAGAAAAGAAAAATTAAGAAATAACCAGTGTGTAAGAGAAAAACAGAGAACTCTTCGTCACCAAGTTAATCATTTATATTCACAAATTGTTATTCGATTAAAATACCAAGAACTTTACTCAAAGTTACATTGATTTTAGTGACATTAATTTCTTACATATCTTATTAACGAAGTTGTCTAGTAGTTTTGTAATGCATGGTTTTAAATTGAGTTATTATATTCAAAGCATTTTGCATATTCCAGGCGAGATAATTGAGAGGATCTCTAGACCAGATTTCCCAGACTTTCCGGATGTCATTCACGAACCAGAGAACGAACTTCCGGAGCACACTGCGTTGCCGCTACCTCGGGAACGCGGTAAATATTACAACTGCGCATCACAATTAGAAAATAGTCATAAATTAATACGAAGGAACTAATATGAAACTATAATAATGAATTGAACATATTAATATAGGGAATAATATAGCGGGCCACAAAGGTCCAATTCGACTTTGTGAAAATCAAACCAATAATATCACAACAAATAACACATATTAAACAAACTATCTGACTATGTTCAGTAAAGTTCAGTTCATTATAAAAATGTGTGTTTTTGCTGTTTTTCACCTTCACCTAAATTTGTCACCTGGTCCTCTTCACTTTACAGGCGGGGTAAAATGGGACGGCCAGGGGGCAAACAAGACCAATGTCTTTTTTTTTATTTTATGTTATTTGAACAGCGATCAGAACTTATGGGTCCTATAAACTGTTGTGATTAGTTTCTTACAAATTACGTTTGTTTTTTATTATAGATGGCAACCCAAACAGTTGTATCATCTCTATGTGATGAATTTTATTATTACAATTATTGTAATAGTGATGACTTTTTCTTGGTGCAGTAATGCCGTATCAAGGTTGTTTTCACTTGGAAAAAAATTGATATCTATATTTCCAAGTGAAAACCGTTGTCACTACTTATCAATTCTAAAGAAATTTTACGAAATAATAGCTACATTATTTAATCAATGCAGAATATTAATCCGATGAATACATTTTTTACGGAGATAACACTGTATATAACCTTGATCTGGTATTTTGTCAGAAATATTTATAAACAGAGTTGAAATAACTATTTATTTAATTTATCTCTTGTAAAGTTGCATTTTTTACCTAAATTATTTCTTTATTTTTTATTTAGTAATCGTACCTATACTTAAAAATTATATTAAGATCACGTAACAACTGTGCTCACAACCAAAAAAACTAACAAAGAAAGAAAATGCTTTTGTTATGAATTTTTAAACATAGTCGTTTATCTCGCAAGAAAAATCGTTGTAAAAATCAAGGCGATGGCTGGTTATTCATTTTTTCACCTCTACTTTCAAATATTGTCGTTAAAATATTTCTAATTTCACTTATTTTTGAGATATCGGTGGTGGACCTTTTTTATCCGCGTACCTTTAGGTCCCACTCTACCCAACGTCTGTACCTATTAAAATAATTTTAAAAAAAATAATAGAAATAATTTGAAGAAAATTATTAATCGTATTCTTGAAGTATGTGCCATTAATCTTATGCTCAAAATTAACAACAATAGGTCAATGATACCAAAAAATATTGAACATAATTTTCTAGAATTTTTTATCAACCGAATAATAATATTGGAAAAACTCATAATAATTATAAAGAAATTTTCAATTGTATTCTTGCTAGATTTTTTATCAGTTTTGTCAAATCTTCTTAGTTCATTGAATGATATAATAAATCTATAATGAAGCTCACAAGGAGAATCTTCAGTTTATTCACATGAGTATTTGATGAAACTTAGCACAATAATAAAGTTTATAGACAAACTGAACACTTTAAAATATTATATGGCTATGAAAAGTTGAATTTTTTTAATTTGTGATCAAAATGAAGTTGTTTTCAAAATTTTTATTCATTTGTCCCTAAGTTTTATAACCTAGAGTCTGAAAAACAATTAGAATTTTACCCATTTTATTACCATAAGAAACTCTGTTTGAAGTGCAAACTATCTTAAAGTTTATATTAAGCGTTAAAATTTTTTGAAAATTTTATTTAACAAATTGAAAGCATTTGTGAGACTCAGACCATATTAAAGATCACGCTAATGTTAACATAACAAAATATCAGATCTTTGGTGTATATTACCAACTAACATTACCAACAATCAGATTGGTAACTAACGTTACCAACAATCAGATCATTGTTGTATATTTAACAAAAATTAAAGAAAACATAATTAAAATTAACGGAGAATCTATTTATTACGTGGGATCAGAAAGACAAAGAAAGAATTATGTTGTAAAAAAAATAATATATAAAAATTCCTACGTTCGTGCGCTTTGATTTGTATGACAATTGTGGTTGAAAAAATATTTTTCTTTAATGAAGAATTGAGCGTGGGCATATCTCAAAACCAAGGAAATGTTTGAATTGAATGTCACTGTAACTTTTGGACCTGTGGAATATTTTCATTTGACGAATCCTACGCTCTGGAAAGCGAGTTTTTATATCATTTTTTTAAAATTGCATAATGTATTTAATACGTCGTGTAATTTAAATTATATAATGTTACTCAGTTTTTTTTTACAAAATGTTTTGAATTTTGGAATACTTTATACAGAAGATAGAGAATAATTATTTTGATAATTATTTATTGCTTGTTTGTAAGTACATATATCTATGACATTTAAGAAAACTATAACATAAAAATTAGAATTTTTCAATTTAGCTTTGTTCAAACTTTTATCATTTTACTTTAACCATAAAGTTCCATTAATTCTTCTAGATCTTCGTCTTCGAGGCAGACCTCAAGAAGACGACGACAACCATATAGCTGAAGACATTTCCAGCGAAAGCAGAAAACCCACGTTAAATCGTTGTAATATAAATGTACCCCAAATATTAAATATTATTATATTATTGTACATTGCAGTTTTACATCAAAATGGCATATGTGTGCTGAGTAACTTGTTAACATATTTATAAAACTGATTAGGTGAGTGTATGGAAAAATGACTTATAATAATGTATACGTTGACTATACATTTATAAAATTCGATATTGTGTGAAAAATCATATTTTTGGGTTCTGATTACATTAACTCTTTTATAGCTTCTAATATTTTGAAAGCATTATTTATTTAAATATTAATCGATGAAAAGGCTAAATTATTCGTTATAGTAGAGAGTACAGATTTTTGTTTAAACTATTTTCTGTTTTCTATTCGATCCAATAATTTTTTTTAAATTAAATTTTTTGGGTATTAATAATTTGAAAAGATTATTTAAATATGGACGAGCTTCAAAGTTATTTATATGCGGAGAGCCTAAAATGATTTCAAAACTTTTTGTATCAAACTTGACAAGTTTGGTAAAAATGCAATAAAACTAGGAAAACAAGTGTATTAGATTATGTCTAAAGCGAATGCAATTTTTTTCAAATCACGCAAAGGATTTAAAATGTAAATTTTTAATTTGTGTATTTGAATAAGTTATGAATTCCCATGATTTTTTCATTATGACTCCTTAATATTTTTCGCATACAATATGTTAATGTTATGACAATATTTATAATGTAAAATAACAAATCGTTAATTATAAAATGAAGAATATTTAGGCGACCTCAAAATTCTTACGTTATTTTAAAATTATCTTTATTTTGATAAAAGCGAAAAAGTGTCGATTGATTAGTATTTTGATCAATTTTATCATTATATTAAATTCAAATAATTTTTCAACGGTTTTTTTCATATTGTGGTTGCTTATTATTCAAATTATGAATTTAAAATTTGCTATATACTTATTATGCTTATAATGCTATTAATTAACATGATATATCTATTTAAACTAATATTATTTATCTTAATATATAATATAAATATTTTATACAATATTTTGTATATATTTAGTACTGGTCATAATAATTAATATTTATTGGAATTTTTGCGTGAGGGTTTTAAATGTATATACATTTTAACGTTGTTTATTTAAATTTGTAATTTGTATTAAATCTGTAAATAAGAGATCATGTAAATAATATGTTAATTTTTAAGAATGTACAAAATAAATTTTTAGAATGTTAAGAAATGTATAATATAATTTTGATTAGATTCTGTATATAATAACAAATCGCTTAAATAAAACTTAATATAAAAGTGGATATATAATTTATAATGTATTGATACTGATGTTGATATTGATTTTATATTGTACTTAGAAGAGAGTAGCAATGGAAAGGACTCTACTGAGCACGATCATAAAGAGAAAAGGAAACTAGATTGGACAGCAAATAAAGTGTCTGGGGCACGACGTTGTCAAAGGAGAAATAGAAAAACTGAATGATATAGGAAGAAGAAGAATGCAGATGATTGACTACTTGCAAGAAAGGTGGAAATTAAAGGCAATTAATGCAAAGGTAGCATTAAAGCAAACATTTGAAAATATGAATAATAACTAAGGTGATAATAATAATAATAATGACAGGGGAATCTATATTTGATGGTCTTACACCATAAACCTGCCGTCGGGCAGATCAATTATTCTTATTTTTTATTTTACAATACTAAAATAAAGTACAAAAATGAGTCAAACTTAAATAAAAACGTTATAATCTTTTTATTCAACATTATTCTGCGATATTACTACAAAAATAATAACCAGAGACTGCTATTAATATATACAGAGAAAATAATATAGATTGTAGATTAGTACATATACCCAACAATGTATCAACTAGGAGTAAAACGTTATAAAAATATGAACATTTAAGCGAAAGTGTAATCCTATAACTTTCAACAAAATTTCAACTCTATTATATACCACTTATTTTTAATACCGTTTAGTATCAGCTCACTCATTTTTATTCATATTTGATATCATTATCCGAACTTTTTACCATGGAAACAACTGCAAAACTCGTTGCCATCGCGGCATATTCCTTGTTCATATTTTAGAGTTCTGCAGTCCCATTGGCTGTTGATAAGTCCAAGAAAGAGTTGAGATAATTACATCCAAAATTTTGGGATCCCTTCTCCTCAGCAATTTTTTTCAAATAAGGCATTATGAGTTCATCTTCTACAATATTTACAAAATATTATAAATTACAATATATACAAAAAATTAATTTTAATTTATATATAAACATTTAAAAAAATATACATTTAAAATACTTGATATCTTACTAGCTTTCTTTTTTGCCTCTTCCACGAGTTCCTTAAATTCCTCCAATTGCCTTTTTTGTTCATTCAATACACTTTTAGGTAATGTCATTGGACCCCCAAATCTTCTTACACTTGATCCATAGTGAAAGCAAATCATCGATAAAATTAGAGAAACAAATACTATTGAGTTCATGATGAAAATAAAAGAATATTACGATAATTTCTATTCACTGAGCGTCGCACAAACTGATTAGAACTGAAGACACTACGAAATTTATATTTTGTTCTTGTAATACAATAATTATTTATTTTAAAACATTGTTTTAAAGTTTGTCAATATTGCGATTTTTTTTTTAATTGAGAAATTACATCAGAAATAAATCTAATTTGGGTATTGCAACATAATATTTACATATAACAAGAAAGTAATATTTACTAAATAAATATTCTGTGCAACATGTATTGCTGAATTAAAAAATTGCAAAAAATTGGCATTCAATTGGAACCAATATAATGAGGAAAATCATAGTGTCATACAACTACTTCATTTTTAGTATTAATTTGAAGGCTATATGTATTTGAAATTATAAACATAAATTGAATGTTTTTATCCTGCGTAGATTGTTGCTTGAAGACTATTTTCTATGAACTGTTAGACTAGTTGAAAGTGGCATTTTGCCTAAAGGCAAGTTGCAAAAACTTCCCGATGTAATAATTGACTTAATCAACCGAAATAGATATTTAGATATTTAATTAAAATAACTGTTTATTTCAAAAGTTATATTTCATTTTTATTTTGCGATATATTAATACAAAAATAATAAGCAGAGACTGCTAAGAATATAAACCAAGGAAATTAATATTGATTATAAATTAGTAATCTCGACAGCATATCTACTAGGATAAAACAAAATAAAAATAAAGACATTGAAGCGTAAGTATACTTCTATAACTCAAAAAAATTACAACTACTTCAAATATTTTTTGGCAAATTGTTGTTTCACGATTAATAAAAGATAAAAATTGTCAACTAAAAAATTAACCGAATGAACATTGTCAACGAAAACATAGTGTGGTATAACTTCATTTTCATCATCAGTATGGTATTGTGTATTTGGAATAATGTATATCGAATGTTTTATTGTGGCTTATTATTTGAATTGTAAAAAATAGTTATAATTTCGTAAAACTCGTATATTTACAAAAAAGTCTTCTATGATTTTAAATTCGTTGTAAAAATAATTGAACCCATTTTCGTTGTTTTTCCAACATGCCCCTTTAGTATACAATGTCCCTTTTATGGCCGACTATTGTAAATTCCACAAATTTGTTAAATGTCTTTAACTGGACAGTTGTAAATAAAAATAGAGAATAATTAGTGCATAAACTTTATCGCAATGTTAATTTTAAATTGTTCAAAAAACATTTTTCAACAATTAATTACAAAAAAATATGCCAGCGAATCTATACCAAAAACTAATCAATATTATCGCTCGTATATTATCGCTGTCAATTAACATACATTCGCATACATCGCTGTCAGTTAACATAAATTTATTGCATTTGTTTAATTTATAAATATTACCTTTTCCAGATTTTCATGTACGAGGCGGTCGACCTCAAGAAGACGACGACAACCGCATAGTGGAAGACTTCACCAACGAAAGTAGAAAACCCATGTTAAATCGTTGTAAGATATATGAATGAACCACAGATATTAAATATTATTCTGTTATCACACCTTCAGTTTTACAACAAATTGGAAAAAAATTGCTGTGAAATTTGTTAACATATTTATAAACCTAAGATCCTGAGTGTTTGAGAAACTGCCCCATAATAAAACATTTGTCGGATATAAAATTATAGAACCTATATTAGGTCAATCAAATTTTTCATTTTGCACTTTTTTATTTTTATAACTAATTATGTAGTTTCCAATATTTTTAAATATTTTTATTCCCAAGTTTTCTTGAATTATAATGTGAATTAGATAAATTTATCATTACAATATTAATTACAGAATTTTTTAAAACTATATTATAAAATAATTTGGATCCATGATTTATATACATAATAAAAGCGTTATAACTTTGGAGACATTTACGCAAAAGTATACTTCTATGAAATAAGAAAATCTTATTTATTCTTAATAACAAGGATGTATAAATTCACTCATTTTCATCCATATTTTATATCTTTATCCAAACCCTCTGCCCTGAAAGCAACTGCAAACATCTTTGCCATTACGACATATTCCTTGTTCAAATTTTAGAGTTCTGCAATCCCACTGGCATACTTGAAGTTGATAATTCCTTGAGAATGAGTTGAGGTATTCGCATCCAAAATTCTTCGTTTTTTTTTCTTTAGCAACTTTTAGTAAATAAGGCATAATGAGTTGATCCCCTGTAAAATTAATTTTATTCAATCATATTTCAGGTAAAATGCAGTATCTATTGCTACCTTGCCCTTTAGCTTCATCCATGAGAACCTTAAATTCTGCCAATTTCCTTTTTTTTTCATCCATTTCACGTTTAGATATAGTCATTGGACCGTAAAATCTTCTTTGACTCGATCCATAGTCAAAACAAACCATCGATATAAATAAGAAAAGGAATACAATAGATTTCATGATGTGCATTAAAAAATTAATATATCAATTTTTATTTTTTGAATATTACGCTTACAAAACATAACTCGAGAATACAAAGTCGAGTCAACAAAATTTATTTTAGATCTGTTGTAATTTAATACTTTATTGGTTATAAAAAATAATTTGGTGAATTTTGCAAAATAATACGTATACAAATTATGAAAGAACATTTTGAAATAAATAATATTTATTTACAAAATACTAATTGCAAATAATATGATAATAATATTTTGTGCAAATTGTGTAGCGCAAAAAAATGCCAATTGCTGTCAGATGTAAAACAGCGCCTCATTTTTTTTTATCAGCTGGGTTTAAGCTAAGTTTATTCGAAAGAATATATCGAATGTGAATATTATAGACAGTTACTTGATGTTTGTTTTATATTATGTAATGTGTTCTATGCGAACAGTTGCGATGTAATTTCAGAACATAGTGTTTTTGGAAGGCAACCCAGAGAATGACCATTATCTTTTTCATTACATTAAAAATCTTTGCGAAAAATTGTATATAACAATATTTTTTTCAATGAATATCAATCAGCTACTATAAACAATTTATTTTGTTGTAAATACAGTAATATAATTTTCAAACTTTATAGCAATACTAGCTTTAGCGTTTAAAACGTATATTTCTCCGATAAAAAATGTTCTATACCCTATATAGCGTACAATTTAAGGTTTCGTGAAGTTGTACTGTTTGTGTTTGATTTTTATTAAATAACCTTAATACAAATATAAATACAAATACATTACATACATGAAACATTAATTCGTTTATTATAATAGTGAATAATAAACGATGTAAAAATTGATTAAACGTAGTGCGATCTGTACATATTCCACCACAGTTCTGAAGCATTTGGTGCGGTTCTCATACAGAAGCCTCACGCTTGTTTTTACAGATGGCATTGGTTGGTCGGAATAACTGTTTCCCTTCACATCTACCAAAATATTATTTAGCATTAATTGTGCCAAAATTTGCCAAAATATTATTTAGCATTAATTGTGGAATCTATTGTGTTGAATAACTGAATCAGCATTATTATCAGGTAATAAATAATCCTTGCTCTAAATGTATTTCATTTTGTTGAAATTCTGTTATAGTCAGATTTTTTATTTTATTTACTATTTATAACTAATATTATTATTTTTTTTTCAGATTAAGAAAAAATGTTGCAATTGAAAAGAGAAGCCAGAGAAGAAGGAGAAAGATGCCGAGTGATGTGTTTATGGCTACCGGCGGCTTGTCGGTATAACTGATCGCTATCTTCGCAGCGCAACGAGCTTTGCACAATACAGGTGCGTATTTACTCCTGTTGTTATTTACTTAATGCATATGAAATGTTTATTTTTTAATTATTTATTACTCAAAAATATTATTTTGTTTTCAAGACAGTAATATTTAAATACATTTATTACTTTCAATGGGCCCAGTGGAGGCGAAATCGATTCGAACGTGGGCTAGCCCCAAAACTAGTCCCGGGTTCGCTGGTTCGATTCCCGCTACCGCTAAAGCCCGACATTAGGCAGCTTTGATGTCAAATTTTTACTTGAGGTTATATCTCTTAATATTACTTTAAGTGAAAATCGCCTTTCGTTAGTACAGATGCAACAATAAATCGTATGCTAGCAATTAGACGAAATTAGAAAATAGATAACCGATGGGTTGCCTCTAATGCAACATTAAAAAGGTTATAGGACCCTATAAGGTGTAAAGTAGTTCTGATTGCTCTTGAAATTTTAAATACAGAAAAAACATATTATTTTCAATGGGCAAAGAAATACAGAGAAATTACAAATAATTTTTGTTATTAAAAATTGAAAAGTTGAATACAAATATAATAAAGCGGCATTCGAAATTTCTTAGGTTCTGGAAAAAGTTTATTGTTTATTTAGCAGTTGAACAAATTAAAGTTATTCGAATTAATGATAGAATTATTTAAGAAATTTAAAAATATTTGTTAGATATCATGCCGATTAACAAATAAATATGGCATTTCTTCTATTATTAAATATGAAAATAATGTTTCTATTAAATATTTCAATATTTTAAAACTGCTTTAAGAAATTTCAATAAAATGATCATAAACGCTGACAGAATATAAATAATAACGTATGAAAGAGTTTCTAATATAATAAATTATTTCGGAAATACATATTTCAATTACAAATTAGTGCTAGGTTACAATTATTCAATGACTTGTTTCAAAAATAACTAGAAGGCAAATAATAATTATTTTCATTTTCGTATTAATACATTCAGAATTATCAATATAACAGCCTTAAATTTTTAATTAATTATTTATTTATTCATTTATATATTTGTACGCCAAACGGCTATGTATAGTAAGTATATAATAAAACACTGATAAATTTATAACTTAAAAATCTACCATATAATATAAAAGAATATACGTACACTTCATACATAACACTTTAGTAACATATACTTTGGTCACATAATCTAATGATTATTTTCACAAATTATTTAGTGTATGAATGCACTTGAAGGTATTAATTTTTTTTTATGTCGGTTTCAAAAACATTTCGACGAGTATAGAAATAGTTCAAACTTTCGCAATACTCGTTTAACTAACTGTTATGCACGCATTTTTTGAGCAAAATTATTTTGAGCAACCTATTTTAGCAAAATAATAAGATTAATATAGATTTTTGGTAAATATAAAAAAACAAGTACATTTACCAAAAATTATAATTATTTATGAGTAATACATTTTTTAATTTAAAACCAAATATGAATAGTACACTCTTTTGCTACTAGTGTCATCAATTATTAATAAATAATACAATTTTTAATTTAAAACCAAATATGAATATTAACTCTTTTGCTACGAGTGTCATCCATAAACGACAAGTTCTCTGATAGCCCTTGCTTTAGGATTTATTACTATAAGCTAACTATTGGTAATTCTATTTTGTGTTGTAATTTGTAATTTATTAGAATAGCAATTTTTAGGTTTTTAACACATTTTTAGTAAAAATGATGAGAAATAATAAAATATGTAGTCAGTCTGTGCGGCAGTGGCACTTCTGCGGAAAAATCTCTCGTAGCGAAAGGGTTAATTAGACAATTTTTATATGGAAATGAATATCAACACTGCATAATATTAAAAAGTTTTAATTAATCACCGCACTACGATATACAGCATAATATTGTATTTTAGGAATTACGATTTTTGGATTGAATTTGGAAATTTTATTTATCCTTTTCCAGTTTTAAGTTTCCTCTCTGTGCTGCGTGCTTACCCCGTAGTTGGCAATTTCTTCCTTACGTTCGTTTGAGTCAGGTTTTAAATTATTAGTTTCGGCTGGCGAGCGATAAGCGACCGTGTTATTAATAGCAATAAAAGTCATAATGGGCTGCCGCCCCGGGGGCTGTTAGATCGTTATATTGTACGCTACGCTGGCGAGCTAAACGTTCTCAAATTGTGTACGTCGAAACGGTGAAAACCGCAAAAATAAATATTATCGGAGTCGAATTTGATTGAATGTTTATTCAGAATCACGACTAGAGATTGTTTTTGATTGTTGTTTAAATGGTATAGTATAATCGAGTAAATGATTTTATTAAAATAAATCCGGACGATATATTTATACGTAAGAGCAAGACATATGTGGGGTCAAAGTAGACTGGAGATCCGAATCAAAAAAATGAGAATGACATATAATAATTTACATTTTTATGAAGTTGAAAATTATTAATTAAAAATTAAATCATTTCCACATATCTATTATGCTTTTGCAACCAGAACTATGGAGTCAATTCTCCCACAAAATCTAAGTATTATGGCAACACTATGTTACGGTTCTATCTTTGTATGAATTGACAAACTGTCAAAATGCTATCTTTTTGCTGTGCGATTAGGCGTTTTACACATAAAACCTAACATCACTTATATGTTATCAAGGGCACATTAGAAAGATGCACTTATAATGAAATTTTTATTTGACGTTTGTGCATTTTGTGGGTTGGGTTTTATGTGTGAAATGCCTGTTCGCTAGAAAATACTCAACTTTTTGACAGTTTTTACTACCAATTCATATTTTATCGGAGAGTTGTTGGCCACTAATTATTACTATTTATGACGCTCTATAATATCTGTGATAGATGCTTATTTTTACTAGTATTATGACTTTCGCTAAATTATAATTAATGGTATTAACTATATTTTTTATCAATATTATTTTTTACATAGATCTTTAACCCGCTTAATTAGTGCATATCTTTCCATGCTAATGAGCCAAAATCTGCCGTAAAATAGACCTATGTTATAATAAAACTATGTTACTCAGCGTTTTTAATATAAAATGGTACTAAAAACTATCAAAATGCTATGTGGTTGCTGTGCTGTTATGATTTTTAGGTACAAAACCTAACCTGGAAAACGCACCGACATAAGAAATATAATTTTATCATAAGTGGATCTTTTTGATTTATCATAATAATAAATGTAAAAAAATTAGATTTTAGATATAAAGCACCTGATCGCACAGCAAATACATTGCATTTTGGTAATTTTTAGTACGATTTTATATGAAAAACATAGCCTTGCCAATACCTTGTATAACATTGGTCTATTTTATGACGGAATTGGCCCAAAAACAATTCACTATAAATTAATTCAAATCAGTTGGGAATTTTATACATTTCAATAAAACTCAATAATTTTCATATTTTTTATATAATTTAGTTCTGTTTTTTAATTTTTTAAACAAACTTATAAACTTGGTTTTATTAGCTTTAACTATTAATTCAATTACATACTGAAATTTTAAGAATCCTTTATAATG
The DNA here is from genome assembly GCF_003426905.1 of Ctenocephalides felis. NCBI lineage: Eukaryota > Metazoa > Arthropoda > Insecta > Siphonaptera > Pulicidae > Ctenocephalides > Ctenocephalides felis. Next base: position 26,878,887 of record NW_020537646.1, read on the forward strand.
AAATGTTACATAATTTTACTGCTAATTTATAGTGCTTGGTTGAACATTAAATTTTGCAAAATATAAAATTATATATATATATATATATATAGTGTGTGTGTGTGTGCAAATTAGTTATATTATTGGTTGTTTTGATTTGTACATATTTTGTTTATTTAGTAATGTGTAAATATTTATTTAATTTAATTCAATTAACTAAACATTAATTATTTCGTTTTTTAGTTATTGTGCAAATATTTATTTTTTCGAATATTTAAAATAGTGCACATACTGATTATATAAATATATATATATATATATATATATATATATATATGTATATATATATATATATACTATTTAATTTTGGAATTGCACTTTTTTGTGTATTACAAAACAGCGTTTTAGAAATACTGCTTGTTTCCAAATATAATTTAAAAACAATATTCTTTCTTTATATTTATATAATCTATATAAATATATATATATATATATATATATATATATATATATAAACTTTATCTTTTAGAAAATTTAAATTATTTTTGTAATGACTTATATATTCAATTAGAATTTTGCGTTATCATAATTATTTTGTATATTTTACTAGTAATTTTGAGTATGATATATTTGATATATTTAATTTGTTTTTTATACTTTATAGTAGTATTATGAAATTTATGTAAGTGATAATTATCTCAGGAAAAGTCGTTTGTCTAAATTTAATCTATATTTCAATATGTTAAAATAATCAGAAAATAATTAATTTATTAAACTTCTTTTGTGATCTAAACAACTATAATGCTTTTTACGTGTCTAAAATCACCTATATATAAAATTATTTTAAGATTTTTAATTATGAAAAATTTAATTTCTATTATCGACAACATTAAACTATTGGTGCTTCAACTTCAAATGTATATGCCTATTTGTTTATTTTACACCAATGTTAATTTATAGTTGATTTATATTTTGGTCAATTTATTAATTTCGAGTACCATTATATGATTTTTTCAAGTCCCTTTGTTTCGGTTAACGATCGTTTCAAAAATTGATTAGAATCTCTGGGTAATTATTATGTGAAACATTTTATATATACTTTTAACGATCGTTTTATGTATCGCACATCCTGCAAGTCGGTGTTATTAAACTATTTAAATGCGAGCCATAAACGCTACTCGGCTGTAAATTGTTTATTTTTATATGCTTTTCTCGTTTATGCATTGTAAATTTTTAAGTTGATTTTAATCTAATTGTATAGTAATTAATTATTATTTGCTACGTGGTTGAGATAACAAATTTTTATAACGGAATTAAGCACTTTTAATTCAATTACTATAATAAATTGTTTAAGTACCTGGTCATTAATAGAATTTATAATTGTTAATGTTTTTATATGCGTATGTCTTATAGCTATACGTTTACAAGCTTTGTTTTATTGTTTAAACATTTGTTTATTGAACAAACAATTGCAATTATTGATAAATTGCAATGTACATTTTACACAATTTATTTTTAATTTTTTAATAGTGAGAATAATAAGTGCAAATTGAATCTTTCGGTATAGTAATTTTAATAATTTTGTATTTATTTTATTAATACATGCATGTTTCTATCGAATAAGTTTAAAAAACAAGATGAGTTACCTAGAACTTTTCTTGCTATTAATTTACAATCTTGGCTTTATCTTGTTGGAGGAACAGTTTCATGTAAATCACCCATTCTGGTTTAAAACTTGTAGTGCCTTTTTTTATTGTACTATGTTATCTAAGTTATCTTCATATATCTTTTTGTTTCCTTTATCATCTTGTAAGGTCTTAACTTTGAGATATTTTTTATGTATTTTGATTTATGATCTATCATGAAAAATTGTGCACGTTCGCAACTTTTTTATTGTACTTCTTGATTGTACACTAATTTAGAAACGTAATTTCATTTCATAATATCAATGTACTAAGAAATGTTTTTTGGGAAGAATTCAAAATAGGAATCACGCATTTTTGGGGTAAAATTATCATTGTTTTTAAAAGTTTACTAAAAAATTTTATGGAGATTATTGGAAAAATGTGTGGAATTTTATGTAACAACAAAATCATGCAATCGGTTCAAGTCAAATAAAGTCTTGAATAATGGTAAAGTAAGGCTTATAGTTATTTATGAGATTTCCAAATATGTATACTACTTGAAGAGGAATTAAATGATGAATCAAATGCAACTTTTTAATTAAAAGTATACCTTTTGACTAATATGTTATTTGTTCATTTGAAAATATATTCTCATCATTTATAGGAGAGACGAACATATCACTTTGTTCATCAAATATAATTTCCAAGTATTCCATTTCATATGTTTTTGATTGCATTCCAAGCATCAAACTGATATTTTGGAAATATTCTGTGAGTTTTATCATTATTTAATTCAATTGATTTTCAAGGTGTCTACCCTTGAATTTAAAGTGGTCAAAATACTTATCTATTGACATAATACCTTTAGGTCCACTCAATTTTTGAGCATTTAGTTTTGCTGCACATTTTGTAACCTCAACTTCTCTACTTGTTGTAAAAAGGAAGTCTCATCATTTTCCTCAGCTTCAGAAATTTCAACAAGATTATCATCTATGTTTCTGATTAAAATATCCTCTTCCAAAAAATATTCAATTTCTCCAATTGCGACATAGTTTTCGATACTAGAGAGTCTATATATATCCAGCGAAATGAGAATCAATTTTTGTGGGTGGTTAATTAAAGGATTTGTTTTTCTTTTATTTCATTTGACACTAACCTATATATATTCCGAATTTCAAGTACAATTTATCATTTTTGTGTATTCTCTTAAAAGACCGAGTCACTTAAAACTAAAAACAATATTCGCGATATATTTTATTTCCCCCTGACTTTCAAATGCAAAAA
>NW_020537646.1:26882774-26923127 GCF_003426905.1 Ctenocephalides felis
TTTTTAGGATGATTAATCAAATTTGCAAAAATGTTTTTTGAAAGTTTATTAAACGCATGATATGATTGATTAATTTTTTTTTAATTTTGAAAAGATATTTTGAACAATCTAATCTAAGTAATTAGTACATTTTAGATAATCAGTTCTTTTCAGGATGTCTTCCACTTCCATAAATGTGCAAGATTCCATCCTTTCTTGGTGTGTAAATATTGTAACGACAATTGGTATTGTCGTCAAAGGGGTTGCATAACCCCCAGTGCAATTGGACTCCCCCACCTACGTCACAATATCCATTCTTTTCTTGATGTCTTTCACTTGAGTACAAATACAAGTTGTACATCTATTTCCATAAATCCATTCATTTTTGATCTTTGTATTAGACAAAATGCTAATAATTGTTTAGGTGATGGTCAGTTTTTTCTTGATGTTTTTCACTTCTATAAAGGTGCAAGTTGTCCATCCATTTGCATATAAGTCCATTTTTTCTCGAGTCTTATATTTGGCAAAATACTAATAAATTGTTGGGTTATAGTTAAGCCTTAAGGAACAATTTGAATAGAAACAAGTTATTAAGCATTAGTGATCTCTCTTCAGGCAAATATAGTACAATTTCGTTCTCATCTCATAGAATTCTGCAAATAAATGACAATAAATTTTCTGGTGATGGTGATTTGTCTTCTTAATGCTCTCCATTGCTAATGGAGTTTTGATGTCATTATGAACCATTTTATAAGAAACAATCCATGGTATATCATCGATCATTAATTTGACAAATATGTCTTGTTCTTACAGAATTTTGTAAGAAATGTTAATACTTTTGCTAGTGATGGTTAATTTATTCTATAATTCCTGCCACTACTAATAATAATAATACTTTGAAGACGATATGGATTATTTTATTAGAATCATGGTCTATGAATCTGTGGTCATTTTTGCAAATATAGTTTAATTTTGACTTGTTTTCATGTAATTTATCAAAAATTAAGATTTAAAAATCCTGAGATATCTCAAAACAAATTATAAGATTTTGTGTACAGGGTCTTACTTGCTTAGAGACTGAAATTATATTTACTATTATTGATTATGGCTTAACCATTTTCATAAAATTAGTACAAGTTAATATCTTTATGGTAAAATAGTACTAATTTGCATAATAAATAATATTAATCAGTATTGACAAAGCATGATTATATATTATTGGGCATAATATAATGAGAAATATGGTTTAATGTCCGATATGGGTAAATCATATAGGTCAAACCGATCAAACATACCATACTAACCAAATTCAATTTACACCCCTCAACACTCTTGATTACTATTTTCTCTATTTGTTTATTGTTTTCAATATTATCACAAAATGACAGATCTTTTGGTGTGATATCCATAACACATTGTGTGTTTCTTGGCTCTTTTCTTTATTTGATTTTATGGTCTCAACTGGTGGGTCAATTATCTATTACATTGATTAAAACTTGACTAGACTCACTATTAATTGTAACATTTCAAATTATTTTGGGTTTTATACACTTTTTTCTTGTTACATTCTTTGAAATGTTACTATAAATAATCTACTTTCAAATTTTATTTTAAAGAAAATTTATTATTATATCGTTATGCTTTCTATACGAGCATGTATTTGATGCACTATCAGTATAACTACAAGTATATTAGTTTCAAGATATTTACCGGTCACAATTCATTTTATATAAAGTATCGGAAATCGATCAAGATGCCTCTCCGGCATATTGCCAGTGTTTTTGTTTAACTTATGTTCTAAATCAATCTTTAATGCTTTAATAATAAAATTTATGGCCACGCATAATTTTAAAACTTATAATTTAAAATGTGTAAAATTACGAGTTATCAAGTATCACTTATTAATATGCTCAGAAACAAGTTTTCCATCGTTGGAAATTCGCAAACGTTGTATAAAGTCCCAGCAAAGAGTAATGTCTCGGGCGCTTTGTCAAGCTGTCACTTCGCTGTGTGAGATTCATTCTTCACGCGCAATGACAGACGGATACACTTTGCGCTCCTAACACAAGTGTTTTCCACAGACATTTATAAATATATTGGTATCAGCAGTTAGTTCTCTACAGGTACGTCTCAGATTCGGGAGAAATCATATTATGAAAAAGAAAATGTATTGAACTAAGGTGGATGTTGAATAATAGAGAAATTCTGATAATCAAAATACATATAACAAATATAGTGATGTTAACCGTTGGGTTGCTTTCTAAAGAAATTATATATTTAATACTTTCATCATAACAACTCATAGAGCTGATAAGTTTAGGTCGTTGCTCAAAAATAAAAAAAAAAAAGAAATGGATATGCTATTTTACTTCTATTATTGCATACATAAGCTTTTATTCAATTTTTTTATTTAAGCAGCTGCAGTATACATCGTTTTTAATTTTTACTATTGTTCGAACTTGCATATAATTCAGTTTATTTCTACGATCAATAATTTGCTTGGCAATCTACTACGTTGGTTTCGATTAAGACCTATTTGTCTGGATCAGTAAATTTGTAAATTTGATGGCATTTTGCTTTTTGGCTAGTTGCTAGAACTCAGAATGTATAAATAATTGATTTAATCTGCAATATGATTTATTTAATTCATGATTTACCTCTTCATCTCTTTTTATTTAATTTTTTGTTCCAACTTATTTCTCTAGTTGTTTTCTTCCCTACCTGTTAATTTGTTCATCTGTTTACCTGTTCTTATGATTATCTGTCTACGTATCCAGCTGTTTACCTGTCTACCTTACTACTTGTTTACCAGCATATCTGTAGTTTCTCAGTTTCTCAGTCTACCAGTCTATCTATCTACATATCTCATTTTCTACTTGTATACGTGATTACCTGTTCACCTGTCTTAGTGTCTAGATGCCTACCTGTTTACATGTCTACCAGTTTTAGCTGCCAACCTGCATATCAGTCTACTTTTCTTCTCTTCTACTTTTCTGACTGATTAGTTCTCTACCTGTTTACCTGTCTACCTATTCACTAATAATTCTATTTGTATATGAATTTGTTATAGCCATTTATAAAAGTTCTATTTGATCAAAAATATCAATTATTGCAAAAAAATCTGCTTCTCCAAAACTGGTAGACCTACCTTTTCAAAAATGTAATCAATTCTAAATTTCGCCAACACACCAAAAATATAGAAATAAATGAAGAATTTTAAATGTGATTTATAAATTATGTTATTCATTTTTCATATTAAACACCATCGACTATAGTGTTATAATATGAAAAGTTTTAAGAGCTTCCTACATACGTTATTTTATTGGTTTTGTGGCAATTTGATATTACATGATAACCATTTGGATAATATGCTGTGAATTCTGAAAATAAATCTACAACACTTTTTGAATTCTGCACATTTTGGTTGGTTGGATCAATTGAATAGTATTTGATGATGCTAAATTTAAAGAAGTTTATAAGCAATGTTTTGGAATTATCACAAATATATTAGTTTATAATTATCAACATTTTTCTACTTTAGCCTATATTGAATGTGTATATTTAATAATGTATTTAAAAAAGCATCTATATACATTTTAATAAAAAAATCGTTTTCATTATCATCGTATTCTTCTCATAAATGAACTAAATTATATGGAAAAATAGTTTTTTAGTTGATTGTATATTTAACAAAAAATAAGCACAAAGGCTCTTTATTAATATTTTTATAAATTTAAAAGCCATGATTATTACTAATACAACATATGTATCCTTTACTTCGACTCTGTATAAAAATATGCTATTGCAAAAGACCTCACTGGCAACTAACCCATCATTTGTTTAAGGCAATAATGAACAGTTGTTCAGATGCGCAATTTGCATATATTTTTTCTTCTCATTTTTCATTGAAACGGTTATGATATTTTAGCAAGATGTGTTATTAAATATTGCTGTATCCTCATATTAAAACGAATAATTACAGGCGATACATTAATAATTGAATATGATCTTATGTAAAATTTGCATACATGTAGCAACAATATTGGTTAATATATGCAAAGTATGAATTACCTGAACGTTTAAGTATATATTATGGTAACACGTTGTCATTATATTGATTTTTCTTTGCTCGAGATGATAATTAGCATTTTATCTTATAGGTAATTATGAAGTTTAATATAGATCCTGACGTAAAGTTGATCTGATAGTGAATGTAACCAATTTTGACATAAGTATAAAGGATTTCTATTCTGGCACCTACAATAAGTTATTTTACTGTTCTATTTATATTCTTACAAATTTAAAATTGAAACATTTTAGCTTTCTTGCAAACAACTATGATCTATGAAACTATTTTATTTAAAATTTATTTTAGTCTTTCCTAAAACAACTTTGCAAGGTTTGTGCGTGCTATTTTCTCACTAAATGTTAGAAACCTACCTATATTGTTTTAGCAATTAAAATATAAATATATAAATAAATATAACTGAATTTCTTAAAAAAACTTGACTTAATATAACTTTTAACTACACTTCAATAATTAACAATCCACAGAAAATAATTATTGTGATTTCAGAAGTATTATTAACATATTGCAGTTTATTACAACTTTAGTACCCTTAAATAATATATTTTAGTACAACTTTAATGAAGCTCTTCAAACGTACTTTTTATGTTTTCAATGTATTACCTTTACTTACCTTACAGTAATTAGTAAAGTAAATAGCTTTTCCTTTTGGAAACTTTGATAAAATAAAGGTAAAATGAGTTGCCTAATCAACTATATTTATGTCTGTATGAAAATCTGGTATAAATAAGTAAAAAGTAAACAAATAAGATTACAACACATTATTACAATTAATAAGAAAAGTAGAAATTAAACAAATTTTTGATAAATATATTTTATGAAAGAACATTTTGAAAAAAACTGCTGATAATTCTAACAAAAAACAAATACCAGAATTCGAACAGTACATATATGATTTCTCAAAAGATTTGTTAATAATTAAGAGGTACTCAGATAGAATCCTGGTCGAATATTATATACAAACGTAAAAACGATATGGTCAGCGGAACCTATTCTTTTGATTCAATATTACTCGCATTTTCCTAATTATTTAAAAATTTGTTAGTAATTAAATTTAGAGGTGCTGAGATCGAATCCCGGTCGAGTAGAAGAGTTAGGGGCTTGTTGTAACAGTTTTTTTTTCATGAATATATTATCTTGATATTCAGTGATTATATTTCTATGAAATAAAGATGCGTAGATGCTGTGACTATCTTTTTACCCAGCCTCAAAACAATTTAGCAATAACAAAAATTATTACACATTATCAAATTTTGAAACAAAGTAAGGTAAATAAAATTTAAATTCAGTCGATAATAATAACGAAAACTGAAATTTTGTAATAGTACAATTTTATATTACATGTCAAAAATGACGAATCTGCACACTTCTGTTTACTGCGTCGGCCTGCGGGGCAGTAAACATAAATAATCGAGACAAAAAAATATTGTTCAAGATCGTATTGAAAAATACCTGTAACTATTTACCCCTGTACAATAATAGGACGTCCACTAATCACGTGATCGACTCTTAGTGATGCGTTGTGATATTTAGAAATTTCCCTCTTCCCACCAAACATTACGTTCGGAAATGGGCAAAAAAAGGTACTTTTACCAGATGCGCAGTAGCTATGTCCGCCACTTTGGGCTTAGTCAGTCCCCATCTCATGTAGGATAGGTATAGAGGAATCGATGCACAAAATCTCAGGTGTTGTAAAATACATACTGTCATCCGCTCTTGGTCTATAAACACACATGATATCTTACTAGGCTCTCCCTACGTGATTTTTCGTATTTTTTTTGTCAAATCTCCCTTCCCCCTTAAAGCTTCACATGGTTAATTATCCCCCCTCTAAGCATATAGACGTGGATAATTGTAAGAAACAGGATTTGAAGAAAATAGAATCGAAAACTTAAAAAATATAAGTAACTAAATGCTTTAGCAAAGGTCAATATAAAAAACTAAAAAAGAACAGTAATAGGTAACTTCCTTTTTAAGCCTACATTAGCATCATAACAAATGGCTCTGCCTTGAAATTGAGCAGCGATTTGGCCTACATATACGGGTTTCCTTTCTTATCATGCAAATTTCATCAAAATAAAAATGATGGAAATAAATTGCCATAACATCTATATTTAAACAGTGCACGGAAAGCTCGTATAAATAAATGAATGTATAAGTGACTATGAATGTATTTGTTGAGCGAATGCAACTGACAGAGTGACACCTCCTCGACTGGAAACTGACAATGACATATAAGAACTGTCTTCGCGCTGTCACTGCGTCGCTTTTGAGTAATGTATGAGAAATTACTAGACAACATGTGGCTACGTGGGCTTGTATGGGACGTCTACTGTGTGATTGAGTGTCTTATTATGCACGAGGACACTTGAGGGCAAATATTGTATTTTTGCATCATAAACTGTTAGTTGGAGACTTAATACATGTGCACATTGCAGAGGTTTTTTGAATCGACATGCGACGTTTTTGGATTTTGGGTATCCTTAGGCATGTCTCTTACAAATCAATATATCCACATTATTAAACGAGAAAATCTGGTTTCTGCTCATTGCAAATTGTTTTTCCGAATTCGGTGAATTCTGACTCTAACTTTGCCTCAGATACGTCGAATAGTTTTTGTTCGCAAAAGTTGTTAAAATTTATTACACCTACAATAACTAAATGAATTAACAAGTACTTACAGTTTTAGGGTTTGTTCCTATTGCCATTATGCACATTATAATTATACTTATGAATTAATTATAATAACTTAATCTTCAATCTATGTTGAATACATAAAATTATATTGGTAAACATTGGGATAAATATTCTTTAAAATAGTTTTCTATTCCATTTCACACCTTCCCAGATTATATATGTATGTATGTCACTTAACTCCTCCTAAATGGCAGCTCCAATTTCGGTAAATATTTTAGAGTTTGTCAAATGTGATAAATTGGTAGTAATAAATCAAAACATATAGTGATAATGTAGGATTATGGGAATAGAAATTCAAAAAATAACTTATTATTGTGTGATCTTAAAAAAATTGACAATCACTTTTAAAAATGTCAATTTACTTAAATTTTTTACTTAAATGCTGATTTATGAATGCTTTTGCTGAAAAAATGTAATGTCGACAATAATATTATCAAATTAAATGACATAAATAAAATAGGAAAACTAGTGGAGCGCATGGCATCGTGCTTAAGGCAAATTGCTGCAACTTCCCGTACCAAAACTTATTTTTTTTTAAATAAATTTAAAATAAATAAATATTAAATAAATAGATTTTCAAATAATAAATAAATATTAAATTTAAAATAAAAAGATTAAAATTTCTGAAAAAAAATTACTCTGAAAAAAATAGATTTTTAGGAAACTATACATTTTTGACAAAAATTTACTTTTGTTTAGAAAAAAAAAGGCTTTTTGAAAAAACATGTGTTTTGAAATATTTTTTTCAAAGCAATCGTACTGTTTTTACTGCACTGAAACAAAATATCGAAGCGCGTAAGCGCCGCGTCGCCGTCTAACGGATAAACATTGATGCAGAACCCATAGGAATGTAAACAAAATTTATACTTATTGTTAAAATCTCTATAAAATATCTAATAATTGGATGTGCATATGTCTAATGATCATTTTTCATCGCCAAATTGCATTTTTTTTACCTTTTTTACCAGATCTCCGAAACCGCTAGACCTGCCTTCATGAAAATGTGATCAGTTCTTAATCTCGTTAAAACAAGTAAAATATTTGAAATCGGACGCTCCGTTCTCTTAAAAACCGTATTACCGTTTTTGGCACTTTTTGCCCCGTATCTTCGGAACGGCTAGACCTGCTCCCGCCAAAACTAATCAGCACATCTACTTATCAGTTCTTATCGAATGTTTTTTGAACTCTTTAAATCGGTTGATCGATGTTCCCGAAATCGTCGACGAAAATTTGTATCCGCACACACACACACACACAAACATACATCCATTTTCATTTTCGATTTTTTTGCGATTACTATAACTTGCCCTACGGGAAGTTGAAAAGATATATTAATTTTGATACATGGATATTCTAGAAATATCAATACAATTAACATTTGTACTCAAATAGTAATATATGTTAAATATGGAGTAAGAAAAATGCCAGAAAGCAATTATATTGATTATATAATTATATCAAACTAAATCAAAACCTTCATAGCATTATAAATCTTAGATAAATAATGAAGGTAGAAACTATAAATACACAATTTCAACGTTTCCTTCATATTTGGAAACATATTTACAACAAAATATTTACTATTTAAAAATTAATATTAAATAGTAAATATTTTTATTAATAATATATTATTAAGAAATATTTTTTGTGCAAATATTCAAAATCATTATTTTATATCATTTTTTGCAAAATGTCGTATTAAAGAGTACTATAATAAAATTTATAATTTATTTTTAAACCGCTGAATGATCATCTACAGCTAACAATACGTTTGTTTCTTTCTCTATAGTAATATTGAATAAATAATTTTAGATTTTAGTCATGTACTACTTCTTGTATCTACTAAAGCATACAATATTCAGTTCTGAATATATTATAGAATAGAAATCAAACAATTTTTAAGTGTGTTTCTTTCACACAATAAAATATTTTTTTATTGGGATGAGATACCAATCAATTAGACCAAAAAATTTGGCTTTCTGCTAATCGATTAGATTTGAAAGAACACGCTCTTTAGAACTTTGATACGTTTAGTTTTTATATAGAAACGTATTTTATCTTTTGCTCAATTAGGTGTTGTACTTAAATTAGAAGTAATGACAGTAACTCGTTGTCATTTATTCAATATATTTACCAGATATCCACGAAGTTCGTAGTAAAAAAAAATAGGTGATATGAATAGATAGTGTTTGTTGCGAATCTCTGATGTAATTTTAGTAAAAAGTGTAAAGGGAAATTGTGACATTATCAAAGTAGCGACATAAGAGTGTTAACAATTTATTATTACAAACTTTGAGAATTTGCCGATGATACTGTTGAGTTTACGATCACTTATTATAAATATAACTATAACCAGAATATTATCCTCAGCATGGCTCCCGAAACACCTTACTTAGTCATCATAACTGTCGAGCAGTAAATGTCTTGCATTATGTACGTCGGTTACCTCCAGTACGACGTGTGGTACATACTTTGTTCCGAGACATAAATTCTTATACGCGCACGTACACAGTAGGAGAACGGCGGTATGTCGGGTACTCACAACAGCTCGTTATAAATATGAGCGTCGCACGTTGAAAGCTTTTCGCAGTAGACTTTACTTTGCTTTACTGCAATTCGAGCCGTATATTTTAGAAAACGCGGGGTTCTCGGTTAAAACCTGAGACAAATAAACTATGGGCGTACACGAGCCACTATTTGCGGACCGGCTCCGCCGCGGTTGCATCGCAATTCGCGATAGATACATGGAGTGGAAGAATTATCGCCCCTGAGCGCACGGTCCTAAGGCTGGCTAAAATGATGGTTGCAGTTCCAGCACTTTGGGAAAATAGATATTTATATTATACGAAATTGTTGCAAACATTTAAATATGGATTTTTCATCTTACTTATACTTCTGCATTTTACTGGTATTCATGCTATATGATTAGTAATAATTTTGACTAATTATTTATTCACAATTTTACTCATTTCCACATACTTCCTCATTTTATTCCAATATAGAGTTGAGCGGAGCTTGAACGTCTGTGGTTAAAAGGTCCGCTACACATTTCTCAAAAACGAGTAAAGTTAAGAATATTTTAACAAGAATATTTGAAAGTAAAGGAAAAAAGATGTATAACCAGCCATCAACTCGATTCTAAGGACATTGCTATCGGGATAAAAACAGAAATTCTAAAGTTTGAAAATCCACAACTGTGTTCCTTTTTTATTGTTTATTTTTTGACTTTGTATACACGTACATTAGTCATATACATTTTATAAGATAACTTTATAATTTTATTTTATTAGATTGTAATATTCCTTTTTTTGTCAATAATGTCATAAAATTACTAGTTGGGAAGGAGATTTTTTGTCTCACTATCACCCTTCATAAAATGTTACTTATAAACATTGAAATGTAGGTTTTTTATCTTGCATTTGCTCCTGCTATTTACTAATATTCATGCTATATAATTAATCGACTAATTATTTATACACAATTTTACTCATTTCCACATACTTCATTTTTTTCTAATATAGAGTAGAACGGAGCCTAACGGTCTGTGGTAAAAAGGCCGGCCACATATGTCTCAAAATCCAGTAAAGTTTAGAACTTTTTACCAACAATATTTGAAAGTGAATAAAAAAAGATGTATAACCGGTCATCACATTCTTAGAACGTTGCTTTTGGGAGAAAAACAGCAATTCGAAATTTTGAAAATCCACAGCAAATTGTTGTGAGCACTGTTGCCTAGTTTACGACACCTATAATATAATTTTTAGGCGAAGTTAATTTATTTGTTTTATGTCTTATTATTATTAACTTAGATTCAACAGTTTTTCACATAACCTCTATAAAAGCTCATCTGGGTGGCGTAAAATGGACCTATTGTCCTACACTCAGGCAAAGGAGTAAAAAAAAACAAATGGAAAAGTAAATTAAGTTAAATAAAACAATTTTATAAGATATATATTAAATAAATAGTTATCCGAACTCTGGTAATAAATATTTCTGTTCAAATACCAGATCTAGGTTATTTACACTGTTATCTCTGTAAAAAATGCTCTAAAGAAATTGTATTGATTGGCACTAAAGATATTTTGTATTGGTTGAATAATGTAGCTATTATTTTGTAAAACTCCTCTTAAATTAAAATAAGACATTGGACCTGTTATAACCTGTTTACCTGTTGGGTAAAACAAAAAGGTAACAAATTTTTAAAACACGGTATAAATCACATTTTTACGACGATGATTTAGATGGGAATTTGACTCAACGTAGTCAAATAATTGTTTATTTGTTTCGTGGTATTTGTTTTGATATAGGTTTTCACAATATAATAGCTCAAAGTCGAACTAGATATTTGTGTCCCGCCCTATCCTATTTATAGTCGTGTCTTTTCTAAGTCGATTTGAAAAAACTGACATGTATTTATATAAATAAAATTATTTCTTGATTTTGCCAATACTTTACACTCATACTATTGCTACATAATTAATATTGATTTGGGCAATTAATTATAAAGTAATTTATTGATTCCCAAACGTTCCCAAATTTTGTCTAATTTGTTTATAGTTTTAGATCTTCTAATTTCATTTGGTAAACTGGTGTATCATTATTAGCAACAATATAATGTTTGATCATATATATATATATATATATATATATATATATATATATATATATATATATATATATATATATATACATTCTTGAGACTGGTGTCTAATTTTTAAAACTTTTCTTTTAGAGCGACTACTAATACTACGATCAAGATGTATACCTTAGTATATGACACTATCTCTACTTGGTATTGTTCTGCCATAAAAATGCATATGTGGACCTATTGACTTGTTAAGTGTAAGCCAAATATAATTCGATTTACTTTCGTTAATTTTCATTAGCCATTTATTTGTTTATTTTTGATTATATCGAATTGGCTTTACAGAATACTTGAAGCAGTGGATACATCAATGTGTGTTGAAAGTACGGCAATATCATCAGTAAATTTTGCTCCTATGGTGGATTCCAATCTTGGAAAGTTACTAGTAGAGATATTTTATATAAATGGCACCAAAAACGCTCCCCTGTGGCACACCGGATTTAATCCGATGAGAAGCTAAGCACGTACGTAAAGTTCGTATTCATGATTTACCAACACGTACGAATATAGCATCGTAACATAGCATTAATATAATATTACTGTTTTATTCGAGAATTAGCACTATAGTCTTCTTATTTATCAAAACCATCTTATTAAATATTGATGATGGTTTGCATTTGTAGGTTTAAACATTATTCAACAGGTGGCATATTTTAGATATAAAGCTTATAAAATGTTTCTATAATTTTATTTTGTTCATTACTATTTTTCTAATGACTCAGCAAATAATCTATATATTCTGCTATTAATATATCTTAACAGTTGTATTAACTTATAATCATTTCATCGCAATATTATATCTCTAAAGTTCAAGGAAAATTTACGAAAACTATAACAATAAATAAAATCTCATTGGAGATGCAATTTACCTTATGAAATTTACATGTTTTATGCCCGGGGCTCTTAAAGAAACTATGATAGGAATCTTTACGAGAGGCTAAAAGTTTGAGCATGTATCTTTACTTTTGTGTACCTAGCAGCGACTTCAACTCACATAAGTGGAAATGAGAGAGCGCCGTAACTTACGATCTTGCACGGAGTTTCAATTTGGAAGGCACATTCATTTTCCCAAAGCACCTCTATGCATACACACACACCCTTGTCGAGGAAATGCACGAAAACATAATATAACGTGTGCTCGGCTCGCTTATCCTTATTGCTGCAAACTCAGCACCAAACAGGATTGCCAGATTTCAAATCAAATGAATATTTTCAGTCATCTAAATTAAATTGTTGGTTCAATATCAATACGTATTTTAGGATAAAATAAATGAGCTTATTAACATCATTAACATAAATGACCTTATGTTTAACTACGTTCATAATTATGGAATAAATAAATATTTATTATTATACCTATTCTAATTGCTACAAGCTGAGTCTCAAACAAAATTGCTAAATTTCTTATCTAGCGCATATTTTTGATCATATACTGCAGATTCGAGAAGCCTTATGTCAAGCAGTAGTGACATCAGTTTAAGTTTCCAAGTGAAAATTGCCTGCATCCGGCATTGCTGCATATATAAAATGTTTGCCCTATTACAGAAATTGTAATAATAAAATTTATCATAGAGATGAGACAACTGTTTGGATTTCATTCTGTAAAACAGGCGTAGTATAAATTAGACCAAAAGCTCATAGGACTCATGAGTTTTTCGTCTTACTAAAAAATCAAGATTTATAAATGTTTTAACGTTACATGATCTCTACTTCATTTTATTTAAATGAATTAAATATTATTAGACGTTGTGCTGCTTATTCTTATTGATACAAACCCAGCACTTTCAGATCAGACGATAATTTTCCGTAATATAAATTACCTACAATCGTGAAAACTGCGCATTATTATTATTTTGAAAATATCAAATATATCTTTTCAAAATTAGTTATAAATCATTACTGTTTTAGCAGTCCTTTTTATGGCTTCACGTTTTAATTATAAACTTTTTAACCTTCCGAAGAAACAAAAGGCGATCACTAATTTTATGCTTTCTTTGATTATTCTTCTGAGCTGTTGTAAGAATTAGAAAAAGATGTTATTCCTACATAAAACTTTTATTCAATGTTTGTTTAGATTCTAAAAATGTGAAAACTAATTATATTTAAAGTTTAGTAATACTTTTTATCTGCATATATATGTTGTATTGAATAATGTGGTAAATGTTTGTGGTAAGAATTAATGACATGTATGCAAAATTATAGAAAAAACAATAAGTCACATTAACGAGGTAGTAAAACGAAGTAGCGAGTTAAAGTAATTGACATTTTTTTAAAAATGACAATATAAAGCACTATTAGCAGAATTCTTGTAAATGTGTTCTCTGAGATCAAAGTGTTTTATTTATAATAACTCTGAAATTTCAAAATTTCTCAGCTGGTAACAAATATAGATTTTGTGGCGTCCCGACTTTTAGAAACCAAATTTTTCATTTTGCGTCATAAGACAACAAGTCTTATTCGTCGTTTTAAATGTTGTGACAACCTACAGATTGAAGAAGAGTTGTCCATGTATTGTAATTAGTCAGTGGTGATCAACAGTTGGGATGGTTGATATTTGTATTTATTTTCCAACGTTCGTTCAATAATTTGTTAGCATTTTTACTGTATTTGAATTCGAATTCAGCTCTTAATATTGATAATCGCGATAAAATATGAAATGTGGCCAATGTGGGCCTGGCCGCAAACGCTACAAGCAGGCGTTAATCAAATCGGCGATATCATAATCGCGGTTGAATATAACATAACCGCACAATGATCGAGCGGCAGCAATAAACAATCTTCGCGATCTCTTGTGATAAATCATCAGGTCGAGTTCGAAAACGTTGTGGAGAGAGTACAAAACTTATTCAGAATTACCGACACTGGTTTTCACTTTACTTTTAATTAAATTCTGTACACATTAATGTAATCTAACGACATGATTTAATTAGATCATGAAATATTGATTGAACTAGAACATGGCATTTGAGAGTTTAACCAGTTTTAATATCTAATACAGAATAGAATCATTTGTTGATTGTTGAGAATGAAACAGATTTTATTTAAATTTACCATTTTGCCACGACATCGTTGTCCGCAGAAATGACACCGCTGTACGAGTCCTTTGATTTTTCCTCCATTTTTAATAAAAAGATATTCCAAAATTAAAAATAAAATAAACTTGATATTATATAATAACAAACACAAATCTTTTTTTTTTGACGCAAAGTTTGACGCAAAGGCAATATTCGATGAACTAAGTATTCTCTGTAAGCGACACTCATATACATAGGTAGACATGCAGATGCACGAAGCAACATTGTCAAATCTTGATACAAAATTTGTTTGAAAAAAATTGAATCTTGTAATATAAGGGAGTGCTGCGATTAATAATGATGTGCTTTAGAAAAAAAGTTAATTTATCAAGCCTTCTCAGAAAAAAAATTATTAGTACCGAGTTGCAAATTATTGTACTTAAGGGGGTTGTTCGATTTTTATTATTTTTTTTGATTTTGAGATTTTTTGATATTATGAAAGCTAAAAACCTTAGAATTATTAAAAAAAGAAAATCATTTCAATATCTATTTTTTTGACAAAGTTATATATATATATATATATATATATATATATATCTATATGTATGATCCTCTGAAACCGTTTTTTTTCATCGCTCCGCGAGCTATTGTATTCCAGCTGCTCTGTTTTTCATTATAATACCTCATGCACATGACCTTTTTAATGTGTCAGCATCTTTGAACACGATGGTGTATTCAGTACATTAAATTAAATGGTGTATTTTAGTACATTATATTACAAACATTAAATGCGTTTTTCTCAAAATGAATTTTTTCAATGCGGTACCACAAATTTAAAAAAAAATCTACAAGTCAGGACTACAAAACGGACTTGTATTTTTTTTAATTTGTTCACCACTGCAATACCTAGTCCTCCTACCTCAAACAACTTCATAAGACTGGATTCGAAGTTCTTCTTCAACGTAGTTTCTTCTTTTTTGTTTCAGGCGATGCGCAAAGGATTTATCTGTGGCACCGCAAAAGAGATCGATTTTGTAATTTTTGTTTAAAAAAAACCGCATCTTTCTATGATAAATACATTTCGAGAAAAACAAAAACAAATACCTTGCATTTTTTGTAACAAAAAAACGAACAACCCCCTTAAATATAGTACAGTATGATATGGATAAATGTTCCAAGATGTAATGTTCATGCTCACAGCTCGTGTAGACGGGGTTGTGTCTGGACAACCTGATATCGTGTAGTAGCCATGATTATTTTGGCTTTTTTTATTGTACATACACACAGTACATTCAACTACTTTACAGGTATACAGATCAAAAATATGTTTCCAATTAACAATAGCCCATTTCGGGCACTGCGTTGTAAAATGGCAAACATCTCATACTATTCTTCCCTGAATCGAGTAGGAGTTTAAACCAGATCACGGATTTTTCCTAGGACAGTACTACTCATTATGGGTGTGGATATGTAGATATAATTCCTATCAAAACGTTTGTATGCACTTTTAATCCCCTATTCTTTTCGACAATCGAATATTCCAACAAGTGTTCACGACGACCGGAGACCTGAAACCCGTCGGCGGCCATGGCGGGCTCGTCCGCCATTACAGATAAATTGTAGATTTATCGTTACTTATTTATTTTATGAGATTCATTGCCCGCGGTCTCGATTTATATCTCGGCCGTTTCTGAATGTGATTTATTCAGCCCGGTGTAATTACTGTGCTCCGGCGCGGCACTGCATCGAGAATGAAGACGTAATAAGTCGGAGAGATATGACATGTTTATACCTTCTCGTACATGTGTTTATTTATGAGCGAATGTCTTGCCTTTTGCTTGTTGCCCGGTTCTTGCGACGGTGCCGAAGAATCATACCCGGGCGTGGCCATCGGTAATTATTATCTTCATCGCGAAAGGGTACAAATTGCGGAATTGATGTTTGTGTGTGAAGACTTCATAATGCTCGATCAAGGCTGGAATTGATAATTAAATTAGATAAACATTTTGCTTTAACACTCGAAGTGTAATTAACGGAGCAGGCAGGGCTTCTTGTGAGTCGATGCGGAATTACAATCCATGGCATAATTTTCGATATTTATGGAGTTACCCATACAAAGAATGGTGATCGGTTGATCATCAGGCTATGATAGTCAGCCGATCCTCGAGCATCGGATGACGATCAGAATGTGTCATCGGGGCAAGACCCGCTGGGCATCGGATGTTAACATCAGCGCTAGACTGCCGAATAAGCATCGGCCGAGGATAGTAACCGAGCATCGGCCGAGGATAGTATACGAGCGTCATCCTGTTATAGTTGCCGAGGATCGGCTTATCATAGTAACTGAGTATCGGCCAAGAGTAATGGCCGACTGCTGACCAAGCGTGGTTAAAATAAAATTACAAAAAAAATTATATTGTACCATTATTTATTCAAGAATGTTTACATTTTAGAAAAACTTTGGAAACATAAAAATAAAATAGAATAATAGTTTTTGAATCTTAGACAATATTATAATAATATTGTTCTAGTAGTATAGTTATAATAATATTATTAATAATAGTCATAATCTTAATAGTAGTATAATTATAATAGAACAGAAATCAGTTTAAACTTTACAGCTTATTTACGCTTGTTTACGCTTACTGCCACCTCTGTCTGCAAAATTTGCCAGAAACGACCAAACGCTAGATCTTAATTTTTTTGTTTGGTCCGAGTCACCGAATTTTTTTTGTATAACATCTGAAATATAAAATATATATTGCAAATAAATAGATACATCCTGTGACAAAGGCCAAGAGCATATAAAAAAAGTTTTTATTGTTATTTAAATCAAAATCGATCAAAACGCAATATAACTTATCTTCTATTTCATCAAGCCATGAATATGGGACCAAATCAATTTCATTGTAACCAGGACCCCGCCTAGGTAAAATCACACAACTGCATATTCACTTGGCCCTTCCTCATTGGAAATGTTAGCACTCATCTAATATTCAAAAAATTAATGTTTATATAAATACAATACAATGAATTAATAAAATTTTGAAGATTTTTAAGTTGTTAAAAAGAAAATACTTACGTTGAACGCTTATTTTATAGATCCTACGATTGTTTTACGTGCTTCTTTCGGTCACGTGCTACACTTGACTGAAAGTTCTCAACAAAAGTAAAGCATACGCGCACACATTACAGTCACATAACTTCTTACTCACGCACACACGATATTGTCGCACTTAAAAGTCAATATGTACAATATATACACGCAGTTAGTCAGTCGACTCGAGTTTGCTATGAACGTACGCACACAACCGAGTATATATACATATATTTATTGCACTAATAGAAAAGACCGACTCACACACTAATGCTTCATCCACAATCTATATATACTTAGATATAGATCCTTTTCTTATTTTTTTTCTCCCCTACAGACATCCCTTTGACAGTGCATCTTTCGCACGCATAAAATGTACCTGCTGCTTTGCAGCATTTAATGTATGACCTTGCTTGCGAGTCGGCTATTTCGGAAATATATTATTTTACGTTTGCAGGTTTTGAATCACCGCAGTATATGGAAGCTATGAACGGATGACTAATATAATTTCTATTAAAAAATTTAATTGTAATAGGCCAAACTTGTAGATTCGAATTTTTATAAATTTGCAAACCGTCAATGTGAATAAGCACTTCAATTGTATTTTCAGAAAATATACGCGGTGAAATAATTTTTTTTAATCCACTTGCTACACCAAGATATTTATAATAACTTTCAGTTTCTTTCAGACTTGTTATAGTTTCTACCACTTGGTGATGTTTAGTTTGGAGTAATGCCTGGGCCGTTTAAGGCAGTGTTGGATGACCTTGTTCTCTAAATGATACAAGTAATTCGGAAATTATATTTAATTGAAGGCTATCCAGATTCTTTAAAGCCCACTGACGAAGCTCTTTTCTTATTGTGTCTGATTCCACTACGTTCTCCTCGGCAATACTTTCATGATTACTATAAACATTATCAGTATCTGTTTCATTAGAAACAATAACCTCACTTTCTGCGAAGTATCTACGCTGATTGTCATCATCAATACAGCCACTAAAACTGTTCTCATTATCACTTTCATTACCACTAATAAATGCACTATAATTAATTTCTTCATTTACTTGATTATTTACACTTAATTCAGTTTCACCAAATTCACTATTTGAATTATTATGATCTCGATCATATATGATATTATGAATAGAAACAGTTACGAAGAGGGTGTATCAGATAGGGATATAATATCCATGTACTTTTTTAATGCCCGATGTTTCTTTACACGGTCGGACATTATTTCAGAAATTGAAAAAAAATATTTAATAGGAACGATCAATTTTTTTTCTACTGCATACGACTGTATATATTGCAGGTAAATAATGCTTAAAAACAGCTGACATGACATTTAGTGCGCCGAGAAGCGATGATCGTACATTATTATTATCAATATAGTTCGGCGGCCGATGGTGTGCCAGCCATAGGCTGATAATCAGACACCGACGCTCGGCCGAGATTGGTAGCCGAGCCTCGGTCGATCGTTGATTTTTTTCGAGCATCGGGGACTTCGTATGGGTAGTGGATGAATAAATAATTTAATCTGTATGGATTATTTCTTATTATTATTTTAATGTTATTAATTATGTAATCATATTAACCCGGCTGCATCCGAGTGGAAAGGGTTAACATCATAATCTGTATGCTATCGGTTTCAAAAACTAATGCACAGAAAAGAGAAGATATTTAAGAACAGCATAAGTAAGGCAAATAAGGTTTTATAAATTAGGTTAATTTGATATTTAGTTTAGATTAAGATTTGGATAAGCAAAGGGCCAAATAGTTGATAAATTAATAATTTATAAGTAATTAATAATTATCCACAAAAGAACTTTTGTACGTAGCACCGTTGCCTTTGACCTCTGGCAAGATCTAACCAAATTTTCATTTTTTTTTGGGGTCTAGTATTATGGCATAAATACTTTGGAGTTGTTATATTTCAAAATATATCTCTGAGCCTTGCTATCTCTATCATTAAGTTAACGCCTATTTTTTAATTGTGTATAATTTTTACATTCAATGTTGTATTGATTTCTAAATTTATTTACGTCTATTTTATATCGCATGGCATATTTCTTTGTCTTTACGTCTATTTAGTTTAGCAACCTTAATTATCTCACTGCCTTCTAATACTAATCAAATTCTGGAGCCAATTCTTAAAAAAATAGACCGTTACATAGCGTTGTTATGGCATCGCTATGTCTGTCATACTTTCTTCATATAAATTGGTAGTAAAAAAGTCAAAATTTCAAATGTACTTGCTGTAAGATCGGGTGTTTTACACATAAAACCTAACTTCACTTACGTGTTATCGATGCATATCAGAAAAATGCAGTTATGATAACATTGTTTTTTGACCTTTCTAAAGCGCCTGACTACAAATACATAGCGCCTGACTAGGAAATACATAGGATTTTGACAGTTTTTACCACCAATTTATATGAAAAAAGACCGTAACATAGTGTTACCATAACAACACTATATTTCGGTCTATGCTATCGGAGAATTGGCATCTCATTCTTTTATATATTATGATTCGGTATTTCAGAGACAGTACCAGGACTGGAGCCGAGTACTTCTGGCAAGAGAGTCGGGTATGGGCCCTCTAAGATATAGATATAAATCTTGAATATTTATAAACATTGGTTGTTCATATACTAAATACTCAGAATTTCACATATTCGTGAACTTTACAAAACTAACTAGTTATATTTTTTTTCATTTTACTGCATATTAAATATAGAATGTAATATTAGAAGACAAGGTTTGAATGGTAGATCGTCACTGCTTAATTATCGAATGTCTCCAGTTCAAATTCGTTAGATAAGTAATTTCAATTGCTGAGGCAGACGTTTGAAAATAGATTTATTACAATTTCATGAGCTGTATAGAGCAGAACCCCAACATAATTCGATCATCTCATGTAACACAATCATCTCAATTGCATAATCAAAGTAATGATAACAATCATTACCAATTAAATTAAATACAAGTAAATTCGAAAAAAAGTAATGTCATAACATGATAGCTAAAGTAAAATTTTCTAAAACCTAATATATTCGCTGGTAGCGCATATAAATTTCGAGACGCCAAATCGAATATAACACTGTCTTACGTCCAATTTCACCACAATGCTCCTCGAAACCTTTAACTTTACGATAGCATAAATTCCATGCACAATCTCGTGCCTCTCATAATATGGAAATCACAAGTTAAATCATCGGATCGGAAAGCTCGGTATTAGCGCAGGAATAAACAACTCAATAAACGCGTAATTTATTAATGAATATTGGCAACGCGAGCGAACGGCGTAACCCCATGGCGGCGATGCAAGTCGCTTCCGAGGCGAAAAGAGACGGAGCGGCCCGCAATAAAAGGAAAACTGTTCGGAGCGTGCATTGTAAATCAACTGACGGCGCAATAAATGTTGGCGGTATTTTATGACTCGTATATATCACTCGTTGTAACTAGAATCGAATCAGGATCGAATTGGAAATGGTAAACGACATTAGGAAAATCGAAAGTTCTACGAAATTAGTATTTAACGAGTAACGTGATAGAAATCCAGACTACACTATTTACTTACAGGTAATTCTGATAAGATATTAGTATATATTGTAAATGGCATGCATCATACCCACTCATATAATTAAATAATATTATAAACTAGCAAACCCGACGAACTCCGTTTCGCCACCAGATAGTTTCGTGAGAAAGATGAAGAAATTTTTTGTTTGTTTTATATTTGAAAAGGAAAAATTTGATTTTATTATACAACAGTAATGATTTTATTTCGATTACAAAAATTAAGTGTTTTTTCGTTGAACTTCTCTAAGTAAATGAAAGCGAATCCGCAAATTATCCGTTTCATTGAAGTACTCTTTGTAAACCACATTTTTTGTTTTTTGATCTGACGTTAACACAAACAAAACGGATGGTTTTCCAACTCGTGAACAGGCAACATATAACTGCCCATGTGAAAAACAATGATTTTCTAAATAATCTATTTAAAATTTATCCCGCAAACACTAAGCGATTGGCCTTGCGACTTGTTATTGCGAACGCAAGGCGAACTGGAAATTGCAATCGTTTGAAGTCAAACGGAAGGCCAGTCGGAATCATTGGTATGTCACCAAATCGCCAGCTATATTTGATTGAATGAATGATGAAATTCAGTGCGTGTACAACATTATTCTTTGCGGCAAAAATTGCTCGTTGACTTAACCAAGCATAATTCTGATAATTCTCACTAATGTCATTACTCGAATTCTTATTTACGGTGCGTGAAGTTCCAGCAATTTGCATTAGGGCACGATGCCATGCACCACCAATCTTCTTAGCTATAAACCTTGCGGAGCCCGAGACCTTTCCAACGAATGCAAAATTGTCGAAATCGGTTCGTGCGTTCTGGAGTTATTTCGTCAGGAAGGAAAACCCGACTTATTTTTATATATATAGAAGAAGAAGATAACTAACGGTTAGAATATAAACAACGTAGTTTGTTAGTGAATCATTCGCTACTACATTGTATGTTCAAAATATCCTTGGTCAAGCCTCGTAAGTGTGCGACAAAATTCATTTCTAAGTCACAAAATATGCAAATAACTGAGTCATTGTTAATACATTGTGTTGCATTCTGCAGTGATTGAAAAATAAAAATGTTATCTAGGAATGCAAAAGTCACTCTTTGTTTTATTTATTTGAACAACGATCAGAACTTATGGGTTCTATGAGTTGTTGTAAAGAATTTCTTACCAACTATGTTTGTTTTATCATAGATGGCAACCCAAACAGTTATCTCATGTCTTTGTGATGAATTTTTGTTATTACAATTATTGTAATAGTGATGATTTTTGTTGGTGCAGCAATGCCGTATCAGGGCTGTTTTCAATTGGAAACATATTGCTATGCATATTTCCAAGTGAAAACTGTTGTCACTACTATATATATATATATATATATATATATATATATACATATATATATATATATATATATATATATATACATATACATATACAGATTTATATTCCTTATTCGAATTCACTCCAAATTAAAATGTTACTGTCAAAAATACACAAACATCGTATTGATTGATATTATATATATGATATTCAGTTTTCAGGGCAATACATCAATCAAAAAATTTGTATGACTTTAAAACATTTTCATTTTTTCCATACGTTTCGACACATAGTTTTGTGTCATCTTCAGTGGACTATTGTTAAATTTAAAGTGACAAGAATTGGTTTCATTGTGCATTGTGAACAATTATAATTAGGAAATAATTAGGATTATTACAATTACATAGTCCACTGAAGATGACACAAAACTATGTGTCGAAACGTATGGAAAAAATAAAAATGTTTTAAAGTCATACAAATTTTTTAATTGATGTATTGCCCTGAAAAGTGAATATCACATATTTCAACATTAAAATTATATAAAAAAATTTAATATATATATATATATATATATATATATATATATATATAATGACTATACCCTGTACCACACGTGTAGTCTTCATATGTTATCAAATTCATTTTTTCGTTCTATTGACTTCACACTTCATATTAAATTCATATCAATAAGAGTCTTGTTAGATCAAAATTTCATTTATCACAATATATATGTAGGAATATCTGCTCTGAAGAGATATAATAACGCCATTATACTTTAAGCTTTGAAGATTGGATCGGTAAAGAGGATTTCAAGGAAACGTTTTTGACGTCCGCTGTTATTCGATCTGAAAAATATTTCACAAAGGTAGCAATATACTTGTATCAGCTTGCACGATTATATCATATTATTTGTATTAGTTTTTATAACTTTTTGTAGAAGAAGTTTATGTTTGCCAGAAAATCCGATTTGCTGATTTTATATTCTCGACGATTTGAGTTCATTTGAATCGAAATTTAAAAATTATGTTTGTGTGTATATATAGGCCAATTTTTTTTTTTTAGTTTAAATTATTCAAAGATACTTGTAGGGAGTCGAGCTGATTGGGTTTCGGTGATGACTTGAATTATTTGTACGATTTTAGTGCAACTTATATTTTCTTCCAAATGGAGTTCATGGTCAAGAAGAACATAGAAAACTATTAACAGGGCTTCGAAATATGGCATCTTGAATTATGGACCTGGCTCTTCGGACACACGCATAAATAAATTTAAATATTATGAGTTTGAAATGAAAATTGCATACATGTATTTTTGCTTACAATATTTTTTATTTATTTATTTATTTAAAGTGTATGCAACTTGTTCATCTAATCATTATTTAATATTTCATATATATCATTTTTGATATATTCATATAATAGATGCATATTTCAATACAATTATTTTTCATACTTATGGGCATAAAATTTAATAAAATTGAAAATAATTTAATTATTAACGATCAAATAACGTTGTTCAAAAAATCTAGTAAACCAGATTTATATGTCAAATGATAATTTTATAATTTTTTAAACGTCAACGTCAGATTATCAGTTTTTACAATTTATTCAATATGATTTTATATTATATACACGTTTTATAATCTATTTTTAATATATTCCTGGAAGTATATAAAGCTGTTTTATGATAATACATGATCGGTGCCAAATATGTGCTTGAGTTATATAAATATTTAGGTTAAATTTCCTATCAGTATGTTAAAAGAAAATGATAAACAGAATACAGAGATTGTTCATGACAGAATACAAATCCTTAGATGATATGGTGTTGGTTGAAAGTCCTTTTGCTGAAACTACGAAAAATGGAATCGGAATTAGACAGGTGATCAACAAAATTAAACATCTTGGTAATAAGTATTTTGGAGCTGGTTACACCCAGCTGGTTCCTGGTTCTATACCCACCTTGATTGTCTGGATATCAAGCAGTGGTGATATTAGATTTTTATTTGAGATTGTGGATCTCGAATATAATACCAAGTGAAAATAGTCTTTTGGAAAATGTTGCAATACCTCACCTGAAGCAGATTGTTCACTTACTACTAAATATAATTTTTTGGCCTTTATAAACACACAAACATATTTTTCAAATTTAGAATCAGATGGACTCAAAACGCCAAAAGTATGAAATCAGCAAATCGGATTTTCTGGCTTTAACTAATTAATACATCAATAATACTAAAATATTTTAATTTCTGTAGGTTCATATAGGGCTAACTCCTACGAAGCTAATTATCGCAGCTGATTTGCTACCAAAAGCTTCAGCAAAAAATGCCTTTGTTCCAAAATGCATTGATCCAAGAACAGAAACTTTAGAACTGGTCACTGTATGCGGTGTAGAATGTGTTACATTGAGTGTATATCATCGCAGAAAAAGGCAAACTCTGAAAGCTCACTTTTGCAATTCTATAACAACTTATTATGAACTTGGTGGATTTGTCATGAGAGCTGCTTATTGGAACCTTTGGTAATAAAAATGCGTACTTGCATATAAACATTGTATGTGTTTGGCTTACTTGCAAATATATGTGAGTGAGCTAAAATTTGTCAACATTTCCTCAAAAACGACTGCTCTAATTTCATAAGGTCTTGCGTTGATTTGTTGGCTGAGCTGCTTTTTTTAGAACTATTGGCATTTAGAATTAATCGATTTTGAAAATTTAAAAGTTTTTCGAATGATACTAGTTGGGATTCGTCCTGGTTAGTTTGTAGTAGAGATCAAGACTATTTTCCACTAATTTTTATACTTGTTTCTTCAACCTTAATGATTCTAAAAATATATAATTTTCAATGTATTTATGTATTATAGATTACTTACGAGAAAATGAGAAAATAATATTTATTTTAAGTACAGGTGCGAGCGTGTAAAATATCTGAACCCCGACTCGGAAATAGTACGTTCTTGTTCTGAAACTTCAGCAGCCTCCTCGTCAACATGTTCAACGCAGTATGTTCTCGGAAAAACATGCGGCGCGGGCGAAGGAAGCGTTCACATGCGTTATTGTGATCAGGTAATTAACTTTCTTCAACAATATCTGCCTGGTAGTAATTTCCATATTAATTAAACGTCAATTTTGTTATGTAGATATTTTGCACTCACGGAGAAGCAAGAAAACCATCCATACTCAGTCGAGGTAAAAGTAGACGAAAGGTGTGGAATGAACGAGATGTTTATCTTGGATCTATTGAAGAAATAAGACCGGAGAACTACAGGCCTGCTCAACCAGTTAGAAAAATTACTTTTTATTAATTGACTTCATTATTTTACTCTTGATTGAAATATGACATGAAATTAATTTCTCTCTTGATAGACCTATATCGGGAAGGAAAAGTCGGAGCCGGAAGTAAAACTTCTGTATCGCAAACCAGAAAAGAAAAAAAAGAAAAGAGACAAATCTAGTACTGAAACCTTGAAAGAAGATTGCAGTTGCTATGACGTAGAAAGAAACGAGTCTTCTATATCCAGATTTGCAGAGGTTTGATAAACATATGCATCTATTTCAACGATATTAAGTTATCAATTAAAATTTCACTTCCAATTTTACTTTCAACTTGAATTTGGGCACTGCGATGTGAAATGGCAACGTGATCTTTCCGGTTTAAGTTGAAGATTAACACAAATTACGGATCTGCATCTGAACAGGGCACTTAATAATATATATCTTAAAAGCTTTTTTGCGTTGAAATATATTTGTTACAATTTAACTGTCAATACGTCGATTTAAAAATAATAATGCTTGCTTTGACACCATATAGATTTATGATATCATGTCATTCACCAGGAGAAAACCCTCAAAATATATAAATTAAATAAACACAAATTATTTATCTATAATTTCTCCTGATTATACTATTGTATATTATGAAAACAATTTTGTGGCAATGATTTTGTGTTTATTAAATTATTATATTTTGAAGTGTCTTTTTTCCGAGTCATGTCAATACAATGATATAAACTCAAATTGTAAAGAAAATATTATTTAAAAACGTCCCAAACTATTATTTCATTTCAAAGTATTTTTTTTAAATTTATATATTTCAATATGATTCATTACTAGAAACTATAAACAGTACTTTGAAAAAATGAGTTATTAATAGGATAATAATAGCTTAGAATATTTACTTTCAAAAGTGTTCAAAAGTGGTCCCGGAATTAGCATCTTCGGTGATCATAATAGGCCTGTAAAAACAAATATATCGAAAAATACGTTATTTTTGCAATAACTAAATTGTAGAAATTTCTTAGCTTCACTGGTTTGTAAAAAGGAATTCATCAAAATATATACTTTGTACAAATTTCTTGTTCGTACACATTTACTTGTATGTAATATTGTTAAGTTGAAAAGAACTATAAATAATTAGTAGAAAGTAGGAAGTAAAAGTACTTATCTAAAAATACATAATAAGAAAGTCACAAGAATCCCCCCGACAAGAGATGCGCTCAATGTGCACAATAATGATTTTGTATTACAAAGTCTGTTTAAATTATCATTTTCACATGTATCACTAAAAAATCTTTTGTAGTTTTTATGGCTTTAGTGTTTCATTTCAGGGTGTAAGCGATCAATGTTCAAGTGGGTTACGTTTATCAGTTGATCCGCCACCAGTTGAGCGACATTCATTGTTACAAACTCCACGTAATCCGAACACGTTGCGCCATTTGGCACCATTGGCACCACCTTGTCCTCCTGATCTAGAACCGGCAGAGATAGCAGACTTAGCAGTTGATTTATGGGAAGAAGCTGCTCGAATTTCCAGATGCAGGTATAAAAAAAGTTGAAAAAATAAATGAAGTGCATTAATTTTTACCTGGAGTTAATATTTATATTTTACAATTTTTCTTTAATATTAATGTAGGTCGAGATTAACTAGACATAAAAGGCGATATGCTCTTATTCCAAAACCTCACTTGTTAAGTGGTTTAGGTCCATGGACGTTATCACAAGGAGAACGTTATTCTCTTCAGGTACGATTTATGAACTTGTCTGACATATTATAAATGTTAATAAATTAGATGGAACCGATTCGGCCGCATAACAGAAAAATTTCCATACTAATATTGACAAAAGACACGCGGTTGGTGTGCAGTCAGGCAAATTTCTCAGATTGACTGATGGAAAACATGACCTAAGAGCCGCAGAAATGTAAAAAAAAACAATGTTAGATAACAGTGTGTTTCTGATACAACTCGATAACATACGAGTGACGTAGCAGTTTATGCGTAAAACACCTGAATGAACAGCAAATACATGACAATTTGACAGTATTCAGTATGATTCATTAGCATATTGAATGTCGTAACATTTTTCTGTTACGCGGCAGAATTGGTCCCTGAAATTCGATTGAGTGTGTGGTGAAAATGGCTACCAACGTGATACCAAGTAGGGATATCGGTTTTTACTTAAACCTTAACATAATAGTAAGAAAAATACGTTTTCGGTGCATTACGACAGTATGTCACACTTTATTAGAAATATCTAATAATTTATCAGATTAGATCCATCAGATCCATCATAATGGGGAAGAGACTACTATTCGGGGGTAGCCTTCCAATAAATCCTAGGTAGTAGAAAACTACTTCACACATTGAATTGAATACTGAGAATTGTTTTGCTTACCGTTCAGTTTATTATAAAAATTATAATTAAATAATAAGGAATGTATCAGATGGTCACAATGTTTGTTTCTGTGTCCTTTTTTACCTTAGGTTAAACGTGCGGTGTCGTGCGTCCGTATTTGTGGTGCTGCTAACGTTGATCCAAATTTATTGCCATCTCTTCCACGTCGTTTATTAACTGCTAGTATATCTGATGAGAATCTTGGTCGCCTAAATGGTGATTGCGGGGGTACCAGTGTTAGATTTGCTGTACAATCAGAACCTGCACTTCTATTTTGGACAACGGACTTATGGTAAAGTCGAATGTTGTAGTAAATTTGAAATTAAAAGCGACCATTGTATATGCACATACCTACTTACTTAAGTCTAGAATGATAAAGCGATGAACTTTATATTCTCCATTAGTACAGATGGTCCATGTGCGATAAATTTCAAAAGAATAATATGACACCTAATGTGTGATGACTGAATTTGTAGCATCTAATTTATTATAATTCAATATTCTATTTTAAAAGGTATCGTCCGAGAAGAGCTCATGAAGCTTATCGAGAACAAAGACAGTATTTGGGAGTATTGCCGCACCTATTACAAAAGCGTTCGAATAGAACAAAAGCAGTATTAGGCAACTATTTCAAATCCAAACCAAAAGTGAAAAAATGCAATCAGAAATGGAACTCTGGTAGAAATGAAAATCAAAGTTCTTCAGACCTTCTCACGATGGAAGACAAGGCTCTTAAAAAGGTAATGATTAATAAATTTATTATGTTGCATATACAGATATTTTTATATATTACATAATGAAATACCTAAGAATAAAATATATCCGAAATGGAACATTTTTTCTGTCCGCGGTTCATTATAGTTGATTTCGCTATTTTGTTTCGCGCGAACCAAGGTCAATTCCAAGTTGTCTGCTGGATGTTTTGTTCCATCTGCAGAGGTGATTGGGGATCAGCCACGGAAATCTTCTAAAAAGAGGAAAAAACAAGATCCATGCGCTGCAATCAGGAAAGCCTTGAAAGTGAGAAAACCATTTAACGCCTGGAACTTCGATTCAACAATGCTAGCATATCAATTAACAATGACGGACAGAAAATTATTTTTACAACTCACGCCAAGGTATAACAAAAATATCAGAATTGTTTTAGTAGTTTTTGGTAATAAATTTTGATTTACCGCAGAGAGATTGCTAATGTTGTATGGACACAGACTTCAAGACATTCTCCAAATTTGATCGCGATTATTGCATTTGGACATCGAGTCTCATGCCTTGTTACAACTTCCATTGTTGCCGAAGATGATTTAAGAAGGTAAGTCAATATAAAACAATTAAACCTATATGATATTTATCTTTTTTTGGTTTTAGACGAGCTCGATTGATAGCAAGATTTATATACACAGCAGAGAAATGCCATCAGATCCACAATTTCCAAAGTTGCTATAATGTACTTGCTGGTCTTCAAAGTCCTCCATGTTACAGGTATATTGGCTGGTAATTTCACAATTTTTATGTTTCATTATATAATGTTGATGCCGTTTTAGGTTGCGAAAGACTTGGGCCCATGTACGAAAAAAGCACGCCCAGATGCACGATATATTTGAAAAGTTGTGCAAGCTATATCGCGATCCTCGTTTACCAGGATATCAAAGGGCTTTCCACTTAGCATCTAGAACTGCACCGTATTTACCATATTTGGGGTAAGTTTATAAAATCAGGACGTTTTTTTAATATCATAATTTAACTGCTTATTTTTTAAGACACATCATAAGTCGATTGCTGGATCGTCTTCCTGAGGTAGATCAGCATTTTCTCAACTGCATATCATCATCTAGGTATAAAATACACTTTAATTATATTTAGTTATTTAAAATCATTCAAAAGAAAAATTAAAATAATATATTAGACTTATATTGCAAACGTTGGCAATTTTCGGTAGAGTACAGGCGAGACGAATATTAGAGGCAAATGCAAGGGGTCCAACCAGCCGCAAAGATCGTGAGAGCGAAAACTACAATCAGGATGGTAAAGAAGATAATGTTTTTTCGCCTGCAATGAGAAAACGTTTGTTGTCAGCTTTTGGCATAGGCAAATAAACAAATTAATTAGAAAAATAAATAATTATAGGGTATAATCTGAAATGTGGTAAGACTAATCCAGTTTATCAATTCCTTCAAAATTTGATGACATAAGTTTATTTCATAATCAGAGAGATGCCAAAAATGTTTGGTTTTGTTTGATTGACTGAATTTTCATTACAAAAAAGGCTGAAATATCGATAGTTATATTTTTAAAATTTTCAGATTCATCCACAGACCAATTGGAAGATATTTGCGACAGTTCTCCATCAGTGCCACAATGGCACCAATATTCGAGAGGATATACAGATATGGATATCGTAGATAATTGTTTACAGTTTTTCCAACCCATTTTAGAAGACAATCGAGTTCAGAAGCTGTTGGAAATCTTACGATCAATTGATTTAGCTCAAAAAGCAGCTATGAGGTATGCTTTGAAAGTTGACCCTGAAGCTGCAGAGTTTCTGTACAGGGCAAGATATAAAGAAGACCAGGAAAATTTTCTTCTGTCTATAATTTTAGAACCTTGATAAAAAATGGAAATAATCATTTTTATATACAAGATTTAAAGACTACTTATTTGAATATCAATTTATTAATTTTTAATTCCAAGTGCATCCTACATTTTTTTAATTACCCAATTAACATTTCTTTTAACTACTTGCTGTTTAAAAATATTTTAATTTCTGGCATAAAAATGTGAAATAATTTCATTATAGTATCCGCAACACATTTTATGATGTTAAATTTATGCAATACACAAATGTGTATTTTAGAGACCATAAAATATATGGTACATACGTATTATTTACGATCACATGCACATAAAAGTTTTTTAGTGGTTTTTATGAACGTAGTTTTACAGTTCAAACAATGCGTTTGTTTGATACGTTCTAAAAACTGATGTAAAATAAATTATTTATAAATATGACAAAACAGCCAACATTGTTAATTAGAAGTTACAAATTGTATCATACGTGGGTATTATTAATAAAAATATTTGAAAACATGTTGAAATAAAATTGAATACAAAATATTGGTAATGTAGGCAAACTTTTGAATTTAAAAAAAATGATCAAATCGCCTTGTGTTGGGAAAACATAGACTTCTCCTATGGGAAGTTAACAAATATAAAAATTACTGTAAGTTGGTAATTTTTATTTTTATTGTGTTGAACAGTTGATCAATCAGCAATCTGAACTTAAGTCCTAAAAGCTGTTGGGATAATTCTATTTAATACTATGTCGGTTTTACAGGTGGCAACCCAAGCATTGTCTCATTTCTGTGTGATAAATTCTATTGTTACAATTTCTGTAATAGGCCCTTACTTTATTGATGCAGCAAATCCCGAGAAAAGCTATTTTTACTTGGAAATTATTGCTATCGTAAAAACCGGTGTTGCTACTGCTTGACATCAGGCTTTCCGAAGTGGGATTGAACCCGGAATCTCTACCCCAAGTCCAATCACTCTACCCACGACTAAGCCCTGAGTTGTAACATAGATATTTTAATGATATTATTACAATCCTTATCCTTTTTCCCATTAACTTTTTGGTCAATAAAATCATAAAACCATGATCTCACGATTCAAAATTTCATGGTATGCCGATTTCACAGTTATAGTGTTCGTTTTACGATTCCTTAATGCGCGTATATAAATTTATGACTGATTATGTAAATTTTTGAATTTTATGTTTGCTTCTGAAATTTCCCATAAACTATATTTTTTATGCAATTAAGTCACATTTTATGGACACCGTATCACACATTGGTTTTATGTGCCCAATGCTCAATGCACACGTTTAAATTTATTATAGAATTATTAGGAAATTTATGAATTTTAATCTCTTAATATATTTTTTTATAATGTAATAAAATAAAACAGTATTGAATAAAATTTTTAATTAATTTAAATGAGAAATTTACAGAAGTTGGTATAATAAAATAGTATTCCTTAACTTATATATTTCTACTGGATGAATAATTTTCATCAAATAAACGTTATAGCTGTACCCCAGATAATATTTGAAATGAATCACATAATGATGATGGTTAAAAAGTGATTCAGTTACTATTATATTCACCGATTGATTAATAGGAAATGACAAGGCAACTTTCATAATTGTATACAATGAATTGTAGGAACCCAAAAGTTGCTTTAGATTATAATTTTTTATATACGCATAA
This sequence comes from Ctenocephalides felis, assembly GCF_003426905.1. NCBI lineage: Eukaryota > Metazoa > Arthropoda > Insecta > Siphonaptera > Pulicidae > Ctenocephalides > Ctenocephalides felis. The sequence goes on from NW_020537646.1 coordinate 26,915,128, forward strand.
TAATCACGAACTAAATTATACCATTAGTAGTCTCTCCTGATGTTACGTTATTAATGATGCTTCTTTTGTTATTTATTATTATCGTATTGTATCAAGCGTATACATTTCATTATATTGAATAAAAGAATTCGAAATAATGATTTATTTATTGAACCAGTCATTCTCAAAGATATTAAGAAAACTTATATATATATATATATATATATATATATGTATATATATATATATATATATATATATATATAATTTAACTGTGGAAAAGTGCATCTATAGCTATAGTTATGGGCCGAAAATATGAAAATAAATTTTTTTGCATATCTTCACGTTCCTGGGATTACTAAGCACTTTGGCACACCTCAGAAAGAATGGATGTGTGTGTGTGTTTTGTGTGTGTTAAGTCGAATGCCAATTATGTAGAACTTGTTACAAAAAATATGCCATAAAAATGTATTAATTTTGCAATATTAAAACAAATTTGAGGCTGTTTCCCAGCTGTAAACTTCTGGCTTTGCAGTCTTGAGTCCACGGACAGCCTAATAGCAGGCAATATTGATATACATTTTTGCATGAAAATATATATCAACATATGTTTCCGAGTTAGAATAGCCCTTCCTAGCATTAACTTAAAATATACCATCACTATTCGAAAGTTTACTTGGATTATGTGTGGCTGGTAATATAAAATATCTACATCAAAATAGATAGGACTTGAGTTGTTTTCTGAAAAAGCGACTATTAGAAGAAGTATCATCACAACTGATCAGAGAAACTTAATTTCAGATTTATATTCAAATACAATAATTATAAAATAACAAACTCCATGTTCTAGTGTCAGTGCACAGAACTGATGTATTAGTCATTGTTTACATTTTGTATTAATGTGCATGCAAGAAGTATTATGTGCATATGCTCCAAATTTTGCCTAAAGATGGCATGAAATAAATTGCATTGAGGTTTGCCAGAACCAAAGCCAAAATATGCATTTTAATACTTTAAGGTTGCCTTTATTGTCAGAGGAAGTTTGATATAAAAATGTGGTGCCATGGCGTATGTCATTCTTTATGCAAATGGCAAAGAGTTCGTGGCCGGTATCGTGAAAAGTTATTATCATCCAGAAGTAATGTGTATTTTATATAAGTATAAATCGTCATTATTCAAATGATTTGCAGTACAATATGTGCAAGTGAAGTAGACGTTTATAGATATGAATAAACTTATGAACGTATAAGAAGTTTTGTTTAATGTGGCCGGGTGGAACCTGTCGGACATTTTTCCACCATGATTAAATTAACAAAATGTTGATAGTTCTGGAATATTGTTCTTGCTCAATTTTGTTCCACATACATTGAAAATATTCTTTGTAATAACTACCATTGATACATATTTATTATTGCAATATGATTTGTATGGTTCACAAAGATCTTTTTTTATTCAATGGGTAATTGATAGATCCATGTAAGTTATGAACTGGACACGAATAAAAATGAAAGAGGCAAAAATTGTTGGATTGTTAATTGAAAACGATTTCAGCGCGGTGTTATTGATAGTTGGTGTGATAGAATAGTCATCTGTTAATTAAAACAAGACTGAACATGGTACAAGTGCATTTACAAATAGTAAGTCAATTTTCAAATCATTCTGCATGCATTTTCATAACAAGCTATCAATTACCATAACTATTCATTAACAGCATAAATTTATTTCAAGTTGACTAATGTATCATATTATGATCACACGCAGTCATACTATACATAAATTATTACAATGTTTTGATAAAAAAAGCGTACAAAAACTGAAAGCATTCGAACGTAAAAATGATTAATTGCCTTGGATCTGCTGGATATGTCTGGATTAAATAAAATATTATTTTTATTTCAATGGACGATGTTTGCGATGGCTGTTATTTATTGCCCGAGTGAAAAATGATAAAAGTATAATAAATGTTTGCATTAAAAGCCTAGAGTTGGGTCCGATCAATTAATTTATTATAAATGATTTGTAGTACCAGATTTTATCAAACATATTTAATGGTTAATATGGAAAAATGTAACATGTTATTAGAATATGTTCTTAGAAACTTTGAAGTTAAATCTGCAGTATTAAAAGGTATTATATCGTTCCTGTATGCAAAAATGCACAATTTAATTGGCTAAAGTTATTCATAAGGTGTGTAAGTTTTATACTTGCCACGCTGATGAATTATTCAAAGAATTACAAGAGTAATAAATTATGAGATTGAATAATTCAACGTGATCCGAAAATTTGCGCTTTTACTTCCAGAGGTATAATTTTTCATACTCGTAGGTAATTTGTTAGTTTTCATAACAGACCTGTTCGCGCTGCCAGACACGAAAACCGACTAGAAACCGCTATTCATGCTCATACATTACCCTAATGCACTAAAAGGCTGCTTTTACACTCATACGGTATTAAAACAAAATATATTATATATTTATTTAAACTTGAAAAAGTTACATAATAATGCTTCGTAATATACTTTTTAGCTCTTTTACTGGATTTGCTGGAGCATTTAACCATTTACAATTCTTTATATAATATAATGACGTTTTATATATTTATCAACATTTTATTCTAATCAATACATTTTTTATATATTGATATTCCTCATAATTTATTTTTACGAATCATTATCTATGAAAATTTTCACATATTTTTATGCAATAGTGACCAAGCTCTATTTTTACTTAGAAATATATATTCCATCTATAATTTTCAGTGAACGTTATAAATGATTTTAATAAAATTGTGGACAAAACATTTCATTTTCACGTTTACTTTGAATAATCAATTACTAAATTGTAGTACAGTAGCTATAATAAATGTTGCATCAATAAAATAAAATTATTTTAGTTATTGATCAAATTGATTGATCATTTTATACCAATTTGTACAAGAATATTTTATTTTTGTCTTTTAATTAACATGAAATAAATGTGTCAAATGTAGCAATTACAGATTAAAATTTACTGATTACCAATGTATTAAATTATTAGCGGTAAGGAATTTGATTTAAAACCACTCGTCTTGTAAAGATTCCTCTATAGAACATTACAATTATAGAAAGTTCAAATCTGTAGTTAACTATTTTCATTGATAATTTATTCAGCATTTTCTGATTATGAAGAATGTTGATCGGTTATTAGATTTTATTTTTGGTTTTCATTATACTTGATAAAAAATATTCATTCAGGAATAATTTACGGACCAGCCAAGGTAATATTTGATATGGACCAAACCAATATAAAATTAGCCAATAGGCAGTTTCTCGAGTCTCCATTTGTAAAATTGAGCCATTCTCAGATTAGGGTCACAGTGAGGTTTGAATTTTATTGAACAGCAATCAGAACCTACGAGTCCTAGCCCTATAAGCTGTTGTACTAGTTTGACTTAATACTATACTTTACTACACGGATATTATTATTATGTAAATTCTATCCTTTGATCTCTTATTTATTTAAATTTATGTTATTATTTATCAATATTACTAGATGTTAACTATTTAACAGTTGTAATAAACATTGTAATTAAAAAAAATACTATACTTAACACTAGTCGGTTCTACAGATGGCTTTTCAAGCAGTACTCATCTGTGTGATAAATATTATCATTACAATTTCTGTAATATGGCAAATATTTTATTGTTAACATATTGCTATCAATATTTCCAAGTGAAAACCGTTGTCACTACTGCTTGACAACAGGTTGCTTGAAGCGGTATCAAACCCATAGCCTCTGGACTTAGATGCAGTCGTAAATTTTAGAATAAATTTCAAAACTTCTCTTTTAGATAACATCCACTATAAAATATATACTGCAATATATCACATCACAGCTTGTAAAATTGTTTTATAAAGATAAAGGACAATTAGTGGATTGCCTCCTGATAAATTTCATCAAACCATTGTTCTGATTGCAGCTCCAATAATAATAATAGTAATCGTATAGTAGAAGTAGTAGTAGAAGATCTGTAGAATCCGTATATGGTGTGCAAAATGCTTTACCCATCAACTATATTGTACTAAAGTCGGAATCAAAATGCATTCCAGTTGAATCGTGCCCGTGTACACAACTCAACGAACGAACACTTGCGAACGCTAATTAAGTAATGCGTTATGACTGGCATTTATAACAGGCCCGTCGCTTGTAAGTGTATAAAAAAAAGCTGAAAATCACCTAACCACTTCTCGACTTCTCTTTCTTCCTCCAGTTCGTATATCCATCCTTTTCTACACCACTAGCCACTCGTTAAGTCTATCTTTCTCTATCACCACGATTCTACTGAGAAGGGGGATAAAATGATTGATGTTTAATAACTTGTGTATAATTAATACAGGAGCGAATTGGGTCATTATTCTTCTTGACTTGTTTGACAGCTATGATGGATGAATGGTTTTTTGGTTTTGTTCAAACATACGAAAGGCCCAACACATATAAGACTCGTTGTTCGTGAACATCATTGTGAACACAATAATAGACGTCATTGTGTTGTATTGAACGTGATGGTTCTTTGATGTGTGAAAAGAACTGACCGCTTGATTTGACAGCAGATAGGTTTCATACAAATAGTTTTTTGGTAATGACTTTTGATTTTATCAGATCTGTGTAGTACAAGAATAAATGTAGCTATTATTACAAATATTTTTTTGTATATTGACATGAAATACAATACAATGACATTAGTCAACCAATTTTGCTGCCATATATATTCATAGATTGAATTGTTAAATTGTTGTCCTGTTAGCGATCTAAATTTATCTATATTAAGAAATTGTAGTTGTAATTCTATCTGAGAGTTACTAGAATTATTTATTATTAATTTAAAAACAAATAAAAAATTGTGTCTAATGTGAGATCATACAACTTAGCAGTTAATTTTTAGAATAATATATAATTTTCAGTAGTCCTAATAAAGTTCACCTATTTAATATAAAATATTTTTCTTAAGCATTATTTTATTTTTAGCTTTTTCAGCTTCAAGCATTAGTTTAATAGCTGTCTATTAGGTTATCCAGTATATTTGTCCTTTTCAATTATCGCATGTTGATAATTTATTTTCCTGTAATGTCTCGAAGTCCATTTTTTTATTTCGTATTCAATAATTTCAAGTCAAAGCCATCGAACTGATTAGCGGTTGGAACTAACAATTCTCATAGCTAGACTAAACTCTTTTGTAAATAAAGTTATTACATAATAATTTTAAATCTGCTAGTGGTTTGTTAATATGTATGTATTACATTGTATATTACACCCAAATACGGAAACTACTTTCATTCTTTTGGCATTTAATTTTTTCTATCGCCATGTGAGTTTTATCAAAATCCCAGATAAGTAATCCTGAGGTTCTCCTTGTGAGAGTATATCATTATCCCTTCATTATTTTCAATATAATTTATTAATGTAAAATCTGCAAGTGAAAGCAAATATATGTAAAAAAAACTACTAAACAATGTCTTGGTTTAGTACGTCTCGATTTTGAAAGTGGAAAAATGATTCGCATTTGCATATTGATAAAATTTGTCTGAAACTTATGTACATAGTTCGGGACTTTTATAGTAAGAGGCAAGAGCATCTGCTTTTCAGCCACAGAGTTTCGAGTTCAAATCCCGTGTAGTGTACAATATGATATCAATGAGCAGTGATATAGGTTTGCACTTAAAAATATAAATCCATAGGTGTGGAGAAAACAGCCTTTTGGTACTTAGCTGCAACACACTTTACAGAATTGTACAGTAAAAATGTTACCAGAAAAGGATTGAATAACCATTGGGTTGCCTTGATTAAAAATGCTATATATATATATATATATATATATATATATATATATATATATATTACTATTTCTATTTCGATTTCGATTTAAGCCTTAAAGCTTCTGTATAGTTATATTTATATTTGCATATATATACATTACGACGATGGATATAATAACTTGGCATGCAACTGTCAAATTTACGAGGCCTAATAAAACATGAAAATTGATTAACACGTTTCAGTATCGTGTTATGAGGGGCAATTCAGTCACAACGCTTGTTGAATTATTCATATGATGTGAATTATACGTCGACTATACGCCCTTTATGAAATAAACGTATCGTGCCACCGTACATGTTGATAATGAAGGTTTTTCGGATGACGTGGAACACGACAGAAATTTATCAGAATTGTACTAATTAGTAATATCATCAGACAGTGCACTGTTGGGCTATGTATGACGTGTTTATTTGCATGTTTGGCGTATTCGAAAATGTATAGGGATGAACATTTTTAATGTGGTAGGATGCAGTAGTTAAAATCAACAATAAATAGAAGAAACAGTAAGTAAAAAAGAAACCAGTAATAAATTTAAAAGAATTGAAAAACTACTGACAATTTAATATATATATATATATATATATTTTATCAGGCGGCGTTTTTTGGCGGAAGTTGGTTTGGTAGATCTTCGAGGCGACTTTGTATTTGTTTCAATGACTTCTTATTACAATGCTTACATTGATTACGCATGCAACTTTGGCATCTTCTGTATTTTTAACTTCCCGTAGGGTAAGTTATTGTAATGGGCCGAAAATCGGAATTGAAAATTTTTACATTTCTCGACGTTTTGAAGGTTTCTGAACGTTTTGGCATACCTCAGAAAAAATGGATGTGTGTGTGTGTGTGTGTGTGTATGTATGTGTGGATACAAATTTCCAGTCACGTTTTAACATTCGATTCCTATTGATGGGGAAAAGAGCTGATTAGTTTTTGGCAAAGGCAGGTCCAGCCGTTTCGGAGATACTGAGCAAAGAGTGCAGAAAATAGAAATCGAATTTTTGAGCGAACGGAGTATCCGATTTGAATGATCTAAAAAACATTCAATTAGTAATGATTGGGAAAAGTGTTTATTAGTTTTTGGCAAAGGCAGGCCCAGCCCATTTCGAAGATACGGAGCTAAATATGTAAAAAATGGCAGTTTTTGAGAGAACTAAGCGTCCGATTTAAATGATTCAAAGAACTTTCTGCTTGTCTTAACAAAATAATTGATTTTGGAAAAAAAAAATTTGTTCAATTTTTTTTTTTTTTTTTTTTTTTAGTATTTTGTATATCGAAAATATTTCAGATTTTATTTTTAATTCTGACTATAGTTCTAATATACTTTACAAATAATTTCAACTCTGCAATTCGGTATATATAATTCTTATAAATATTACACAATGTTACAATATTTATAATAATCTATTTGAAACCTCGAACATTTCGTTACGGTGCGGAAAGTTCCAGCAATTTGCCTTAAGGCACGATGCCATAATTGCCTCAAGACAGAATTCCAGTTACAGCTAGTTCAATTTGGAATTCAAAATTTCTTCAAATTCAACTCAACCATTCAACATTTCTTTTAATAATGTATTTTGTCGTTTTTTAGTTTTTAAGACGTTGATTTGGAAACTAATCACCAAAGTTGCATGCCGTATGTCCAAATTGGCTGGGAATGAACTAAAACTCAACATAAATTTTCACAATATCAATTTTTAGGCATTTTTTAACCAACAAGCATAATCGGAAATATTTAGATTTTATTTCTTCAATGATAAATATAAAATTAAATAAAACTCACATCGACTTAACATTAAATATTTCTATCAAAAGCAGAAAGTCCCACTATCGAATATTGCTGCTGTAGATGGTCCCCAGAATAGATTTTTAGTAATTGAATGTTACACAAATAATTTACTCCATTTGCAATCTGTCACACATAATGGCAAGCAATTTCCTATCCTTTTGCATAGGTAACTCTGCTGATTAAATGCGAAACTTTTAACAAGTTTTTCAACAACTCTTTCTATCACCGACAAGGTATGTCTACGCTCTCACAATACCGATTAATGAACACATAAAACGCAAAACAGAGAGAATTTGAAGTGCAATTCGAATTGCGATCTGAGTAATAATAATACATTATTATTGCACATAACGACGACAATAATAATGTACGGGTTTTATAT
>NW_020537646.1:26923227-26988301 GCF_003426905.1 Ctenocephalides felis
ATTGATACACCAAACGGAAAAAATGTACTTTCATCAGTTTAATAAACATCATATGCATAGGCCATGAAAATTTTAACAATTAGCCATTACATAAAATCTCTATTAAATTTCAATTTTTCATTTTTATATTGTATATGCATTGGTAATTTTTCGAAGAACAATCGCTTCATTACGAAAGTAATATTCGGGTATAAAAAAAATAGTATGGAAAAGAAGTATTATTATATTTTCATATCTTGTCTTTCATAATAATCTATCACATATCTTCTCTTAAAACTATCACATAAAAGGTGATTTTAGTATTTGAATTTTGAATGCTAGGATCTAGATTCAAATAGAATTCAGAGAAATAACCAATAAATTGTGTGAATTATTAAATCATTAAGATATTTTTGATATTACGATTTATTAAATTGGCTGTTAAATTCAAATTGGGGTACTACATCTCTACATCAAATCATGTCGGCATTATGAAAACGCTTTATGATATGCATTTTAATTTAGGTTGTTTATTTGCATATGATGCAAACACATAAAATATTGGATTTTTTAATTTCGCGTAATTAATAGATGGAGAATCAGTACCACTGATAAATAGCGTAAAATCTGATATATACATATATATATATATATATATATATATATATTCAATTTTTGTGTGAACAAATGATATGTACAAGTAATTATATAGCACGAATATTTAAATAAGGCTGAGTAATATTTAAAATATATTGATTTATTTTTGTGAAAAAATCTATATATATAAAACATATACTGTATGAAAGTTCATTAGACTTCTTTGATTGTTTTTGTTTAATCAAAGAAAGCACTAATAACACTGAATCGATCATATTGCAAACAATATATAAACAATCACGATATATTCGAATCACATGAGCTTATAGCCGCAGCAGTTTCTGAATAGATTTTCGGATAATATTTTTATGTAAGCCCATTAACGCTAATCAGCTTATGAAGCTAATTCCACACAGCTATTGTATCACCAGCTTTCACCAGAAACAACGTGACCGCATACGATGCAAAAGCATTTCAGAGGAAAAGTATAAAATTTAATTATAATAGTGATGTTTTAAACAACACTGTATAGTATTATCCCAGATTAAAAGGATTTATATAATTAACATACATAATTCAAATATAAATTGTCAACGCATTTGTGAATTTAATACCAAATAGTCAATACTAATTATTAGGGAAATAATATGTACGATGAATTTATCTATAATGCTTTCTGACAAAATAATTCTAATTTACTTTTTTGCATTTTGAAATTCACAATACAACAATACAGGTAAAAGTAACACTTTTCTTTTCTATTTTTATATAAAAACAATCGTAAATTTGAAATTAGAAAAAATTCGAAAAAAAATTGGAGACTTATTTTATTTCATTAAAATGAATCTTGGCATTATATTCCAACTATATATTTTAATAGATGATGTAAAAAACCTGGGTATAAAAAAGTGCAATTATGCTAAGCTCAGTTTTTTGTTGTATTTAATTATTTTATTTCAAAAATATTGAAATGTTCAGATAGTGCAAGGAAGTAAACATCAGAGTGTAATAAATGCACATTAAAAAAATTTAAAACTAAAAATTAAAATTGTTTTCCAAAGTCTGATAATCATGTGTAACACGAAAATCATTCCGTAACAGGTTAAATATGTATCATATAAAAAAATTGATACTTGTAAATATCGAAAAACCGACATGACCATTTTCTACCAAAAATAATCAGCACAATCCTAGTAAACAGGTAGACAAAATATTATACCTGAAACGTTAGATTATTTCATTTAACACATCAAATTATTTATTTGGTTTTCGGAAAACGTTTTAGCAAATTATTTTTAAAATTTTAACTTATTCACTTAAAAAAAACCTTGAGTAATTACATCACAATTAGAATTACATTGAAAAATGAATAAACAAAACAAGTAATCTTACTTGTCTACCAGCCGAACTGTCTAGTTCCCTACTTTTCTACAATTTTACCTGTCTACTTGTTAATTTGTCAACATGCCAATTTATTTATTAGTCTATTTTTCTATTTGTAAATTTTTCTATTTGTCTACTTGTCCGTCTTTCACTTATTTACCAGTCTATCTGTCTAATTGTCTACCTGTCCACCTGTCTCTGTTATTTGATTACCATGACTTCTACGTGTATATCAATCAAATAATAATGATTTGTAATGATTATTTCTGATCGCTAAAAGTCAATTTTTTAATTTTTTTATACAACTCCAAAATCGCTCGAATCGCCAATAAAAGTGAAATGTTGTTTGAATCATTCGAATCGGATGCTCTACTCTCTCAAGCAACTGCAATTTTTGCACTCATTGCTTTGAAACTCTGAAACGGCTGAATCGATCGTCTTTGCCAGAAACTAGTCAGCAAGTCTCCCCATGAATAGGAATCAAATGTTGAACGAATCATTTAAATCGGTTAAACCGTGCTCTAAAAATCGACAAAAAATTTAACACACACACGCGCGCGCACACATATATACATCCAAATATACCAAGGTATGCCAAAATTTTCAGGAGGTCTTGAAACGTAAATATATGTAATATGTATAAGAATCGATAAAAAGGACTTTTAGTGATCAATTCAGACCATCAAATGTCAATTATTTAACTTGGAAAACACTGAACCTGCCTTCGCAAATATTATGTCGTTCCCCTGTCTCAAAAAACTGCTAACTGGAGCTGTCTTTGGTAGAAACTGATCAGAACGTCTCCCCATGAATAGAAATCTAATGTTTATTTATTCATTTAAATCGGTTGACCCGTGCTCTCCAAATTGTAGATAAAAAATGTATCCATACAAAACACACACACACACGCACACATAAATATGTCATTCTAAGATATGTCAAAATTGTCTATAGATGTTAAAACATACGAGGTCTGTTCAAAAAGTACCCGGAATTACTAATAATTAAATTTCGCGGGTCTGGAGTGTCTGATTGTCAAATTTTTTTTTTATTGTGTTGGTATACATGCCCCTAAAGTATGATGAAATTTTCAGCTATATTCACTGTTTACTTTGTCTGTGGTAGTCGCTAAGGTTCGACGTGTTTTTCTGAGCTCGGCGATTTTTACAATGGAAGAATTGAAAAGTCAAAGAATTTGTATTAAATTTTGCGTAAAAAATGAAATAAAGTGTTGCAAAGTGCAAAAATTCACCAGATATGGCTCCGTGTGACTTTTTCCTATTCCCAAAGTTGAAGAGACCCATGAAAGGACGGCGGTTTTCCTCGATTGAAGAAAATCGCTGAGAGTGCTCAAGGACATATCAAAAAGTGAATATCAAGGGTACTTCGAAAATTGGAAAAAACGCTGGCATAAGTGTATTATATCTGGGGGGGACTACTTTGAAGGGGACCACATTAATGTAGACGAATAAATAAATATTTTTTTGAAAAAACGAAAATTCCGGGTACTTTTTGAACAGACCTCGTATATGTGTTAAAGCATATATTAATAATTTCGATATTTTTTTCGATTACTATAACTTATCCCGCTGGAAATTAACAATGTTACAAAATGCAACATTAATGACATAAAAAAATGAGTGACCTTTCTGGTAAAGCTGTTATAATTCATAGCGATGATCACTAGATAATATTTAATTGCTTTTAAGTCCTATTTATAAATAAACAATTTTCCCATAATCTATTATATTTTTTATTAAGAGTCAAATCTAAAATTGTTAACTAAAGTACCTTGCACCCGTTCAATAAATGTTGCTGAAGCAAATGAAAAACATGAATATTTTTCAAGCGTCACAAGTTAGTATCGTTTAATAATTTTTGAAAAAGATATAATAATTCACGGCTGTGATATTCGGTATATATATATACATATAGTTGTTTATAAGTACAATTTATTGTCGTGACATAAATCCGGCTTTAAACTATTCAAATTAATACGTGTTCCACACAAGTCGACACGCATGCAACACATAAACGCTACAATCCAGATTCGGGTTCTCTTTCTCTCCACCGGTTTACAACAACATGAACTATTAATTGAATTCCTGTGAATTATAAAGTTTGTTAAGTGGAGTTATGTCGAGAGTTTTATGTTTGTTTATAGCGCAGAATTAATACAAACACGGGCATTTGAACGAACGAGCCTCGCAGTTAGGACCAACATTATCAATATTAAGTTTTCGTATGTTGGATTGCGGCGAACGAATGTAAATGCCAGAGAAAGGTAATAAATAAACACAAGTTGGTCGTAATTATCTTTTATACGAAATCTATCTGCCTTGTTGAAATGTACTATATAGAAATATTCACTTTTGTTGTTGTTTTGCAGAAGAAGGCTAAGGAAAAATCTAGAGCCGAGTCGAATGGGAAACTCATTTAACAGGATATTTGTTTGCTCGAACTGCTTCAACATTTTATTCTGCTGTTCGTCAATGTTTAATGCTCTTCTTTTTAACTTCCCGTAGGGTAAGTTATTGTAATCGTCCAAAAATCGAAAATTTTTACATTTCTTAATGTTTTGGAAAATAAAAAAAACTTCAGTGTTTCACTAACATAGCGCAAAGTTAAAGGTTATGATGAATTGCATTGTGCATACAAAATATCTCGTCGTTTATTTTTCTTAAATGTACGTTTGTTGCAATTATCCTGTTTTGTATGTATAATGTAGATTATCATGTCATTTACGTATTAAAAATTAATTACAAACATTAACGGTTACCAGTAGTGCTAATACAGTACATATTTTTAACATTCCTAGTATTTATGAAAGAAGTTTGTTTTCGCCAGAAAATCCGATTACCTAATTTCATGACGCGTATTAAGACATCACACCACAAAAAAACCCATTTTGCTATGATTTTGACAAAATTTTGTATGTGATATAGTTTGTTATTTTAACAAACTATCGTAAAGAAGTGAAGGACTATGAAAATTGATTTTATTATAAAAATGCAACATTGTTTGAAATAATGAATGCGGCAATCATAGCGTTTTGAAAATAAATGCAAAAAATTCGTAACATCATAATAATTTTCATGGAGTTTAAATTGGAATAGATGTTGAATGAGCTATTACAAATGAATTTTGTAATCAATCTGCGATTTTTAACTTCTCGTAGGGTAAGTTATAGTAATCGCAAAACAATCGAAAATGAAAATTTTTATATATTTTTACGTTTCAGAGGTTTCTGAACATTTTGGTATACCACACAATGGATGTGTGTGTATATGTATGTATGTATGGATACAATTTTTCTTCAACGTTTGCAGGCGCACAGATCAATCGATATCAATGGTTTCAGAAAACATTCGATTCCTCTTGATAGGAGATGTGCTGATTAGGTTTTGGCAAAGGGAGGTCCAGCCGTTTTGGAGATACGGAGCAAAGAGTGTAGAAAATAAAAATCGAAGCTAAATTAATTAGTGGTTAATTTTGGCTAAAGTTCTAAAACTCATATACTTTAAAAGAATAATTTCAACTTTGTAATTCAGTTTATATAACTCTTATAAATATTAGACAATGTTATATATTACAGTATTTATAATAATATATATGAAAACATTTAATATTGCTCGAACATATTTGGTTACGGCACGGGAAGTTCTAGCAAATTGCCTTACGGTACGATGCTATACACCACTAATTATTTGTATTGCTTGTCTATTATGTATAAAATTATTCATAAACTTATGTAGAAAATTGCACAAATTGCTTACAAAGTTCTAACATTGAAAAGACTTGCTAAATATATTGTCGAGAAAGTGTAAATAAAATATAGCCCAAATATCTTTATGCATATAACTTATTAATTTCTGAATCATAATTCTGAATTCTAAATATAATGTGTCTATATTTTGCTTTTCATATATTATTATCTTTGTTTGTTATGTATAAAATAAATTAAGTTATTTAACTAATATAGTTAATTAATGACCCTGATTGTTTGTAAAATTCTTGCTTTAAAAGAACTTGTTGAAACAACTCTCAAATTAGTACATATTATAATATAAAATTCAACATTATTCAAATTTTTACTAATAAATTTTCCAATTATTACACATAATTTGTTAGTTAATAAATTAAGTTATATAACGAATATAGTTAATTAACGAATTGAATACGTTGTTTGTAAAATTCTTGCATTAAAGGAACTTGTTGACACAGTTCTCAAATTAGTACATACTAGATTATAAAATACAATACATTCAAATTTTTACTGATAAATTTTCTAATTATTACATATAATTAGTTATTGTAAAATATATTACTGAATAAAATTCAAAAGTCATAGAAGTGAACATATAAAAATAAAAATATTTTTTATGTAAATGTGTATTAAGTGTGTAAGTAAAAATTAAGTGAGGGTTGATACTAATGAGATGCCTGAAAATATAGTTGCTATTTTCATCATACACTGAAGACATGTTATTAGAAAAATGTTTTTAGACATAAATTATTAAAAAAGAAACTATTGAATCAAAGGTAATTTAGAAGAAGTTAAAAATTTAATAAGTGAAAGCTATCAGTATGTAAACAAAAAAATGTGGAGAACTTTGATTCTGACCGCCATTTACTCATAAAATAATTCTTAAATATAATAAAGTTTTTCATCATTTCAGATTTGTGAAAAGATAATTAAATTTTTTAACTTTAAAAAATTTTTAAACCTATCAAATATTTCTGATCTACTTCTCTTACTTTATGAATCTAACATTATTTCGTTATATGTTTAAATAAATATGTTATAGAATGCAAGAAAAAAACTAATATTTCAGAGTAATAGATAAACTGTACTCTGTAAGTTTGAAATGTATGGATAACTTTTATTAAAATCTCAACTTTAAATAGACTAAAAAGAAATACTGTATAGTAAGAAATGTCATTTCAATATGAAGGATACTTTCCTGTGGTACAATCTTTGAATCGCGTCTGCACTTTAAGATATTAAATATCGAAATATTAACATAGAAATATGGGTTTCTTGACGCATTCGGCGGTAATAATTTGTGATAAATTCATATCTTAGTAAAACATGTTTTATTTAGTTCTTTCCTAAATATCTAAGAATGTTTTAAACAGCTACTTATATTGAGTTACGTATAATTATTATCTCAATTACATAAAAGTATATAAAAAGTATAACTTTTTTTGTTTTCTTTTTTAGTCTAATACAGTTCTAGCCGTTTAGAAAAAACTGAGCAAAAAGTAAAAAAATAGCAATTATTGTGAGAATGAATCACCTGATTTGTTCAATTAAAAAAATATCTTGTACTTGTGCTGACAGGATAAAAAAATTATTCGGATGATTTTCGGAAAAGCAAAAAACCTTTTTTCCCAAAATTAAAAAAAAAAAATTCAAGATTTTTTAAAAAATTAAAAACCGATTAGGATATTGAATTTAATTCATTTAAAAGCATTTGAAGCATTTTTTTCCATCTAAAAGCATTTGAAATAATTTGAAATATAGAAAGTTTCAGCAATTTGCCTTAAGGCACGAAGCCATGCACTAGTCACTGCAACAATAATCATTTTTCCAAAAATTTAATGAAACACTTCTCGTAGTCGAGCGCATTTTGTATGTTTATTAAGAGCATGAATATTATTCCAATGAAATGCTATCAAATCTATAAACTTTGTATCATATTTTTTATATCCAATGTAGGTTACCGCATCCGATTATACGAAAATAAAATATGATTTCGAACAAATATGGAATTACATTTTACTACATCTACTTTAATTTCCTTGCATTAAATGCTAAGATCAAAATCTAACAACTTTATATTATATTTATTACATCCAATGTAGTTTCGTATGCGTTCCCTTGATAATCTCTTCTTAACAGCTAGTGAGAAATTTTGCAAGGATTTAATTAATTCGCCACGCTGGGAGGGTTGTGAGGATTCTATCTTAAAATCACACATACATATTTGAACTTGTATGAGATCGTACAAAATCAAAATTACTCACACCTGGATATTTTAGACTATGAGAGTGCGTCTAGGTTTTTAATTATGATTAAACGTCGACTTGAATGTTGGAATTGATTTAAGTGATATTAAAGGTTCATTTACACGTCTCGATGAGAATTTGAACAAAGATTGTAATGAGATCCTATAAAAATTGCTTGAGAATGAATCAGTACTAAAAATAATATAGTTCAAATGGACTGATTGTTGCAAATTAACCATTGAAAGCTATATAGATAAAGTATATTACGTTGCTTGTCAATAACTATTACCATTTGCTTATTATGACTTATTTACTTACTATTATTATTGTTACCAATTATCAGATTTTTTCATATATCTCAAGCAATTTAATACAATATTATTACTAAATAATTTTAAGTGTACCATTTAATCAAATTCCTATATCCATGTACTTACAAGCAGGCTAGCCAGATATCTAATATAAAGTTTCTAATAGATACTTTGGCAAACGCCCGGTGGAATATCAACTAATTTAGCTTTGCAGTGTTAATGCAAAATCGTGCTTGTGTGCATGATATACTAACTTAAAGTTTGACTGGACTTCGGTGATAACTGACAAAATTAAACAACATGATATGATATCAACTCAAAATCACATATTTGATCATAACTTTCCGTGACTTAATACGAGCAGCTAGCTGACGAAGTTTTTGTTCAAACACTATAAACATATTAGTTTAACAAATGACGTTTTACATTCACTCTCTATGTATTTATATATCATTTCTGGGCTTTGTTGAGCTGCACAACTACCGCGATTTGAAATTTTTTTTCATCTAAAAAAATCCAATGGATACTATCTTAATCTTATTAATGCACTATAATAATTCGAACAATTACTATAACTCTCCTGGCCTGGTCTTAACTAGTCTCAATCGATTCAGAATAATTTCAAACGCCGAGAAAACATGAAATTTGCAAATTGGATTTTTTTGCAAAAACTTGAAAAAATATATATATATATTGATTATTACTTATATAAAAGTTAATAATAGCACATTACCTTGTATGTTTGTAAATTTTCAACAACGCATGCTAGTACTGCATCTCTACCCATTGGTATTGTCACATTATGTATAGGACCACCAAACACTGGCAAATCTGGAATAAAAAAAACACAAATCATAACATTTGTTAATTAAGAACTTTTAAAAATGATTGATTTAATCAATGTATCAAAGACAATATTGTGTGCACAGTGTTTAATGTTTATTATATAAAACAATATTTAACTTGTTGCTGACTAAGATCAAGTAGATAATAATTTGTATAACTTACATTTGTTTTACCTATGAAGGCATCGTTTTATCAAATAATATTCTTTAATACTAGGAGTGTAGTTAAATAGTGATAATAAAACGAGTAAAAGCAACCTTCTAAGCATGTTACCTGATTACTTTATTTCTGGTCCCCTAAAAGAATCAATATAAATTCCCTTACACCTTTCGTAGTCTGCAAGGGATGTAAAGAGAGCGTTGGGATGTTTTTAGTTCTGGTTAGTTCAATTACGTTCTAAGTTTCTGTAACTGTTTTCTCTTTAGCGACTAAACTTTTATATAAAAATAAATATTAACACAATTGCGATAATTTGAGTATTAATTCAACCTGAACAATAAATTTTAATTTATAAAATTATTTGATTTCTTGCGTTTAAATAAAAAAATTATAATAAATTACTGAATATCAATAATATTCATCATACGAGTAGCCTATATATGTTAAATGAAATATTCATGAATTAGTTATGCTAAAACGTATACTCATTAAAATCCTTGTAATTATTAACACAGTAACATGGGCCATTCATAAAATTATAAATAAACCAAACAAATGTATATACCATGTATATACCTCTACCCAATACAAATTTTAATATTTTTTTATCTGTCCGTGTGACTCAACAAATCTTTGAAATAATGATAAAGTTTAAAATTGCTAAAACTAATATACTTTTTTTTGTCAAATACTGGATAAAAAATCCACACTATATAACCTTATTGACTTGACGTTACCTACATGTTATCTAATATTATATTTAAACTGTGTTTTTTTGTACTATCCAAATTGACGTCTACAAAATTTGGAGACTCTGTTCATTTACTTGTTTGCCAAGAGGGTATTTTTACTGTGCCTCAGCTCTGGTGTTTTTTTATTTCCTTAAGGTCGATATTTCGCGCCGATAGGCCGCCACATTTTGAATACAAATCGCTTTATTTAAAAAAATATTCCGGCCAATTTCAAATGTAGACATATTGCAAAGCGGCTGCGGTAGGCAAAAATGTAAATATCATAATATCGAGTTTATCTTTATTTCAGTTTTCTTCGTCTGCTGTATCTAATACGTGCAATTGTTTTTGTGTTTGAAATATTCATCTCTAGTTTAATACATAGATATCTTATTTACATAGGTGTAAAATAGTGAAAAAATTATATCACAACAATATTTTATATTGTAAAGTATTACGAACAGAAATATTATATACTTGCAATACAGAATTGAGCATTTTGTACGTGGCGTCTCCACCGTACACATTAAGAAATATAATTTAATATGCTGAACACTTTCATATATTTTATAAATATACTAAAACTGTACAATATTTGTAAATAAATTGAAAATACAAAAAATATTAACTTAATATAAATAAATAAATATATAATATATAAAAATATATATAAATAAAGACATTTTTTATGATAAAGAAATTCACCATTCTTATAATATATATGCTCCATTAACCAATAATTTTCAGAAGTCGCTTGCTCTAAAATATCTCCGGGCAATAAAACCATATCTCTGGATGATAAATGATTAAATATTAAACAATGTATAATAAAAATATTTTCATGTTTTAGAAAATAACATAATAAATAACAGAAAAAATATTTAATAACGTTTGCATCACGTACGCAAATTAACTTTGATGCATGGTATGGCAAAACTCATTAGAAACTTTCCGCTCAAACAAACCCTAGATTTTATAAAAATTCTACATCGGAAAACTTTAGTTCAGTTCATAATTATCTCATAAATAAACAGTTGTTGAGCTCACATCATTCAAACAAGAGGGCTTGTTTATTTAGACCGACCTGGAATCCTGAGAAGAATGTACCTATCGGGATGACGAGCACTCGGGATAGTAGGACACTCGGTGTAACATTTACGTTAATCAATTAACCAAATGTATATATCTTCTATATATATAAAAATAAGTCGGGTTTTCCTTCCTGACGAAATAACTCCAGAACGCACAAACATTCGTTGGAATGCACAATTTTGCATTTGTTGGAAAGGTCTCGGGCTCCGCAAGGTTTATAGCTAAGAAAATAAGTGGTGCATGGCATCGTGCCTTAATGCAAGCTGCTGGAACTTCACGCACCGTAATTAAAAATTCGAGTAATGACATTAGTGAGAATTATCAGAATTATGCTTGGTTAAGTCAACGAGCAATTCTTGCCGCAAAGAATAATGATGTACACACACTGAATTTCACCATTCAATCAAAAATTGCTGGCGATTTGGTGAGATACCAATAATGATACCGACTGGTCTTCCGTTTGACTTCATACGATTGTAATTTTCAGTTTGCCTTGCGTTCGCAAGAACAAGTCGCAAGGCCAATTGCCTAAAGTTTGCGAAATAAATTTTAAATAGATTATTTAGAAAATCATTGTTTTTCACATGGGCAGTTATACGTTGCCTGTTCACGAGTTGGAAAACCATCCGCTTTGTTTGTGTTAACGTCAGACCAAAAAACAAAAAATGTGGTTTACCAAAGAGCACTTCAATGAAACGGATAATTTGCGGATTCACTTTTATTTACTTAGAGAAGTTCAACTGAAAAACACTTCATTTTTGTAATCAAAATAAATTCATTACTGTTGTATAATAAAATCAAATTTTTCCTTTTCAAATATAAAACAAACAAAAAAATTCATCTTTCTCACGAAACCATCTGGTAGCGAAATGGAGTTCGTCGGGTTTGCTAGTATATATATATATATATATATATATATATATATACAGGATATCCCAGATTTTAATTTGTACGTTTAGTCTTTTATTCGCTCTCTTCTTTCAAAAAATCTACGGGTAAAGTTAGGATTTGTTAGTTTCGTACTAAACTTGAGTAAAAAAAACCTAAAAATAATTTTGATGCTGAAATAAAATATATTTTTAGAACATGAATTCGAATTTTAACCCAATTTACTTAGTTTAAAAAAATTATTTGCACAGGTTTACTTCTAGCTTATTTGTTCACTAGTCATCTTTCATTATTGATTCTTTTTATAATACATAAGTACAAGTGCTAATTATATATTGAGGATTTTTCTGGATAGCTTTATACTGACGAACAGTTTGTGGTATAAAAATTAGGTTCTTATACAATGTTATAATTTTTTGAGCTAAAGAAAATTTTCCAAAGAAACTACTACATGTATAAGAAAAATCATTTGTGGAAGAAACTAGATTATCATATATATAATATCATCTACTATATAATCATAAAGTCTATTATAACATTCATCCAACTTTTTTTAAAATATCTTTTATTTTCTGTTGCCCTTTCCCTGATACTATAATTTTTATTATACTTTGAATAATATTTAACTTTAAAATTCTCGTTTCCTTTAGATCTCTGTTTATTTTGGGAGTATAAAAAGTGAGGGACGCTCAAAGAAGAAAAGAGGAACCGAAACGCCATTAAATCAAATCGCTCGCGAAAAGAAGTAACATTATCTTGTACGACGTGGAAACATCTTTCTTGCGGAGAATAAAATAAATATGAAATCCCAGAACGACGACTGGGGAATAATCTAATATCTCAATGTCAAAAAACAGTTTGTCACCCTTTAGTATACAAACGCAGAATTGTGCACGAAGGTAGATGTGTCGAATATAATATAACACACTTTGCGGATATCGCTTTATGAAAAATACAAACACAACGCAACGATTCACATCGATTGAAGATTTGAAATATTTGCTCAATGTATTATTTTAGTGTACATTCATGTTCAATAAATTTCTGATATTATTGATGCTCAACTCTCTATAATATTTTATAACGTATATTATTTCTCTTCATACATACTTGCTTCACAAAGTTATATATCATTTTAAATTGTATCTATATTATTGAATGAAATTATATATTTAATAAAATATTCTTTTTATGTGACGAAAACAGACGACTTCATTTGAAAATAATATTTAAATAATCGAAGTGAAATAAATGATGTAACATCATGAATACTATAAGAATAACAACTAATAATTACATTTAGCAGAAAATGATAACAAGTTGTTTATGATTAATTGTTTACAAATTAGTAGATATCCCCAGTGGCGTATCTACTAGAGTTAATATAATAAGAAAAACTAAAGACAAATAAGAAAAATAAAAACAATGAAATTAATATAGTTAATGGTTAATATAGAAAAGTAAAATGAAATTAATATATTTAATGGAACTATATTAGGTCTTCAGGTATTTTTATTTTGAGTCTGGTCAGCTGGCCTTTCTGTTATAAATAACATGCTAGTTGGTTGGGATAGACGTCATATCTGTTCTTATAATTCAAAATCTTTTGACAGCAATATTATACAAAGTATATAAACCACAATTTGACGTTTTGTCAAGAATAGTTCTCAAATTTTTTCAAAAACTTAAAATCGATATTATGAAATTCACTTTGAATTTGATTAGAAGATTAGCTTTGTGAGACGATTGGCCAAGCCGTTGCTTTAAAATTTGCAAAATTTGTCGTCAACGCTTTTGTAAAAAGAAACTGTCCTGATATTAAAAACTTCAAAATTCTTCGAAAATTTCAGTTAGAAATCGACATGTTTAGTTTTTCGTTAAGTTCGGCCGGATCGTTTCTTTGTAACTAATGGTTGAATTTTTTTCAAAAGAACTTTGATAATTTTTCATAATTTTATAGAGTTCACGATTTAAACCGTGAAGGTTTGAATTAACATACAATTTTAAAATAATATAGGCCTACAAAAAGTGTTTGAAAATTCATAAATTGAAATGTAAAATTATCCGCGCTTTTAAGACATACATGCTCAAATAAATATTTTCAGAACATGAATTAGAATGTAAAGTGGTAAATAAGTTATACAAGATTAATAAAATTAAAGATAAAAGTTTGTTTGAAATAGGAAATTGCATTGATTCGTTTTTAGTGAAGACGAATTCATGAATTTCAAAATATACAGTGGAAAATTAGTTAAATTGTGAGTGTAGTTGTTGGGCTTCTCAAATATACAAAACAAACGCTACAATAAAATATTTGTCAAATTTTATTAGAATTATTTGTACATAATATATTTCTATCAATCTTCATAATAAATTGCCACAATATATATATCAAAGAGTAACAAACAGCGTTTGGTTATACTGCTCCAACTTAAAAAGTTAAGACTCTTTACACGGATGTTTAATTATTGAATTACAAACATTTCCGCAATTGAGTCCACAACTTTATTACCACAAGTTTGTGTTCTTGTATTAGAAAACCATCGTGAAATAAAATCAATAAACTTTTCAAAGAAACTGCAAAATAAATTAAATAAACAAGAAACTAAATAAAGTCTGTCTCTGACATGTACGAAAGCACATTACGGATTTTATGTATAATGATGGTTTTAAGTTATCAAGACATTCTGTCGTCTCCTATTTCGCTTCATAACTGAGAGATTAATAACTCCGTTTCTCGGACATTTTATAGCAAATTGTGGACTGTACCTTTTTAGATATACATTTAATGAAAAGATAAACCTAATAATAAATAATTTATTCAAATTAAATGTCATTAAAAAAGAACATTACTTTGTTCGAATTATTAATTATTATTGTAACAAAAGCGATGTTTTTCAAAATAAATATTATAACTGATTGTTATAACTCAGTTTATCACTCTTATTTTTACTGATTTAGAGTAATCATATGCTTCAATGTTCAATAGTATTATGTTAATTCTAAAAGCTCAAAAAATATATTAATTATTTAACGTACATTGATAATAAATATTAAATAGGAGTAAAATAAACGATTTCATAGATACTAGTTTAATAAAGAAAATTATCTGCTCAATCATTAATTTTTTGAATGATAATTTTGTATTTTAGACTTAAAAATTTGATTAGCTAATTTTATGTTATCTCGACGTTTCAAGTCGTTCTGAATCAAATGAGATCAAATTTGTAAAAAGTTCCTATGTGTGTGTATGTGTGTATATGAGCCGATTTTTGACATATTCTCGACGATTTATCAAAAACGGCTAAATCGATTTCAAAAATTTGAAAAGCCATTCGATGCAACTCGATTAGGACTAACGTGTGTCGGTTTTGTGCAACGATCGGTCAATTCATTTTTTTTGTAATTTGTAAAGCAAAAAATATAAAATTTCTCGTCCACCTTTCAGCCAAAAAGACTGAATCAATTTTGAGAATTCAAAAACTGTTCAAAACAAATTGGTTAGGAATTATGTTTATTGGTTTCGGACAAAGATAGATCGGACCGTTTTTTTTTAATTGATTGTTAAAACATAAACTTCTCCTTCGGGAAGTTAAAAAAATCCGAAAATTTTACTGAATCTCTATATGGCAATAAAGTACCTAGTCTTAATGAACTTGCTAACCCATTATAGTCCTTCGAGTAGTGGTTCAACTATAAAAATTAACTGAAATTTGGATCATTTGGCCGTGCCTTTAGAAAATGCTTCACGTATGTATTAGGCACGTGAGAGTTTTTCCTATATAGGTAATAAATTTTTTGTACAAAATTGAATAATCTGCAATAGTTGCTCACATAATGCGCTCTACAGCAACTCGATATATTTGTAAATCACATACGATTTGATATATTGATTTCTTATTAATTGAGTCAGTTAATGCAAAATGCCACTTACAACTAATGAATTTATTTATTTATTTCAATAAGTCTGTTATAATTAACAACATCTCAGGCTCTTGTGAAGATAATGCATAATAAATATTACACAATTTTCATTATACAAAAATATTATGATAATGTAATATGAGAAAACTTTATGAGAAAACAAATGCTATGAAAACTGAAAAGTCTGTATGAATAATAATTTCATATAGTAAATGTATATTCTACATTCAATACTTGAATTATTTTGGATGGAAATAATGAATATATTTATGTACCTACGCAATTATTTCGCAATTTATTACAAAATTTAAAATATTTATTTCGCGAATAATTCAAATATAAATATGTTGTTAAGAAAACTCAATATTGATATATACATTTATTTTTGATTGAAATTTTAGTTTCTTCAAATTATTTTTGCTCATAAATATAACGTCATAATAATATAAAGTCATTTTTTCGTTGAAGGTGTTTTTTTAAATAATTAGTATGATTTTATTTACTAAAGAATATTATCAATTTGTGACTTTAAACGCATATATGTTTTTTTTAAACAAAACTTAATTTTTGTCTTCAGTAACATGTTACATGAATAGCTGTTAGAGAACTGTTTTGTTTAAAACATTTCACCATCTCATATATTGTAATACATATGTGTAGAAAAATGATTGTTGATTAGTTTCTGACAAAGATCGGCCAGATCGTTTTTTTCTAGATTGATTGTTAAAATAATTCTGGACAATTTTACTGAAACTTCGCATCGCGATAAGGTACCTGGTCTCAATAAACATATAGCAAAATAATATTTTAACAACAGATTTTGAGAATGAATAATATTTAATTCAAGAAAAACTTTTGAATATCAAAATTTCTATAATAAAAATCTTTTTCTACAAATATTTAATTTCAAAAAACGGTACGGGTGTGTGTGAGACAATCAGAAGATAAACTTTTGAATATCAAAGTCATAATAGTAAGAAATGTGTACCTAAAAAATGTGAAATTCAAAAACACTGTATTTGGGTTGAAGTGAAGCCTTCAGAAAATTCTACTAAACACAAATATCAATAATACGAAAGTTATTTTATAAAAATATTATGTTGATAATTTAATTTAAAGAAAATGTTGATTGATTGATGATAACTTTTTATGGAAATATTTGAGATTTTTTGTTGCATTTATAAGCATAAATTATACATGTCAAGAAATCATTTAATTTTAATAAAATGAGAATGTATTGTTAAAATATATAAATCAAAAAACGCCTAAAGAAGATATAAATTTTCATTACCAAAAAGAACATACATCAATATTGACACATATATCAATTCCTCGCCACCAGGAAGGCATAGCTCATTTAGCAGAATATTTCGGCGTAATATAAATAACGTTCTTATCAACGATGCATTACTGAAGTGACAGAATTTAATGAAGCGTGTGTTAAAGCCAAAGAAGAATGCGAATAAATTCGTATAATCGTGATTTATTGCAAATTACGATTTTTCACGAAATCTTATATTCGGAATATTATTTCAGTCTATATGAATGCAATCGTAATGGATAATCCGTAATGGTAATGATAATAAATGACACCTATACAATAGTATTTAGTATAAATATAATATAGAATAATAAGCTTTAATATACTTTTGATACTTAAATTTCTTTACAAATTTTGTAATGTGATTTATTTTTATGCTACACCTATGACTTAATATTCGCTATGGCTTATTTTTCAAAGTGGTAAAAACTTAAATATAGATAATTAAAAAAACATTAAGATAGACTTTTATAATGATTTATTCCTTGTTCATGTGCTTATTCATATATGAGTGACAAAGGATTTCATAAAGATTCATTTCTTATTCAAGTTATTCATATTTTGCACACTTCACAGTTATTCATATTTTCTATTTATTCATAGTTTCAATTATAAGGGTATAATACATTATAATGATGTATAAGTACTATTTGTATAAAATGTAGAAATGGATATTAGTACTTTGAAGTTCACTGTAGGTAGAAATAAAGATTTACTTTTTGAAGTTTACAGTAACTACCAAAAATAATCAGTAAAATATATTCATGCATACATGATATGGAACAACACGAAGTATATATATTTTTTCAATGCTTATCATTTTAAACACATTAATAACATTTTATAAAAACATATTAAATATTCACATGTATAATCATATATTCTTTTTTATATTTTTGTATCCAACAGTAATATAAGTACTAACTATTCAAGGAAATTTTTTTTGTTAATGAATTTGCTTTTAAAAATGTATAAAGTAGCTTCTAATAATCATAGTCAAATTATAAGTAAATAAATCAATTAATATAATATTATAGTAAGTTTTCATTTTTAATAGTGAGTTATTTTAAGAATATTAATTTTATAGAAACCGTCAAAGGATTGATACAGGAGGGTTATTATAACTATTAATGTTGAAGCAAGCGATGATTTATCTAGTTTGCATTTAGATATGCCTTACAAGTTAGTAAAATTTATTCATTTTTTAATACATTTATTCTTTTAAATTATTATTTTCTTGATTAGTGGATATATCTGGCTACTTTTGCTTTAATTGATAGTGAGATTTACAAAGAGATAATGGTAAAATGGCATAAATTTTCTTTTATAGAAAATTGGGTGATATATATCAAATGATAGTTTTAACCATTGTCGAAATGGTTAATCAAGTAATGCTTTTCTTATATATAGGGAAATAAGTTTTCGCATTTCAGGCTTTAATGTTTTAACCGCCGCAAGGCATTTTTTCAAGGGGGGAGGATTTGGAATGCCATGAATTTTTTTCTTAATTATATTATTTTCCTAATTAGTGCCATTCACTCTCCTACTTTGTATGTAACTCAAGCATATGAAGACTTATACCAAGTAATGTAAATATTTATGTTGGAAAGTTACTATATATTGAATATAACAAAAACGATGAATATAAATAAAATATTTAATATAAAACAAAGAACAGATATTGTGTTCTTCTATAGTATCTGCCCTGTCTGTCAACTCACAATACTCAAATCTCATGGCGTTTTCCTTGACAAGATAGTATGTTAAATAGTACTCGCTTCTAGATACCAGTGTTAATAAATTGAAATTTATATCAAAATTCTAATTTTTGTTTTTTACGTTTGTCTAAACAGCAGTCAGTTCTATTTTGTTCTATGAGCTGTTGTGACGTAAATCCTTAGTTCCTTAACCTAGTGTTTATTAGATCGACACCTAATCGCCAACGGGATCTTTAGATATTGAACCCAAAACTGGAAGTTTCTAGAGCAAATTTTTAACAGGGAGCCATTGCGAGATCAAAGTACAAAATTTTATGTGCAATTTATTTGTTTGACCCATCGTGGATAGAAGTTACAAAAATGCTAGTGCACCAAAACAAAAAACATCTAAAGTGTAATTATTAATCTATTAACTAACACGCAAATTCATTATTCTTTAATCTTGAAACATGTATTAACTTATTTGCAAAGTTCTTTATTGCGATAATTAGAAAAGGCATTTCTTAGCACTTTTTTCGACTTAGGTTTTTCTCCCGAAACCGATCCCATATTTCATGCTCCAACCGGCGTCAGCCGCCACTCAACAATAGAAGGCGCGTACTTTTATGTTTTACATGCAATTAAAAACTTTCTTGCCGGCGGAAGTCGATGTTAAATAACTCGCACAAAATCAAAAAAAAAAGACTGAAAACAAAATAAACAAAACGGAACGAATGAAATGTGTAGAAGCAGCGTAAATAAAATTATTTTATATATTATATAAAATAAAGAATTTTCCTTCACTTTTCGCATAGAACTTTTAGAGATGCGATGTTGCCCGCCTCGATTACGAGAGACTGACGGGAGCAAATATACACTATGAAGTGCAGCTTGAAATATTATGGAAATATAGAGACTAAGCATATACATCCACTCATCTATCTACAGTGTCAGGTGCATAGCAAATTTTACTCAAAGACACACTGTCTAGAAGAAAATGATGTAACGACATTATTATCCGATAAAAAGAAATGCACTCTGATAGGTTTATGTTTACACCCGTTTAGATTTGTAGTCGCTGTAAAATGTAATAAGATTTGCATAAATAATTGAATCATGACTGGAAAAAAATATATTTCAGGTGATTGATGAAACGTTAGTAAACTTGAATTGAAGGGATATAAGTGGTTGGATTTAATACAGAAAAATGGAAATGAAAACTACAATTTATTATTGAATTATTTGAGATATGTATATATATATATATATATATATATATATAAATTAATATTGATAAACACCAACCCTAGGGTACATCACCCCTATCCTTAAGGTCCACGTAATGCAGAAACTTGGGGTCCAATAGAAACGTTTTCTGAAAGTCCTACATTTAACATTCTGAAAATCCTACATTTAACAATCAGTCCTTCGATATATATTTGGGAATGTAGCTAGTTCCAAAACAAAAACCTTGTTAACTTCCCGTAGGGTAAGTTATTGTAATGGGCCGAAAATCGGAATTGAAAATTTTTACATTTCTCGACGTTTTGAAGGTTTCTGAACGTTTTGGCATACCTCAGAAAAAATGGATGTGTGTGTGTGTGTGTGTGTGTGTGTGTGTGTATGTATGTATGGATACAAATTTTCGTCCACGTTTTCGGGCGTACGGATCAACCGATTTGAATGGTTTAAAAAACATTCGATTCCTATTAATAAGGAGAAGAGCTGATTAGTTTTTGGCAAAGACAGGTCCAGCAGTTACGGAGATAAGGAGCAAAGAGTGCAGAAAATAGAAATCGAGTTTTTGAGAGAACGGAGCATCCGATTTGAATTATCTAAAAAACATTCCATTAGTAATGATTGGGAGAAAGGGTTATTAGTTTTTCGCAAAGGCAGGCCCAGCCATTTCGGAGATACAGAGCTAAATGTACAAAAAATGGCAGTTTTTGAGAGAACTAAGCGTCCGATTCAATTGATTCAAAGAACTTTCTGCTTGTCTTAACAAAATAATTGATTTTGGAAAAAAAAAATTTGTACCATTTTTTTTTTTTTTTTTTTTTTTTTTTTTTTTTTTTAATTTTTTGTATATCGAAAATAATTCAGATTTTATTTTTAATTCTGACTATAGTTCTAATATACTTTAAACAAATAATTTCAACTCTGCAATTCAGTTTATATAATTCTTATAAATATTAGACAATGTTACAATATTAATTTTTAATAATCTATTTGAAAACATTCATTATTCCTCGAACATTTCGTTACGGTACGGGAAGTTCCAGCAATTTGCCTTAAGGCACGATGCCACCCACCCCACTAGTTTTTTTATTTTTTTGGTTTAATTATTCGAAAAAAAAACAAAATCAATGTATTGAATACTTCAGGATTTATTTATGTAAATCCGACACCAGGTAACAAATTTAATTCATGACAAAAACTACGAACAAAATTTATCTTAAATAAGTAAAATAATATGTATTTTTAAGTAAAATCTAGAGCTTTGGTCAAACTGTAACCATTGCTTAGTTATTCTAGTTAGTTTTCACTATTTTTGCTCATTTATTCCTTGTAAACATAACTCCAAACAACATTTCTAGAACCTCAAGCTTGAACCATTTGTTAAACCATGAATTCAAAGTTTCTATAATTTGTCCACTACGCACAGCATTTCTTTTGAAAAATACTTTGAAATATGTCAATACTAATTTACTTATTATATTTGAGGCCACATGTACTTAGCAAAATATATGTTAGTTAGACTAAGAAGACGATTCTGCCGTAAAACTGACCAATTTTATGGAAAGGATATGTTATGTAGCAGTTTTCATACAAAATCGTACTAAATAAAAAATTATGTTAAAATCCATGCATTAAAACACAAATAATAAAACTGTATTATAACTGCATCTTAGTGATATGGTTCAATAATATTTGAGAAAAGCTGCATTTTCTGTATGAAGAGAACACACAGCAAATACATTGCATTTTGACAGTATTTAGAACCATTCTGTATGAAAACTGAAACGTAACATAGTCATAACATCGGACTATTTTACGGCACGATCGGCATATAATTACCTATATAACCAAGTAAAGTTTTAGCTTTAGTTTTACACTAAAAAACTAGTCAATGTGTAAAGCCATAAAAATAATCAATAGTATTGCAAAGCATTTAACTTTCCACTTTCACCATCATAAAGCTTTCAATAAGAAGCATTTGAAGTGAGTGAAATTTGTTAAAAAAAATCGGTTGGTTTTAAAGTTTTTGTTTATTTATTAAATATTAAACTAACAAATACTGTTTCATTTTACAATCTAAAGTTTGTCGTTTTTTTAACCAGAAGCAAAGATAATGCAACTTATCATTATCCTCTATAACAGTAACGACATTAGCGTAATTTGATCAGAATACATTATGCGAGGTGCGTATATCCTCATATATATTATAGAATTAGTACAATTCGAATACTTCAAAGGCAACATGGGCTCATCAGAGACGAAGATTTAATTATAATAGTGATCCAGGCAGTACCACGTTTGGTTCGGTCCGGACAGTGGAGAATTGTGGACAGTGTATGTAAGGTAATTAAATCCCAGCGATAGCCCATTGAATATTGTGACATACCCTGTGTGTATCAGGTACGAATTCAGTGGCATTGGATTTAGGTAATTACGAAACCCGAGCTGATATATTTTTTAATTGATCTTAGGTTGTGTAGTATGACGTGGGAGGTGCTGAATTAATGGGTTTTTAGTAGAGATACATTATTTTTGGATATTTGTTAGATTATGTGTTAATAGTTCCATTGATACTTATATAAATTTTAATTCATTTCACCGTAGCTAGAACAAATTACTATAGTTTTCAGTTGTCTCTAATCATTTACGGGGAAGTCCCCTAGTGGCGGACACCTAAGGTTATTTATAAATAAATCAAAAAATATTTTATGTTTAATAAATTATGATTTATGTTAGATAGCAAAGTTAGAAATCAAACTAAATTAACAAAAAATAAATATCTTTGCTAAAAATAATTAATACTATCAATCAAACTTTGGTATCAAAAAATATGATTTCAAACAGTGGCACCTAGTACCGGACATTTCAAAATAACCTGCATTGATCACATATGTAGCCATCTCCACGCATTAGAATGTTTGCACATGTGTCTTTGACAAATATTCTTAGATATTGCAAAAAAAAATCACTATTTATCCACCCTTTTGGCTGGACCACACCGACGCTCTCAGCTGGAGCATTCATCATAAGATTTTCATTCTTTGACTAGGAAATGCTAAAAATAGGGGAATGTAGTGACCGTTAGCACTCATACAGAACAACATCAAATAATTGGAATAAATTACGTAGACTTAGTGTCCGGTGCTAAGGGACAGACATTTTCGTTCATTTGGTGGCACCTACTAAAATTGGTTAAAAGATCTAATAATAATTTACCATTTTATGTATAACCATCAAGTACAACTTTTATCTTTGCATACCACTCAAATGTAAATGCATAAATATGCTAGAATTACTTCCATTGATATTTAGGTGACGCCGTAATTTTGCGCCTAAAACAGGAAAGGGTTGCTCCCACCGTGGCCGTGTGCGTCACAGGCAAGGCTTGGCGCATAATCTTGTACATGTGTGCCCCCCATGCCCTCTTAGATTTATACTCGCTTAAATAATACGCGTTAAATAGAGTGTCCGGTGCTTGGTGCAGTCCGGCGTTACGGAATTTCCCCCTATTCAAGAAACTTATTTTTATGACGAAATTATGTAAATTTTGCACCATTAATTTAGTATTTTGTTGTTAGAGATATATATATTAAAGTAACTGGTGTGCAGAATAATTGTTATTGTTAGCAATTTATTATAATATTTTTCTGTAAAGCTTCATGCAATTCAAATGAGCTTCATGAATCCATAGTTTGACATAGGTTTAGAGTGTGATTTCTGCAAGCTCGGCTCGCTATAATCATCTGAATATTTCTGCGTCCCAACTACTACTATCTGAATCTTTGATAATAATCAGCGGCGCCATCCAATTTATGCAACAACAATACCCCCGATACGGTGCCACACAAACAGTAGGCGCTCGTGCGCGCAGGTGAATACGGGGAAGTTTATTAATATGCATATTATTCTTGACGCGTCAGTGCTCCGACTATAAAGCCATTCTAGGAGCTTTGAATCATAGTCATAATACCAACACCTTGCACTGGCCCATGTGTGTACGTATAGTGTTGCTATCCGTAGAGTGCGTGCAGGGAATGCTCCTAGTTTCGGCCTAGAGCACACGAGCTTTTTTTTAAAAAAAAAATAATTCAAAATTGGTTCGATATTAGTAAGAATCACTTACTATACTTACTATTGTAAGTACTCATGAGCATAATAATTTTTTTTCCAAAACTAATAATTTTATCTATAAATAATATAAAAATACAGCACCTACCTACTCGTACATCACAGAATATCTAACTTTTAATTAATATTTTGATCAGACACTGCAAAGTTTTCAAAACTAATAATTTCTTCATAATTAGTAAAAATTAATAACCGTATTAATAGAGGAAGAATATTAAAAGTTTTTAAGGATCTAAAGTTAGTTCATGTTACCAGCCATGAAAATATATAACGAAGTGATATATAAGTTAGATAATATGGAGTTCAGTTTGTATATTCAGCTTTTATTTATTTATTAACTACCATTATAATTTATGACTTGTTAGTACATTTCGAAACATTTTCACATTTGTAATAAAAGAGAAATAGATAAATGTTACAACAGCATATTATTATTGTTGTAGGATATACGCCATTCATTTATTATTTTTAACTTCCCTTAGGGCAAGTTATAGTAATTGATTTAATTATAGAATCAAAAATGAAAATTTTTATATATCTTGCGTTTCAAAGGTTCCTGAGCATTTAATCATACCTTATAAAAAATGGATGTATGACGATTTCGGGAACACGGATCAACCGCTTTAAATAATTCAAAAAGCATTGGAATCATATTGATAAGGAGACGTGCTGATTAGTTTTTGGCAAAGGCAGATCTAACCGCTCCGAAGATACGGGGCAAAAAGTACCAAAAACGGTAACTCAGTTTTTAAGAAAACGGAGCGTCCGATTTTAATAATTAAAAAAAAATTTACTAGTATTGACAAGATAAAAAGCTGGTTAAATTTTTGAGAAGGCAGATCTAGCGGTTATATAGACTATAAATGAAAAAGTTAAAAAAATATCATTTGGTAGTCGAAAATGTTTATTGGACTTAAGCACATCAAATTATCAGATATTTTATAGAAATTTCCGTAATGTGAACGCATTTTGTGTAATTTCTTTTGGATTTCGTAACAAAATATTTAATTACGGTACGGGAAGCTCCAGCAATTTGCCTTAAGGCACGATGCCATGCACCCCTCTAATTTGATAATATATTGACAACCCTATTTGATCTATTACAAAATAAATAGTTATTTTCTCGGAATATATTATTTAAATAAGTATTTCTCACATACTCAAAATGAGTTATTTTTTAAAAATCACCGTTTTCTCCAGAATCTCATTACAGTTTGGTTTTACAATATTTCGTGAATTCTCACTAATTAATGTTTTTCATTTATGTTTGTTCATTATAATTATACACATAATACAAAGAACTACTTTCTGTAAACGTAAAAATGAAAATGAGAAAATAACAATCTAAATATACACTTTGAAATAAAAATGCATAATACAAAAATATACATATATACACATATATGAATAAAATGCTTGTACTGCAATAAAAAACGTAACAAATAATCAACTCTTCTGATAAAAATTGAAATAACTTCGTTATTTTTTATAAGAAATTATTTTATAAGTAAATAGTTAAGACTATATAATTATCTATAAAATAATGTTAATGTTATAACGAATGGGAAAACAACTATTGAGTTGTTTTTCTAAGTTGCCCATTTAATATACAATGTCCCTTTACAGCTGACAATTAATTGTGAATTCCCCAAATTTATTAGATGTGCTAAATTGGACAGTTGTAAATAAAACAGAGAATAAAAAAAAATTAAACACTATTTTTACTTTTACATTTTCTTAATTTCTAGTATTTTATGGCTATACACGCGGAAATCAAAATAATTATAACGTAAATCATTTTTCTCAATATATGGATCGTGATGAAGGGGACAACTGACAAATATAGCTGAGACTACTTTCCAAAATCTACCCAAATCTGGACTACAAAATCCTAAAATTAATAAACATTAGAGATCAGAGCTAATCGAATTTACCTCCGCAATATTGCCTCGAAACAACAAATATTCTACAATCAACATCCAAACTAATTTGATTTCAGCAACTAACCAGCCATAAATGTGAAAGAATAAACTTGAGCTACGTTGATGCATTGAATCCTGTATCGAAATTGGATTAGTGCAGACGAGAACGTTTGAAACACAAACACACAGGTATTGATTACTGAATACCACATAGCTGATGCTTTAATATATAAAGTAGCTCGGGTATCACTTTAATTCCCTAGCTATAGCTCCATTCACCCCCCAAACATGTGATGGTACGTTTCAGCAGGTCTGTGGCGTTTGCACCGTACACAGAGGTATTAATCAAGACCGAGTGAACAAAATCCCAACTCACAGATACGAAAACCCCGAAAAAATCTCTTATCCTATTTACAAAGTGCCCTAGAAACATGGTGGTAGAGGAAAAGCTAACATGTGTAAGCGGTAAATAATTCTCAAGACACATACGAGTATATATTCTAGGTCAAGATATAGATCATATTCTTAATAGTTTATTGTTAAACTAGTAGTTTGTTGATAAAGTCTTGTTTTAGAATTTGAATTATTGTATTTGAGAACAAATTAAATAATGTTGAAAAATTGAGCAGAAATTTTGCATCCCTTACAACATAATCCTGGTTCATGTAGCAATCCCAAATAATTTATCTAGCAATAAAAATTATTATTTTTTTTTAAATTTTATTTTGATTTTTGTTGAGAAAAGTATTAAACCTTTTTTGTCATATTTATATTTTTGTCATATTTTGTTTATATATATATTATTGTATATATATATATATATATATATATATATATATATATCATATATTCTATATTTTAAATACTTATTGTTGTTTTTTACAAATGATATATATATATAATGGTCAAAATACATGACCAAACAAAAAAAGTTGTGAAATTCTAATGTAGTTATAATTCTAATATAGGATTATAATTTTTCAATATAATTTTATTTATACCAGTATTATCAGTTTTCTTAATTTTCTTATATAAGATTGCCACTTGTTCAATTTTTTCATTCTTATATTGTTTTGTTTTTTATTTTATTCACTACAAAAAATTTGTTGATTTACAATTGTCAGCCTTAATAGAGACATTGTATATCATAATTACATTTATATAATTTATAGATGTAAAATGCATGACTACCAAATTATGACCAAAATATTGAAACTATATTATATTTCAAAGACGGTTTTTGCATTTTGTTTAACAAAGAAAGATAGAAATAGACTACCTTGTTTTAGTTTGATCATTTATCAATAAGATATATTTATATTGACCCAGAATAATAATTCTGAGAACTTATTTGTAATGCAGTTTCTCCCACTGACGATAGTCCAAAAATAGAAAAAAATGAAATTTAATTTAAATTCGTAATTTAAATTGATTAATTTAAATTGATTTATAAATCAAAATTGGATCGACCAGGTTATATTTTGATACTTCAAACTATGACTAAGTACCTCATTTCTGATGAGAGCAAATAACTAATAATGATAAAATATTTAGGTAAAATTATCATTAGTACGGAGCAAATTATAAAACATGTCTAAAATATTGTTTATCTCGCTATATTAAGCAAAATAACAATATATATATTAGTTTTAATTATTATTATATAAGTTTTGTTAATAACAAAAAAATCAAATCACCAGACAAGCTAATCTAGGAAAAGTAGATAAAATAATTGACCAACAAAACAGAATTTAAATACTAATAGATTTTAGTTTTAGTCAAGTGTGATTTGAAATTTTTGTTTGAAAGCATCTCTTACACTTGGCAGTTATTAATCATAAATTTTTCATATAGAATGAAACTTTTATCCAAATATCCAGAATAGATAAAAGCAATCTGCAGCTGCACTATTTGCATTATTTTCTTTATTGAATTAGTGCACGAGTTGCACTAAAATAAATATCATTATTCTCTATTCAAATATAATATAATATTTATAATATGATATAATAATGAAAGGTTGAATATGAGATAATTACAAATTGTGTTGAAATAAAGATCGCTTCAGAATTTACAAATATTTATGGTATAAACATTATTATCTATTTATGCCATTTCTTTTGTTTTGATATTCTTCTGAGTCTTCAGATTTTAATATTTCAATATTAAGATTGACCTGATTACAATTTTCTTTTAACTGATGCAAATATCTCTTCGTATATTCATTTGAATCACTTGACCAAGAATATAATCAATTCAAAGTATCTATTTGATATAGATTCGAAAATGCACTTACATATAAAACATGCATTCATGCCAACGTATCAGATCTATACAGAGATATTGTAACGACAATCGGTATTGTCGTCAAAAGGGTTGCATAACCACCAGTGCAATGACGCTCCCCCACCACGCCCAATAGGGATGCCAATATAAGGTCCAGTCTGGGGTTGAAAGAGATCATTAAGAATTGTAACATCCTCTGTGGATGGTCGGTCGTGTCCAGGGCGTCAGCCCTTGGACCCGCTTTGTGTATAGTGGTGTGTGTGTTGTGCCAGGAGAGGAGAACCCGTTCCAGTAAAGGTCAGATGTATTATTGTTTCAAAAGCTATTCCCTCCGTCATCGTTATTAGTTATCCGTGTATTCCGTTTAGTATACTCTTTTATATCTGTAATACTATACCCCGCTAGTATAGTACTTAATAATAATAACTCAGTACACTAGGGTTTAAGTATAGAACCATGGCTGTGCGTAGGCACAGCCATTCCCTCGGATCTGTAACAATAATTAGTAATAATTAAATAAGCTGAAAGTACATTCTGTTTCATTCGCGTAGCTAGTTGGCTTTTCCACAGGTAATTACAGGGCGGTTATATAAGTCGGGTTTAGGAGTTGGTGTAACCCTTTCGTTGGGGATGCAACGCTAGATGTAATATTAGGCAGTCGTTGCATTTACCCTAAGAAAGGGGAGTATCAACCCCCCCTTAATCCGTCACAATGGAGTTAGCGCATTCGATTCCCCATAAACCCCCCTCACAAATTTTTAATATTTTTAATTATTAATTAATTTTAAGTAATTATTAATTAATTTTTATTAAAAGCTAGGCGAGTCGCTCCCACTAGTTGCGTTTCCGTTGTATGTAAAGATTTAAGAAAGTCGTTTGATGCGGGACTAAGTTTTTCGGTAAATTTAGTAAATCTAAAATTTGAATATTAAATAATGTGGTAATTATAATTGTATTTTCCACGTGTATTACTATTTGTGTTTACCTGTGCATTTTCATTTTTATCGTGTACTTTTCTCGGTGACGTGGTAGTTTTAATTTTAGTAGAATTTTATTACATTGAAAATATAAGTGATTTTTTTTTCTTTAATATGTCCTGAGTATGGAATTTTATTGAGTGTATAATTTAATTTAATTGATCAAATCTATTGTTTTGGAGACGGTCTGTTTCGATATGTCTTTTATAATTCTTACCTAATACTTGTTAAGATTAGTTCTATATAGTATATAAAATCATTGAATTTAAAGTTACGTAACTCACTTCAAAAATTATTAAACTTATATTTATTGAACCTATTTAAGTTTATAATATTAAAAAAAAAAAAATGTTAAAAGTATTAATTTTATTTTAAAATCAGATTTCATCTAATTGTTGTGTGTGTTCATTCTATTTTTTTCTCTTTGAATATAATATTACAAAAAATGTAGTTAATTTTAATTGTTACGCCGTTCCGTTTTGATCCCCCTGGATATATATAAAAAAAAAACTCGGTCAAATATCCATATCAATTTCAATTTTTGTAAAGTCATATATAAATCGTCACGCAAGGTTTGCGTTGTTTCAAGTATTTTGTTTTGATAGTCCAGTTCGAAAGATTTGAAACACATTGCCCTGCGAAATATATTGCATTTTCTTCGTAAAATTCAAGTTTCGTAAAACACTTGACCTAATGCCACACACAAATCGTTTTTTTTTCCTGTAATTCAATTTCTGTAAAGCCATTTATAAATCGTCAAACAGTTTTCGAGTCGTTTCAAGTATTTTGTTTTGATAGTCTAGTTCGAAAGATCTTAAAAACATTGTCCAGCGAGCATTTTCTTCGTAAAACTCAAGTTTCGTAAAACACTTGACCTAATCCCACACACAAATCGTTTTTTTTTCCTGTCTTCGAAAACAGACATTAATAGCTAAATATTTTGTTTCACGAATTTCTCTAATATTTTGGTCGATGACATATTTACACAAAGAGCCTAAATATATTGCCATGGGTCCTTTTTTTTTTTCTTTGGTGACACTCGAACACCGCGCCACAGGGCGCCGGTCGCCGGCGAAGTCCGTCGGGCACCGGTCGCCGGCGAAGCCCGTCGGGCGCCATCCGGTACTTGTAAAATTCCATATTCGTCTTAAATTTCGCATAATTGGAAACATTTTTTTTTTCCATTTCAATAATTGTTTTACTCTATGATTGTAGTTAATAAGAATACAGATAACCGCAAATGGTATTAATTCGTTTTATTTTTTTTAATTTTTTTTTTATTGCTTTGTATGTGTGTTGTTAATCTTGTTCGTGAATTTGGATGAGCCCTGTAATTACATAATTTTTTTTTTCGAAAGGATTTGCGAATGAGACAGAATTACTTAGATTAAAACACGATAGAGATAGGATAGTTAGGATAATATATAACATTTAATATGTTAGTAAATATATAGTGTAAGACTGATACACTTCTTTCTTTTTATTATATACTTTGTATTAGGTTATTAGTATGTACGTTAGCTAGGATTCTGATAGGACTATGTTAATGTTTATAAATTCTGATTTGTCGGTAAATTTGTCAGTAAATTTCGCTTTTATAATCGAAATAATATATTTACGTCAGTTTTGTTTCTTTTAAATGAAAGAAAAACAAAATCTGCAAAGGATTTTTTTTTTGTTACCACTGAGAATCTATCAATTAGAGTTAGCAAATACTTTTTAGATTAAAGTATTTTGTCTGAACACTATTGTTTTATTTATATTTTATTAAGGCGTTCGCGGAGGGAATAGTAGTTAGCATGTCTATGATCTGAAAATGAAGTGAATTTTCGAGGAAACGCGCGGTAACAAGGGGCGCAAAGGCCGCGTATGTGAAAAAAAAAATTGCGTAGAGAACGCAAAGAGTTTAAAAAAAAAATGTATTAGCAGGCAGAAAGTGCCGAACCAAGATGTTAATGTTATTTTCGAGTTTATTGTAACTTTTCTTTTCTCTTAATCGTTACATCATAGACATGCTATTTGTATCTGACCAGCTGGAGGGTTCTGTAATAAATTTGTATAATGTAATTGGTTTGTAGTATTAGTATAGTTTTTTTTTTTCTTACTTAATATTTTGACGTTGAATATTTTCGTGTATTTTCGTGTTTTTTTTTTAAGATGATGCAATAATGAATTAGTTTTAATAATTTTGATTATGATTATTAGTTTTAATAATTTGATTATTGATAATGTTTTTCTTTTTAACTGTTTTCTCTCTTTTTTATTGTTACGCGTACTAATGTTGGCCTCAGTTCTGCCGGGTCACCATTGACTGGTGCTCAATTCGCGGCTTTATCCGACCGATCCTATTACTAATAGTAGGATTGGGATATGATTTCTTTGCATAACGATTACAACGGCTATCGCGACCAGTCTAGTTATACATCGTATGCGGCACGGTAACGAAAGGACTAGCCAACCTTCGTTAACTAGAGCAGATTGCAGGCACAAAGTGTCTTTTAGAAGTCATATCTCTGCGGGCGCAGGGACACTGGTAAGGGTTTCACTCGGTCTTGCCAAGTACGGACCTGTACCCGACGGTTGGATAAACGCTCTAGTTGTGTGCGTCATACAGCTAGAACGGCCAGTGACATTTTGTTTTTCGCTGTTTTTATTTTCGAACTAGTAGTTTTTTTTCTCTTCTTCATATTTGTCCATTTCTTATTAAATTTAATGTTTTATTACTTCATAACACTTAGTTTTTCTATCATACGCGTAACTTCGTCACTCTTACTGTTTTTATCCTATTTATCATTATTGCATTATCCGTTTTGTTCGCCACTTTAATATATTCGAATAAGGTTTTGTTTCATATTTGTATATATCGTTGAGTTGTGTTTTTTTTGCCGCGCGTCGCGAAAGGTTTGGTTTGGTTTACGGATAGAGGTTATGGCCTATGTTACAAGGCGTTGAAGGTAATGAGAGTATTGAGGGCAATTGTTAGTTGAAATGTTGAATATGTTAAGCTGCCCAAATCGTTTATGTATTATTTTCGTCGTATGTTTTTTGTTCACTGATAATGTTACCGTAAATCAAACCAAACGAACGTTTGTATGGTATTACCGCGTTTATTCCGTCGGCGTTTTGTTAAATTTTCGTGACACCCTTTTATATGGACAAAATACGATTTTATTTTTATTGAAAATACTTTAATTCTGTCTCGTCAATAGTTATTGGCTTGTGTTTTTGACCGCCCAATCCTGTTTAAGGGGTCCGATATGGCAAATAAAATTAATGAAATAAATTAAGAAAGGAATAATCGAGAGAAACATGTATTGGTAGTAGAGATAGGGCAAACTTGATGTTCAGAATCAAGTATAAGTAGGAGTTAGTTTATATAAAGGAATATATAAACTGATGGATCGTGTCGAAGCCTTCACCACCTTTTTTAATTATTTATTTTCAATAGTATTTTTTTGTATATGAATATACCGTAGGCAACTCGGCCGTCGGTTGACGTAGCTTTAGTCCGAGCGGCCGGGACAAGCAGTAACGCTTTATCATGAAACGACCGGACTCGTTTCATAAGTAGTTAGATTGATACGACACGATTCATTTCGGTAGAGTAAAAGATTTTTTTTCGGCGTCGAAGTATATGATTGGAAAAAATAATCATTTACTTTTTTAATAAAAAATATAATAGTATTATTAGTTTAGGCTTAAGATTCCCCTCCCCCTCCCTTAGATAGGTTATAGAATTAAGTTTTAGAATAGGATAGGATATATAAGAAGTTATGAGAAGGATTTTGGTTGTGGAGAATAAGTTAGTCGACATATAGAGAGTATAAATGTAAGTCTGCAGACTGATATCGGGAGCCATATCGGATTTACGTTTTTTTTGTTTTATGCGAATATAAGGATATTATTGTCTAAAGCTGGGCCCAGTTGTCCACGAGCGAGGACCATTGAGGTGCCCGAATCGATGGACGCGTACGGTTTCAATCGGGGAAACCGCCCTTAATCAAACCCGCAGCCGTTGAATATATGTGACAATTATTGTATGAAATTATAGGATTATTTGCGAAGGTACCTTCAGTGAGACTGGAATGGCGCCATAGGTCGCACGTCGCCATTTCCCCGCGAAGGAGACAACCTTTGAGGGCCCTTGTGCCGAGCTGGGGAACTCTGGGTGTGTCCCGCTTACACAGGTGATTGTAAGTGCCATTTGTTTTTGGGTGGGCATAAGCGGTCGGTCTAGTGTTATTATGGTTGGGGCGCTGCGGGGGGAGCAAGAAGGATAACTAGATCTTAGCCCCCATCTGTGGTCTTGTATTTGGGGGGCAATCACACCAGTAGAGGCTGAATTACGGTAAACGTCGCGTCCGTAAAAATGAACTAGTTATTTAAATAATTGAATTTTGTAAATTGACGTGTATTTTTGCTTCCTATTTATTGTCATATTAGTGTCGTTTTTTTTTTTTCTCAAAGTTTTCCCGCGCGTTACGCAGTAAAAGATTGTCCATATCATCGGGTTCATGGTTTCTGGCGAACTAATTTATAATTCGGGCTACGGTTATTTCATTAATTCTAATACTACAACCAAGAAAATAGGTGACAGCACACGCACATAGGATAAGATTGCGTTTCAAGGAAACGTGTTACGAAAAACGATTGTACTTCGAATATTTTTTCTATTAAGTTTTTGTCTTTTGTTAGTCTGTGGTATATAACTACTTTTTTTTCTGAGTCTAATCTTGTTTTTTTCTTTTTTTTCTGAATTTGCTGAGTACAGTTTCTCCCAACACGGTTTCTTTGAGAACGAAATAGGTTAAGATAGTCTTAAGCAAACGGACTTATTTTTGTATTGTAATTTTTGTGTTACTGAAGGATTTTGTTTTCGTTTTTTTTTGTATTAATGATGTTGATGTATTTTTTTTTATCAGACTTGTGTATACGTAAGTTTATGTTTAC
Source organism: Ctenocephalides felis (assembly GCF_003426905.1). NCBI lineage: Eukaryota > Metazoa > Arthropoda > Insecta > Siphonaptera > Pulicidae > Ctenocephalides > Ctenocephalides felis. The sequence continues at coordinate 26,957,670 of NW_020537646.1, forward strand.
TAGCTGCTACGTGTTTTGAGTTTGTAATCAAAGGGGGAATAGCTTACCAGGATTCTAGGAATATCTGACCGGAACCACAACACCTGAACGATGGCCAGCACACAACCACAACTACAATCATCGTCCAGTAGCCAAGGCTCACACTTGAGCAAACTCAGTTAACCTAGCCAACCCAAAGACGAGGACCAAAGGGCAAAACAGGACCCTACGAAAAACACCGGAACAACCCGGAAAAAACCAGGAGAGGGCAATAATTTCAACTTTGAATTTAAGAGCCGAGGCCGACTCTACTGTGACAGGGGGGCGTGTAACGACAATCGGTATTGTCGTCAAAAGGGTTGCATAACCACCAGTGCAATGACGCTCCCCCACCACGCCCAATAGGGATGCCAATATAAGGTCCAGTCTGGGGTTGAAAGAGATCATTAAGAATTGTAACATCCTCTGTGGATGGTCGGTCGTGTCCAGGGCGTCAGCCCTTGGACCCGCTTTGTGTATAGTGGTGTGTGTGTTGTGCCAGGAGAGGAGAACCCGTTCCAGTAAAGGTCAGATGTATTATTGTTTCAAAAGCTATTCCCTCCGTCATCGTTATTAGTTATCCGTGTATTCCGTTTAGTATACTCTTTTATATCTGTAATACTATACCCCGCTAGTATAGTACTTAATAATAATAACTCAGTACACTAGGGTTTAAGTATAGAACCATGGCTGTGCGTAGGCACAGCCATTCCCTCGGATCTGTAACAATAATTAGTAATAATTAAATAAGCTGAAAGTACATTCTGTTTCATTCGCGTAGCTAGTTGGCTTTTCCACAGGTAATTACAGGGCGGTTATATAAGTCGGGTTTAGGAGTTGGTGTAACCCTTTCGTTGGGGATGCAACGCTAGATGTAATATTAGGCAGTCGTTGCATTTACCCTAAGAAAGGGGAGTATCAACCCCCCCTTAATCCGTCACAATATGTTGCTAGCTGCAGAAAATAACTTTGGTCTGTATAGAAAACCAGAAGGATGTTCTAGTAATAAAAGCATAAATTGTATATATCATAGAAATATAGGCAGGGATGATATAACGACCACTAGGAAATATGATTTATTAATGTAATTTTATTAAAAGTTTCAGTTTTCTGGATTTTTACATATACATTTGCCCGTCGTCAATTTCTATTTTTTTTCATCTTGAAAGCTTTTAAAGATGAAAGGTTCTAGCCCTATAGTAATAGCCAAATTCTATCATCCTATAACAACTACAACAAAATTTTATATATCGATATGTGCAGTATATCTGCAAAACCCATATTTAAAAATATGTTTTTTCTTAGTACGCTTTTAAAGATGAAAGGTTCTAGCCCTATAGTAATAGCCAAATTCTATCATCCTATAACAACTACAACAAAATTTTATATATCGATATGTGCAGTATATCTGCAAAACCCATATTTAAAAATATGTTTTTTCTTAGTACTGGTAATGGTAACAAGCACATAACTAATTTTTATGCTTCTATAAAAATTCAAAATTCAATAAATAATGTCCAATTTGTGATATTGTAATAGTTTATCTCTGACGAAGGATGCAATATGGCAATATTATGCTATCAAATTCAAGGTATAGGAATACATTCAAATTTTAAAGCAAATTTATGGAGAATGGTTCATCTTCATATGAAGTTTACGAAACTTAGAACAATGTACCTGCATTGGCCTAAGTATTGAACAGTTTGTGATAGTTTGCCTTACAGAATTATGGTATATAACGCACAAACACACTTGCATACACACACATACACACACACACACACACATATATATATATATATATATATAATATTAGCTTCATGTTTGTATATCTAAAGTACCTGTTGGTTTAAACATTTTTGTATAGAACCACCTATTTTAGTTTTTTTTTTAGAGTGAAATAAAAAGTGTATATTATATGTATTATTAAACCACACTATTTTTAACTATAACTAATTTTAAAATTATTACTTTAAATTTAAATAAATATTAATGATATTAAAATTATAATATAAGGATTATATAGCAATATAATTTTGTGCAATAGCGAGAAAACTAAAAAGGTTTTTGGCTTTTGATTACATAATGCAATTGAAAAATTTTAATTACCATCATTTACTATTTCATACAGAAATAATCACATTTTAATGTACAATTTGCCATTCATCAAGCTTTTAATATTTTGAAAGAAATGTTATATGATTAATTATGTCTCGAAGACAATGTATTGATTCTATAAAAAGTACTTCAGGTCATCAATTATACATATGTTTATGTGTAAGGTGTTAGTCTTCATTCCTAAAAAAAATAATTCCTAAAGCATCTAGAATATGTTTTTGTTGCATAATAATTTAATTGAGTTTTTTATAATAATCTGGATGGATGTTGAAAAGTCTTTCTATGATATAACAAATACATATATTGTTCGTGTAAGAACTTGCTCAATAAGACAAACAAAAATTTAATTTGAATCTTATTCAAATTTCTTTAAACATATTTATATAGACCTCAACGTCAAGCCGAAATGGAGTGATAGTATTGACCTGAAATGTCCAGAAAAAATTATCTCACATTGTTTGAAAATTATGAGCTTTTTTAAGTGCAACCTAGAGCTTTGATGTATTTATGAGCATTTTTTCATTATTGTGGTTAACTTTAATTAATTTAAATATTGAAATTGTAACCGCAAATGACATTTCTGTTCCAATTTTGGAAGATATTAAATTTTTGATTTTAATTAGTAATTTAAAATTGGTCGACTTTGAGAGGCCATTTATTAAAAAAAATGTACTAAAATGTGTTGGAAAGTTTCTTGAGAAGTTGGCGTTTTTATACAGGATTGCATTATGGTAAAATACTTGATAATTTTATTATTTCTATTATTTTTACTATTTGCCTTACTATCTATAAATGCTTGACTTTTCGTTATTGCAAGGCTTTTTTACTTTTCTGAAGTAGGGGGGTTTGATGCATTTTAGGATAACGAACATTTTAATACCTAATATCTTGTTCACTTGTTTTTGTGAAAAATACCTGAGATTTACAATGTAAGGAAAGTTCCTAGAAGAATGAGTAATCTGGTGTTTTGATAACCAGGAATAATATCGATGTACGTGTACTTACAATATTGTAAGGAATGAATAATCAAATATATTGCGTAGTTTGAATACTAATCGTTAGTAATAAGAATTAATAATTTTTGCAAATGATTAATAATACATAAATTGTATTTGTTTTTTTTTTTTAATAATCTAATTTTGATTTTGTAATCTGGACGTGTGCTGTAGACCTTTTACAACATATTTTCAAATCCTTACATGAACTTATAAGATTCGCAAGAATATTGTATTGGTACACACCTGTTTATATAATACATACACTTTCGAACTTTACGTCAAAACTATTCCGCTTCGTTTATAAGTTTAGTGCGCGGGTATCGTACGTGAGCGGCTCCTTCTAACAACTTTGTATCATAGAGAATATACGTACATACAATATTGCTCACATATATATTTATTCGTTTTCGAGTTTTATGCATTTTTATACTCCACTTGTATGTATATATATATCCACCACAATCCCGTTATATTGGCGTATCGATACGTTTTAGTATTAGTCCGTGGTTTTATTTTGTATTTCGGCGCGGAAGTGATATGTGCATTAACAAAACTTTTCGAAGCGTTGCCGACGAATAAGAAATTTTATCGTGTCACGCTGAGGATAACGCTCTTTTCAAAAACTCTCTTCGTATAAAACTTTTATTACATCGGCCAAAGATTATAAGCGCTATAATTCATGGTATAAAATGCAATAAAACAATGGGTTTGAAGAAAATATTCTTTGGAGGTGAAGGATTTAACAGTGCGTATAATTTCAAGGAGTTTTATTGATAATAGTTTGGACTCTAAAATTTTAGGTTACTTTTTTTTGGACTCTAAAATTTTAGGTTAAATGTGATCGAGTGGATATAGTACCAAAATAAGTAAGATTCAAATTGATCTTGTGTAGTGATTATGATAAGGCCAATTCACCGTCAAAATAGTAATGTTATAATACTATGTTACGGATTTATCTTCGTATAAATTGATAGCGACGAACTTTAAAAACACTATTATGTATTGTTGGGTGACCAGGTGTTTTACTCATAAAATTAAACTTTACGTACAGGTAACCCCCGTACAACACGGTAGTTACGTTCCAGAAAAACTAGCGTGTTATGCAAGTCCATGTTATAAAGGACAAAGTACTAGTACAAAAAGAGGCGTTACGTTCCAAGAATTCAAAAAAATAAAAGCTACATATCATGCATTTATAATAAATATTATTACATTTATTCATTTTTTTTAAGAAGTTATGTACATTACTTGAATCATATATTTTTTTTCATCATAATTAACAAGTAAGTAAGTAAGCTATCCCACATGATCCTTTTTTTTTGCAAGTTGTCCTCATTCTTCGAACAGTTTTCTATACCATCTCCAGATTCATGCAATACTTTTGCAAAAAAATATATATGTGATTACTTGCTATTAGCAAAATGATATTTATATATTTAATACATGTAAAGTAATCTTTATTGAGCTTTTATGCTCATTTTAGTTAAAGACTTCGTTAGGAATTATTTAATATATTGTTCGGATAATCCTAGATTTTTTTTTATGGAATGTTCGCGCTCTAATCATATATATCAAATTAGTTATCTTTTGCACTAGTTTCATCACATTTATTCAGCTATTGTATGGCGATTTTACTAATTTCAGATTAAATGAAGTTTTCTCTCCATAGGTTTAAATATATTTCTTATTTTATTTAAAATTTCCTCAATTCTTACACCGTGTTATGCGAACATGAAAGTACCGTGTTATGAGGGATGTTCTCTTAATTATTAAACCGTTTTAGAGCGAATCCGTGTTATAGAAGTACCGTGTTATGCGGGGGTTATCTCTATGTGTTAGCAATGACACATTTGAAAGATAAACTTATGACAAAATTGTTCGGATACAAATTTTTGTCCATAATTTTATGAGCTTTATTAATTTTATTCATTTCTTTGATATTCATACGTTTCGACTAAAATTATATTAATATCCTAATCAAAATTAACAAAACCGATTTGCAAGTATTTTCATCGCACGCATAATTTAATGCACTACTTTGCACTGATTAATAGCAATACTTAATTTTTTTATGTTTATTTTTGTTTATTATTATTGCGACATTATCACAATATTTTACTATATTGCTACAATATTTTACTATTATCATGTCAGTAGGAATTAATATAGTTTAATTTAATAGTACGATATCAAACTTTGTCAAATATTAGATGAAGAAGGCTATCATGTGAGACAAAACGTATATTTATCAAATAAAATTCATAGAATCGTTTTTTGCTGTGTGCTGCCTGAGGTGAGTATCAAATCTGGGACTCTCGATTAAAATCCCATAGCTGTAATCACTAATCCATGAAGCCTATTTTCAATATTTAAAAACATAAGTTGTGGTTTGACAGAAACTGTATATATGTCTTCCATATAAATTAAAATTATAAGGGCAAACAAATTTTCCTAAACATATTGAATTATGCAATTCATCATAATTTAAAAATGCAGTTAAGCGTGATAATTATCCATACAATATTCATATAATATTAATCTGTACACAAAATTGTAATTCTCTCTATGAATTATAAACAAAAGCCTGACGGCTTATTCAAATGCACAAACTGCGCTTTTATCTATTTATCTGCCTGGCTTAACTATTTTTGAATAGATTTTTTTCGGATGCAGAGAATTAATCTTTGTCAAACTGCATCATTTTATTTCACACTGCATTTTTCAATATTTGACACGAAATAATTTTGGAACGGGATAGTATCGAACTTGACTTGACTTTTGAATTTGCGAATTAAGGTGGTCCTTAATATTGACATTTTCGAATTTCCTTGCTCCCAAGGGCTCAAATGGTTTCAAATTGATAAAAAACAATTTTCTGAAAGTTTTAGCTCTTAATATTGTCTTTTAGATAAAACGCAAATCAATCAAAGATTTGTATGAAAATAGCATGAAAAAAATTTCAAAAATTTTGCAGAGCATCGAATTTTCAATAAAAAATGATACGAATTTTTACTTTTAATTCGTTTGTCGCTAAGTTATACCAAACATTATTTTTTAATTTTCAAAATTTTGTCCATGCTATTAGGTACCATACAATGTTTGATTGAATTGAAAGAGCTAAAACTTTTAGAGAATTGTTTTTTATTAATTTGGAACATATATATATATATATATATATATATATATATATATATATATGTGTGTGTGTGTGTACACGGTATTTCAAAATATGATTTCACAGTCTAATGATAAATTTCCACAACAAAGGTCGGCTTTTTCGATGAAAAGGCTTCTCAAGAAATCATGAATTCTATACAAAGGGACCAATTCATTAGCTTTAAGAAGCAAATAACAAAGGTGACATTTAATAAGATTCCTGAAGCATAAGAAGGTCATATATTGACATTATAATTGATGCTTGATATACTGCCTGTCAAATAAATAGATGTATGAGTAAATATTGACATAGATTCAAAGATAAATTGCCAATTCAACCCGCCAGTTATGGAAGTGCGCAATATTTGCATAAACTATTTATGTTTTAATTAGGATCGCCATATGTAGTTCCACAGCCGATGTATAATTAGCACACAAATTCATATTTGCGGAGAGTTTTCGTGGAATATGCTTGTATGATTCCATCAACATTCATGCTTCAGGAACACTGATGCTATTTATTTACTAATAACAACAACAAGACTAGGGCCCATATTAACACACGTGCCTATGATCGCATAAATATTTATTTAGATAATTAAGCACATAGTTATTAATAGATGGTATAAATAGAAGCAAACAACTGAAAATGTTCAAAATAATAAAGATACAACTGAAACTTTTATTAGATGTCAAGTAGCTTGTTTCTAGAATAAATTTATTCATGTTGATAATTAATAACTAAAATTGTAACAGTAAAGAATATGTAATATTCACAAAAATGAAACGTGGAATTTAAAAAAAATGTAGTTTTATCATTTAGATTATGACTAATTGTTATTTAAAAAATGATTAACGTTCACGACTTTCTATGCATTTAGTAAAATTCAAAAAATTATATACCTATAACATTTAAATTATACACTAATAAAAACTATAGCAACGAAATGATTTGCAATCGTAAGATTTTCATTTGTGCAAGAGAAGAGTGCGACGAAACACTTTATTATTATATATCCATAAATCATATATAGGGTATATGTACATTCAAAATGATATAATGAGCTTGTCAGCAAATCAAACTCTCAGCTCATTCTAGCCTCATCAGCTGAACTTTAAACTATATAAGGATTTAAATTCCAATCATTTGATAATCACATGAGTTCATAATACTTCCAATATATCGAACAGCCATAATGACTCGTAGCCAAAGCCATATACCCGGCTAAATATAATCGATTCCGGGTATTATTCTCGTCATTAAATTTGTGATTAGTGAATGTAATGCAACCGTCACAGTACAATTTGCTGTACATCGACATACATATTTCCAATAGATAGATGGTTAAAATTGTGTCATTTTATTTTTAATAAAAATATGGTTAAAACCAACTTATTTCATTATCATTTCAAATTAATTGACAATATAGGCGGGCTTGGCCTATTTTGTATAAGAAACTATTTTTCTAAACCTAAGAAACAAAGAAGGAACTAACTTCTAAACCCATAATCTAAAGCCTATTGTGCTTATAGAATTGTATGTTCGTCCAAAGTAAATTTTATCATATTAATGTCAAACTGAAAACAATATGAATTACATAATAAACAATAATTGTATTTATCAGAACATTGTAGAAACAAAATTTAAAAAATAACATAGGGTACGATTTTGCAGTGAAATAGACCAATGTTATGGCAGGGCTATCTTACATAGCGCTTTTTATACAGAATGGTACTCAATACTGTCAAAATATCATGTGGTTGCTATGCAATCAGGTGTTTTATACATATAGTGCAACTTCACTCATATGTTATTAAGCTATATCACAAAAACGCAGTTATGATAAGAGTGTGCCTTTGACATTTAAGCGTTTTCTAGGGTATTGTTCCTTAACGGTTTCCTATCTAAAACAAATGACTGCATAGCAATAACTGCAACATAAGCAAATTATTTAGTACCATTTTTTATGAAAACTGCTAAATAATATAGCCGTCGCTCTATTTTACGGCATAATCAGTCCCTAAATCTTAATTTCGGTACGGGTTTGATTCTAATAGTTTGTTCATTGGTTTTTTCAAAATATGAAAAAAATATTTAAAATTTGAAGAAAAACACTAAAAATATGTTTACAAACGAATGCAACTATTTAAATTCAATTTTAATAAAACACTGGTTGGGAACTGCAAATATTGTTTAATTATTGCTATCAAGTAGGTTAATTACACCTATAGAAAAGAGCATGCAATTTGGGGGGCAAAATTTAAACTGCACAGAAGTATATAATTACGTATGAAATTTGTGGCTGATGATAATATTTGTTAATTAAATTGAAACAAATATACTCACGAATCTCAAAAGCTCAAAGTTGCTCTTTAGTACATATATGATTAGCATTCAGCTGATTCTTACCTGAAAAGAAAAAAGAATATTAGTTTCTATACGTTCGTGCTTTATCAAATATATTCGTAAAAATATTATTTTGATTAGATATTTTAACTACAGGAATGAGTGTTTACACCAATTAATATAAAAGCTTATATAGGATTAATATATTTCACACAAAAACGCACTATGTACTAAACGGGGAAATTATACTTAAGAGAAAAAATCATAGCATTCTTGATCCTCCCCCCATGAAGTAATGCCTAAGGAGGCGACATTAATCACCTGAGGTTTTAAGGGAGAAAGGGAGTTTGATAAAAAATTACAAAACAGCACGTGGGACAGGGGGGTCTAGTAAGTTATCACGTGTATTTATTTTTTATCTGAATTTTAAACGTAAAAACGAAGGGGGGGGGATATTTTTGAACCAAGGGGGAGGAGGGAGTCCAAAAATCGATCACGTGATTAATGGACGCTCCCTAACGACAGATTTCGTGGGAACCATAAAAGACAAGAGATAAGCGGAAGTTTTAGTCGGTATTATAGCCAAAGGTATTGCGTACGACATACACAGACAAAATACCCAGCCTGGGATGCATGAAGACATTTCCTTTGCTTTACAAAAAAATCACACACACACACACACATTTATATATATATATATATATATATACTCATATTCTTGAATTTTTTAAATCGAATTAGTATCTCAACCCGGTTAAGTGTAGTCAATAAAATATCTCCGTCTAGGTATCTATCGACAAAGTTCATATATAAATTTTGTGACAAGATTAAACAGTCAACAATAATGTCAAATCACATTTATTACATGGAATACTTTAAGAACGATCAGATACACAGTTCATCGAATATTGTATTTCTATAAGGACCTTACCATCATTTCCGCACAACTGAGTCCGATCTCGTCTACTCAGGTGAACACAATTTTCCAAAACATGAGATCGTTAAAATGTCAGCATGTTTCATTACGCGAAGTTATTATGCAGTCAGCATATGCAGGTACGTACACGACCTTTACGGAAGTGTTCGCGTTGCGGAAGTAAAATAATGCGTTTTTCCGCGACGCAACGCGGCTTTCGCATATTAAGCGCAATTTGCCGGTGTAAACATCAAAAAACTGTTAGAGAAATAACATGGAGGAGGAATGCTACTGACGTGAAAATGACTACGTTTAATGCACCAATTATTTATAATATATATAGTAAATTATTTTATGTTAATATATTAACCCTGTATGGGCCTATGCCACAATTTATACTTGTTCATCTATGCGTGAAACTTTCAGTTCACATTCCATTTTTTCAAAATTTTCTTAAATAATTATGACTTTTTGCGAGATAACGCATAATTCTTAAATTTATAACCTTGTATAGGCAATCAATATCAATATTTATGACCTTTGTTAGGCTCAAAATCAAACTGAAATAAAGTAAATACCGTGCAAACTGGCCTCAGTACAGATAAGCTATTCAGTTTGAAGCAATATTATTTGTGTGTCTGATAGTAATTATGAAACTATAAATAGTACAGAATAGCTCCAGGATTCAATATTTTTATCAACCTATTTGTTTGAATTTAAATTTTCAGTTTCAGGTAATCACAGCCAGAGAATAGAGTTTACAATGACCTATCATGGCAGATTTTGGTTTATTTATAATAAAGTTAACTGATCACTTTTGCTCCCAAAATTAATTAGTTACCATTTTTCTGGATTTGAAACAACAGCAGTTAAAGCAGTAGATTTCAAATATTTACATCAACAACAGACTTATATAAACATTATTTATTTAGTGCAAATAGGCTATAAATAGTTTTGATAAAGTTGCTCAACCAATTGACAAATGAATGGATTGTTTATTTCTAAAAACAAAGACAAATAATGAAATAGGAATAATGGTTAGATTTCAATCCGCAAGACTTTCTACAACAAATAAAATTTGATGATATTTCACTGTTGTTATTCAACTATCGAAGCATAAAGTATCATTTTTAGAAGTTGTAGTTTTCGATAAATAATGAACGAATTGATATCCAGAAATATTGTACTGTGTAACAAAAATTTAAAACTAATTTTTCTAATAAATGTTCATTTCTTTTAAATACATTTAAAATAATATACTATTATTTCTTGCTAGAGATTTTAACGTCAAGTTTTATTCGGAAGAATCTCGAATATTGATTGATGTTTTATATGATAAAATCAATCTGAATCTAAATCAATCCAATCAACTACGAGATATCACTACCACTATTAGTTTAGCATTCTCAAGAAATTGAGACAATTTACTGGGCGAATTTATATCTGTTGCTTCAGTTATCTTGATAGTCATATTTTAAGTATGTATCCCGCCACGTAGTTATGAAATTAATGTATTCATATATATAACTCTGCTTCAATTAACTCAGGTTGTTGGGATATAATTTAACTCTTGTAGCTGTGGACTGTATTGAATACTGATTTATTTTGTATTTGTATGCATTTGTTGTAGGAATTATTACAATCACTGATTTGTTACTAAGATATAAAGTGAAGAAGATATATTTATTGGTTATTTATTATACATGTTGTTTTGCGGACTTTACTTTTAGAAGTGAAAAATCAGTTCCATCAAAACACTCCGCTACCCTCTCTACCACGAGTAGCAACCATTCCGTGTAAAAGCTCAATGCCATGAAGATTGTCACCTTCATGGCCAATATAATAAAACGAAAATACGTCCGAACAAAGTATGATAGTAAATAATTTATTGTTTTGAAATATTTGTATGGTATGGCATTAATAAATAAATATATATATATATATATATATATATATATTAATAGTGTAACCATATTACCAATAACCGATAAGGCAAATTTAAAATTTTGCCACTTCTTTATAAGGAGTTTATTCATTAGTCACTAGTTAAAACATACTTCAGTAGAGTGTACTGTAATACAGATTTGTAATGCTACAGGCAATATCAATAATTGAGTTTGCATGTTTCCAAAAAAAAGATCATTGTACAAAATCCACCACTTCTAAAGGTGTTCTACGAGCCAAATTCTCGTATGTCAAGCCAATTTTTTCCGTCGCTTGCATATATGTGCGATTTATCAAATTGTCGCGATCCTATGTACACGTGAGACTGTTTGATAAAAACCGGAACGAGGACGTAAATCGTGCATCGAAACTACAACAATGCCGGAGAAATCGACCGGCAAACCAATAACGATTTGTGCATTTGTCAGGTCAAAAATCCATGCCGACAATGCAACGTGTGTTCGTTTTCTTACGGTTGTAAATCCTTCGACGGATAGTTCTAGAAAGGAAAAGATCACTAAAGATTTTCTGGGAAAGGGTATTTATTCCAGATATATTAATAAATTAAAAAAAGTGACAAATACATACGTCATGGGGAAGTGGCCGAATTTTGTGCATACTAATCATCGTACAAAACTTTGTATATATTGCATTTAAAAAAAAAACATAGTCTCAAATTCCAAGATATTTGGATTTCAAAATAAATAGTTGTTAGTGGCATTTTACCTCAAATAACATTTTAACTCGGGTCTGTTGACACAAAACTGCGCGCACAGTACAATAAGCGCGCAGTGATTAACAGGCTAAGTTCAAAATTTTATATACAGTAGAACTCCATTTATCCGAACTCCAATCATCCGAACTCCAATTATCCGAACTCCGACTATTCGAATCGCCGATTATCCGAATCACTTGCAGAAAAAAAATTGTCCAAAAAAAGTCTAAGTGCGCTATTATTCTTCCACCAGCAAAGCCAGTGTAGGCACATTGTTTGTTTTGATTTGACGGAGATGTTTACAAAACAATGATTTTTATTTCTAAACTTGTACATTTTTTTTTAACTCGTTTAAGTACATTTTATTTATATTTAAAACATGTGAAAATGTCATGTTTCTTTCATTTAATTCAATAAAAAAATAGTGCAATATCAAAACGTAACTTTTTTTCTCTCCAATGGCAATTTAAAAAACAACTCCGATTATCCGAATATTTGATTATCCGATTGGGTCCCGGTCCCCATTAATTCGGATAATTGGAGTTCTACTGTACCATAATTATTGTGTTATCAAAGTATTTCTAGTATTGATGATTATAAAACATTATACATTTGACTTTCCTAAAAAAGTTTACGTATAAATACTTAGACTAAAAAAATTATATATACTCGATTATTCAATTTTTTTCAAAATGTAACACAAAAATATGTATGAGCGAGGTAATGTAACTTGTGTGTTTTATCGACGGATTTTTAAAAATTTTAGTACAAAAATCAAACATGCAAAAGACAAATAATTATTTAAATGACGAATTGTCAGCAAATTTGATTAAAAATGCTTAAACCGATTCTTATATCTGATTGGGTATGATTAATTTCTCTGCTATAAAATTTTGCTACTTTGTATGCATAGCTAATTCTGAAGTATAGAAAGTTTATTCAGAACTTATATATTGGCACGTGATAAAAACAATGCCATTTCAATAAATTATTCTATATTATTAAATTATTTTTTATCATAAATATTTCGAAGAAAAATAAGTGTATTCATATACGTTGTCAAAAAACAACGTGATCAAAACAACAATATTTCAGCGCTTTACTCTGGTATCATCATTATTTTTGTTCAAAAATATTTTGAAGAAAAAATTAATATAGGAGCCAATTCTCCGATGAAATAGACCGTTATGGCATCGCTATGTTACAATCCTTGTTTCATATAAATTGTTAGTAAAAACTATCAAAATGCTATGTATTTGCTGTGTAGTAGGATATGAAACCTAACCTAGAGAACATAAGTGACATAAAAGAATTTTTGATGCGTCATGATAACACATTTGTGAAGTTAGGTTTTATATTTGAAGCATCTGATCGCATCGCAAATACATAGCGTTTTGACAGTTTTAACTATCAAAACAGTTAAAAAATTAATAGCATCGATTTATTTCTGTAAGACTTTCTATTCTAATCATCACGTAAAACTCTTAACATGTTTGTGAGAAATCAAGAAGGCCAGAGATTGAGAAACAAAAAAATGATTTGTCATTTTTATTTATTATAAAAATTTTTAATAAATAAATTGTTTATATTTTCATCCGATGGTTTATATATATTTTTATATTTAATAACTACTGCTCTCCTATACTGGTGACCCACGACGTTTGAGATGAAGACAGAGAAGGAGCAATTTTGGGTATTTAAAAATTATAGATTTTGATGCAGCACCATAATCACTGGTCTTCCGCGACTACTCATAAGGTACGTCCAGTCCTCGGTTCATCGTAGTTAACGCATTTACTACCTGACACCGGACTTCTGTTGGTATACCCATTTTGTATACCCAGACCAGTGTTTATTGCTGACACAAAAATTAATTATCAGCCTAGACCTTGGGTCATGGATTGAATTCATTATCAAATCATTCATTGGAATTGCAATTCAACCTCTCCTTGTCCGTTAATTCACCAAATCGTCTTTTGATGCCTAAGACTTTTGGACTGCGTCTTGTCAAGATGATGACTCTTTACACTCTTCTTCGAATCGCATCCGATTCGAGAATCCGATGTATGATACAAAAGGCTACTGAAGCCGAAAAGATAATTTTAATCATTGCGAAAATTCATATTCTTACAGAGCGCCATTTGTTTAGCCAAAATATTGTAGAAATAAAAATTAATATAGTAGATCGAGGCTGAATCTTCGAAGTTCACCAAGCCATCGAGGTTCAGGAAATTCACCACATGATTTATATTCAGAACCATCCGATGGTTTATATATTTTTATATTTAATAACTATTCTCCTACATGTTACCTAATTACAAAAGCGACTGAAAAAATAAGTTCCATATTTGTCCTTGAAAAGCCCTTTATTCTAAATATAATTTCTGTTTGTGTGTCCTAATGTGATTACTTAGCGTGGGGATTAGCTAATATTCCACTATTTCCTAGACATAAATAATTAATTGAAGCAACTAAAACACTTCGTCGGCAACGCCTTTTAAGAATGCACAATCGATTAAACGGGTATTAAATAGCATCGGTTTAATTCCACACCATGCCACGCGCGTTCTATATAATTTATAACGGCCGAGCGTAATCCTCACCCTCTTCGGCGAGCTTTTACTTCAGCGTTTAACGCCGGCGGCTATAATTAGTTAGCCTGCGGTTAAATATTAGCGGATCGCATGCGAATCGTATTTAGTATTTAGATATGCATTCATATGTGCACCTGCTCACGTGAGCAAATCCATAGAACAATGTATATAGATTCAAACGAGTATCTTGTACACTGTGTACCTGTGTGCTTTGATGGAAGATGTTTAATTGGCCGCAATTTAGATTCGCAATGCCCAGACGGATTTCTATACCTGATTGCGGACTATTCGTTCTATTGTTGTTGCGCGTAATAGTTTTTTCCCACTTTGCATTTAAAGTTGCAATGGCTTATTTCAGACGAAAGAGCTGAGGAAATGTGATTCGTGAATCTTTGTTGTACATAGTGTTTACAACGCGTTTTAAAGATTTAATTAAGCGAGACAGTTTTATTAAACAAAATGACAAAAGTAATCTGTTTCAATTCCTTCGGACAACTCTGGATATCTATTCTAATTACTAAAAACTATATTCAAATAAACTTCAATGTTTTATATAAATACAGTAATTCAACAAGATGCAATTTGTATGGCTAGTTAGAAATAATATTTTTGACTTCCTACAAATAAATGTATGATACACTTATTCAGTTTTCACAAGAGTAATAATGTTTTCATAATCATACAATCTTAACCGTTCCTTGTATTTTTTGCTAATTATTACAACACAAGACGTTAACTTATTAGAGGTCCAGCATTAAAACTTACTTCCTCATTTAATATCTCAGATAATCTGGGTATTATGCTATTTAATTAAAAAAATTACTATCAATATTAGAAAATTAGAAAATAAGAATTTTTATAAATTACTTAATAAAATTTAAAAAAAAAACTTGTTTTTAACACTATTGAGAAATAAATAAGCTATTACTTCGCATTTGTTTTCCTACCAAGTCCATGACAAAGGTATTTTTTGAGTTGTTATTTGTTCTGATTGTGGGCTTGTTGCTTAGTTTTTCAATCCTAAATATAATTTTTCGGTATAAGTTATTTAATTGTTTTATAAAATGTATGTTAATTTTAAGTTACATTTCACAGTTTTTTATATATCGATATCGTTTATCGTTATAAAGCTTACACTTGGGAGGAGTAAAAGGGACGAACTAAGCCTTCCTCAGGCGAAGTTGTAAAAAATAAAAAGTAACAAGTAAAAAAGTGAAGTAAAATAAAATAAGCAATTTGAAAAAAAAATAAAATAAATAGGTATGCAAACTCTGCTGATAAATATTTCTGACAAAATACTTTTTTTTTATTATCTCTTTTATTTACAACTGTAAAGTAAATGACATTCAATAAATTTGATGAATTTACAATAGTCGAAGGACATTGTATACTACAAGAGCATGTTGGAAAAAACAACTCAGTAGTTGTTTTTCTATTCGGTACAAAATTCACAATAATTTATTGATAATTATATAATTTTAACTATTTACTTATTGAATAAACAAAATACTTGATCAACTTAATTAAAATATTAGCTCTGTGAAAAATGCACCCATGAATTTGTTTTTGCATTCGTTGAATAATTTAGCTATTATTATGTAAAAATCTTTTAAAATTAATATAAAACATTGGACCTGCTTGCCCCTTGGCCGTTTCATTTTACTCCGCTTATGGGGTCAAAAGCAACTACTTACAAATTTTTCTAAAACAGTAAAAGAACACATTTCTTGAAGAATGAATTAGTTAGGACTTCCAGTAAACATAATCAGGTAGTTGTTTGTTTGATATGTTTTATTTGTCGTAATATTAATGTTTTGGTTTTCTGAATATAATTGATCAAAATCAAATTGGACCTTTATGCTGCGCCCTATCTTACTACTAAAAACTTGCTTAAAGCTACAAAATATGCAACAAGTTCTGTTTCGCAAATAAATATCATAAATATTGATAAACTAAAATTTTGTCATTGAACAAGACTACTACAAATCAAATATAGAGTTTTTAGTAAATAATTTATTATAAAGATATCATTATCTTATATTTCATTACTCTGGAAATCGAGGAACAACGAGATGAATGAAAATAAAGCAATTAATAATTTTGTTGTATTTTCAATTTAAGTTATAGTTTTTTTTTATATCATATTCAATCATATATATCCTATTCTATATTTTTATTCTTATTTTCTATGTTTTCTTAATTCTTAATTTTATTCAACACGTATCTTCCCTTCTATTTTATTTTTTCATTCTTCTTCTAATCTCAGCAATTTTCTAATATTTTTTATTGTTACTCCTAATAAAACTAAGCTACTCAACTTCTGTAATTTTTATCCTTACCCCTATTTTCTATTAAAATTCTACTTGACAAATCCAATTCTATTTATTTGCAAATTAACTATATATATATATATATATATATATATATATATTTTTTTTCTTAAATTCTAAATCAATGCAGGATTCGATTTAAAGATCCTTGTGTGAGTCGAATACGCTTCTAACTGAGCTACGCTTGCCACATATAACACTTATAACAAATAGTAAAAATTTATGAAAATAGTTTTATTCAAAAATGAATATTGGACTTATTAAAACAAAACCTATAATATAGATAACCTGTTAAAATAAAGTCTAGTACACATGTGGTATGAAATAGGAACAATTATGGACTGATCAATCCACATTAGTCTAAGAGACATCTACTAATTAAAAGATTTGCAAAAATCAAGTCCTATCATAATATAAATAAAACTTAGTTAAAGCTTCAAAATATGCAGCAAATTCTGTTTCGCACATAAAAATTAACAGTTTGCAATGAACAAATATTTCTTTGGCATTTTTACAAATAAATGCCATAAATATTGATAAATTAAAATTTCCACGAGCCGTCAAAATAAATACATCGTTCCCCAAACACAGGCTCGATATCGAAACGCTGAATGCATATTTTTATTGCGCATTCAAATCACTTATCGCGCCAGCTTTATTTTCATCCCGCGGCGAAATAGCGAGAGGACGGCGACCGCCCCGCACAGGTGCTTGTATCCGAAGCTTTTGTAAATATGTGCATATACGCGTTTATTTGCTTATCCGTGCTATACATATCAAAAAGCCCGGATAAGGTGTCGTGGATATGTTTAACGGAAGCAAATACAAGGAGTCACTCGGTCGCCATGAACTTCTTTAGCTGTTCAGGTAGTACTATGAATAAATTTATGATTAATGTTTATTGATATTATTTTAGGAATAAACAGCATATCAAAATATAGATACATAGTAATGGGTAGCACTGTCCTAAGGCAGGTCTATTAGCTGAGTTACTCCAACTCGATTCAGAAAAGAATAGTACGTCAGATTTCCCATTGCCATTTCTCAGCGTAGTGCCCTAAATAGGCCTATTTTCAATTTAAAACATATTTTTGATCTATATTTTTAGGTGAAAATGAATATCGTTGCTGCCCGATGTCAGGTTGCCAGAGCGGATCAAATCAGAACTTTAACTAGCGACCCCATCCACATGACATATATGGACACATTATGATAAATTTCTAATTATTTATTTTTAATCTAGGAAAAATATAAATATTATAAACGATCAAAGCGATAGTTACCTTCTATAAAAATAAAGCTAAATTAAAAAATACCTAGGTATAAGTGATATTTTGTTCTAAAGTAAGTTGCATGAACTACCTGATATCTATAAAAAATGAAATTGATAAACAAAATGTTTGATATTCATGTGATTTACCTATCTAAAAGCCTTCTTGTTATTCTGTCCGCAAGTCTTCCTTTTCAAGTGACCACCTATATAAGTTTCAACTTGACTACTTTTGTACCTGTTTACCTGTTCACCACCTTACCTGTTTATTTGTCTACCTTGTCAACTGTCTACCTGTCTACTCGTCGACCTGCCCATTTGTCTATCTTTCTACCTTGTCACCTGTTCACCTGTCTATTTGTCAACCTGTCTATCTTTCAAACTGACAACCTTCTATTTGTCCTACTATTTTTTTTGTCTACTTGTCTACAAGTCTCCTGTCCACATGTCATCTGAGTATCAATTCATACAAATCATTAATGATGAACTGATATAATGATTTCAGATCAACAAATGCCAGTTTTTTAACTTTTTTCTCGCAACTCCAAAACTGCTTTCGCCAGAAAATAATCAATTCTTCATTCTATTCTAGACATTTCTAAAAAATGGGACGTCCAATGATCTAGCAAAACTAATCTATGCGAGTCTTAATCGAGTTTCGTCGAATAAATATTAAAAGTAATAAATGTAATAAAAATTAAAATAAATTTCCAAATTTGATCTCAGATGATTAAGAATGGCGTGAAGCATAGAGAAAACACAATTAAGTCGGATTTAATGGAAAAACCTCCTCTAGAAGTTAACAATTATTGAAAAGGTTAGGGCCGGTAAGTATTGAATACATAAGTAAATATCGAATGCCATTTTACAGTAAATTAGTTTTAGTATTAGTAATACAGTAAAATGGTAGCATATAGTTAACCCTTTGCACCTTAACTCTTCACCTCAAAGTTCATATTTGATGTCGAAAATAAGTCGACAATGGATTGCAAAGCGTTAAGCATTCTCATGATCAACAATTCATTGTGCTCATTAATAATTTCTATCACGAATGGAATAATGAGCTTGTCGTGGATGATTCATTGTACTCATTGTAAGGTATCATTACATTTTATTATTCTGGCAATTAAGAAATTAATCAAAAATAGATAAATAATAGTAAATGAATTAAGAAGCATTTTGTAGCGTTTGCAACAATGAACCAATTATATTGGAAAAAGATTTAAATACAATTTTAGTTTAAAATAAATATTTATTGATTAAAACAAAACCTTGTAATAATGAAAACCAATCTAATCTGATCAATCATCATCAGTGTAAAATAAACTCTTTTGGAAGCACAAATTAAAAGAGATTGTCAAATCTATATAAGGCTTAAAATCAAATGTAGTTGTTTGCACATTCTGCTTCTACCAAGAAGAAGTGATCCCCAGTTGTTTGAAAGATCCATATACCAGAAAATGTCATGTATAAATATTTCTTCCCATCGTTGAACCTATATATCCGTGACGACGTGTGCACCCCCGAAGCATTGTGATTTGTGGCACGTGTTGAAGATTTTCCTTGGATATTCAGTGAAATAAGTTTGAAATTTTGGAGATTCTTGTAAGATTTGAATATATATTGGTGGTTACAGTTTTCAGTTTAATTAATTGAGAGAAGTGAATTTAACAATAATTGAGAAATATATTTTTAAGCAATTTCTCATTTTCGTAAAAAATGATAATTAAACTCTTATACCAGGTACCCCAGCCTGAGTGTTATGTCTATAAAGAAAAAAAAAAACACTTTTGTTCTCTACATTTTTGTCCGTACCACAAACGTAGTCACAATTGTTCATTAGTTATCGTAGCAATATTCATTAATATTTAATTATTGTACATTGTACAGTCAATAATTGCACATTATAAAAAGTATATTATAATTGGACAAAGTGATTTGATTAAAGATACAAATTTTATAAAAAAAAAAACTGATAAAGTAGTGATTCGCGTTTCAGAAGATGGCATTAGATTAGACATTAAAGTAGTTTAAAACCTTGAGAGATATATAGCATCTCCTCCTAGTTTTACACTCATTTCCTTAATTGAATTAATTGAATATTTAGTAGAGTGTTATAATTATAACCATTACCATATCTGTCAATTATACGGATGCAATGTATCCAATTCAGGTTCAATTTATTAAATATCGTACATAATGCAGTTAGTATTGAAACATCTATGCCTCATATGCTAGTGCAAATTAATTCAATTAAATAGATGCTATGAATTCATATACGCGCATTTGCTAATTACGACGTATACATAATTAAACGACGAAAGATATCATTGTTAACACAGTAACGTGCAAAATGTATTTTCATACACAATTTGCACAGTAAAGAATATTTGCTGTCTTCTCATTATAATCGTTAATCTGCGTATATACTAAGATATTTAATAACTGTCTGGAAATATTATACATATTACACAAAATTGTTTTCTTTGCCGTACTGTCTTTCAACATTAGACGACATTTACACCAGTAAAATATTTAACTCATTTCGGAAAATATTAACAATACACGCACTGAATAGTTTTGCAGCAATAAATGATACTATCAATAAATTAAAAATTTATATTCAATTTATATTTGTAAGTGCGATTATGCAAGATGAACAAATAGCTGCATTCTGGGTACTTATTAAAAAAATACCTCGGCACCTTCTGTTTTCTATTGTGCTTTTTTCTAATGAAGTTTTTGTACTATAGAGATATTATTAAATTATTAATATCTTAACAGCAATTAGAACCTTATGTGTTATAAACTGTTGGGCTGAAACTTCTTCTTACTTCGTATTTTTAAATGGTCACCCAATGGATAATCCATCCATAGTTGATGATTTTATTATTAAAATGTATCTAATAGAGTGACTAGCCATAATAAAATGTAGAAAAATGTTATTATTCCACTCTCAAAATATGGAGTACAGGGATTTTTGACAGGCACAAGCATCGACTTATGTTGAAAATTTCTTAAGATATCAGATATAAATAAGAATTAAATATGTATTGCAAGTCGATAATTAAATGCGGATTTTTATTCATCAAATAATAAGAAATCATAATCGAATTCTTATTTGCATAGTTTTATTGCTAATCAAAATAATATACATTTTTTAAGACAATATGCTGGGTGTAAATGCATTTAAGAGATTATCTCTTATGAGATATCTCTCTTTTGTTTTATTTTTTGACATTTTATTTTAGATCGTATGGCCATTTTTTTCAATATTCGCTTAACTCTTTTAATATAAATATACGTTTGGGTGACCTGGTAGGTTTGCGTGGCATTTTTCCTTTTATCATTTCATTAATAGTTTTTATTTTTAGGTCTCTATGTAAGGTCTCATCTGTAATATACCAGGGTGCGTTTAGAATGCATCTTAAAATTTTCGATTGCGCTATTTATATTTTTTTATATTTAAATTGCTTCCGCACGCCCATAGCTCAATGCCGTATGTCCAGATCGGGATAATTATTGTTTTACATATATAAAAGGAGTTTGTTTTCAAAGCCCATATTTCAACTCCTGCCAATTAGCCAATACAACTTTTTGAACTTCTTCTCCATCTGTTTTCTTTTCATTTTGATGTGCGTAGACTAGCTTAATTTTGTGTCGAAAATAATCGAATTCTTGTTTCTCAAAACTGGATGTACTTAAAAAATAAAATTACTAAATATTTTAGTTAATGAATTAATAATTATTTCATGTCCATATAATTTATGTTAAATTAAAAATAAAAAACAACAAGAAATTTTATTTTTTTATTGAACCAACTATCAATGACCGTCTAGATTTCAGGACTTATTTGAAATCTACCTATTTCGTTAACCTTCGTTTTCAAATCTTTTAAGAGTTTTACATATTAATAAACAATTAATTCCAAATTGTAATAGAAATCTAGAACTTAATACGACAATTCACAGTATCCATGCTGTCTTAACTACAATTTAATTATAACCGATTTACTCGTGTAAGGAGGATCACGCGACTGGGATCATACTCGTGTATTGGTGAAAGCTGGATCACTCCCTGACCTACTATTTCCGATCAGAGGTGTTCAACACACCTGATCAACACATATATAAATTTATGAAAATTTTAAATAAGAAGCGAACTGAACCCGGATTTATAAAAATCAAATGGAGTTTTAAGTCATTGTGTTGGTTGAATTAATACTGAAATCGGGCTGGTTTTAAGCTGTGGTATCTTGTCCAATACTTTTTAATGTAATATGAATACAGAAACTTATAAACAATGACAGAAAATAAAGCATTTGATTAAATATACATAAGTAAATGATGTGGTTCAAATCTAACACAAACAATATATAAATAGTTGTCAGAGTCCAAAAATAAATTGTAGTCAAATTTACTGAAATAACCAACTTTTGAAATGAAGAAATATTTATCATAAAAGCTACTTTGTACATTAAAATGTACTTTGCAATACAAAATATACTTTGCAGTACAAAATGTCAAAAATCGAGATAAAAATGATTAAGAATCGGTCACATTATTATATAATTATACTTGAATTAGAGTAAATGTTTTATTTTTGCACTCAAAAGCGTATGCACTAATGCTACAAAATGTGTATCAATATTTGAATATCAATATTTGAATAACGAATAATTAAATTCAATTTAAAATGATGAGAGCAGATACCTCTACTCTATTTTATACCGACTATAACATATCATTAGAAAATTTTACCACCATTGTAGAAAAGCGTATTTTTAGATTATTATATTCCTGCATCATTGTAGAAACTCAACTTTTCCTTGTTAATTTTAATTTTTGATATGATAATGCCTTCAATGTGATTTAGTAAGTGCACTTCAAATTGTAATTAACAAAAATCTTCATCAATTTTTTAAATTAAATATTTAGAGATTAATTAGAAATTTAATGGTGTGAATTTAGATCATTTTAGAAATTATTCACTAGTTCAGAACCTGAAATACAAAGAGTAAAAAAATATCTTAATCCTTATTAGTTTTACTTACTATTAAGTGTATTTGTAACAAAATATATTAAATAAAAATAATAATATCAAGTCTATATTTAACCCGTTCTCTACAATCGTCGTCTATGGACGACATCCGCATTACGGTCTGTGTGTACGTTAATCTTCCATATAGACGGAATCCACTCATGAATTTTGCATTTATAGTTATATAAATGATAATATAAGTTTTTTATAAAGTATGGCTTAATTCAATATTTCAAATACATGTATTTTATATCGATAATGATTGGAAAATTTGATACATTACTATTAAATACAATACACTACTATTTAGTGTAGCAGCGTCACTTCTGCGGAGAATACTGTCGTAAAAAAATATTTAACCAGTGGTGTGTATAGCATCGTGCCTTAAGGGGGTATTCTACTGTAGAATTATGAAAAAATCGAAAAAATTTGTATTCATATTTTTAAAGTTTAGTTTTTCAAAAATATGTCATAAAAAGTATTTTTTAAAATTACTATAATTTCCTGAGTCATAGCCGTTTTAGTGACGAGGCCTCGGTTCGGGTCCGACTTGTCTCAAAACTTTGAACGCGTTTTTCTCGGAACTACTTTTGCGAGCTGGCGGTAAGGATATCTCGAGTTCTAATGAACCGATTTTCTTCAAATTTGGAGAGGATCTTCTCTATACATCTCTTTATCGTATGGACCTTGCCCAAAACTATAACTTTCCATTTAGTATTTTTTAAAAATTCGGAATTGTTAAAAAAACATGAATTTTTTTTTTCAAACTGCCGCCATTCAAACAAAAAAATTTTTTTAACATATCCAAGGTTCATACGATAACGGCATCTATAATAATTAAGAATCCATCTGTTTTTTATGTTTCAAATCACCAGGAGGGTTGGAATCATGCACGCCAGGACACCCTCTTTTTTTTGAGCCCCCACTTTGACTGCTCATAACTTTGTGAATTTAATTTTTTTTTCTCTAATAATTTTTTTGTGTAATAATAAAATATCAATTAACAAATGATAAAAAACCGATAGTAAAAATATTATTTGTTTCCTTTATACAGCGCTTCTAAAACCAGGCGAAATTCATACTCGTACGTCTACAGTAGAATACCCCCTTAATAGTGCAGTAAACGGAGCGTTTTAGGTCTGAATTTTTTTACTGTGCTCCGAATTGAATGAAATTTTGGAATTAGGTTCATCTTACCCTCAAATTCAAAAGTGAAAACAACTCGGGTTGCGCCATCACCACCCGGGGGGGTTGACACCCCTTCTAAATTGTGTAATTACATTTTTTTAAAATAACGTCGGAAATCGATAGAAGAACTAATTATAAGAAAAAAATGTCTTATATAGTTTTTCAAAAAAACTAATACTTTTCAAGTTACTGGCCACTGAAAATTTATATATTTTTGGCGTTTTTCTTCGTTTTTTTGCAAATATCTCCTAAAATATACATTTTAACAAAAATCATGTAATGAACAAAATAATGTCAATAAAAATCTTAACTAGCTGTAAGTGGAATTCTGTCTTGAGGCATTTATGGCATCGTGCCTTAAGGCAAATTGCTGGAACTTCCCGTACCGAAATGTTCGAGGAATACTGAATGTTTTCAAATAGATTATTATAAATATTGTAACATTGTCTAATATTTATGAGAATTATATAAACTGAATTGCAGAGTTGAAAATATTTGTAAAGTATATTAGAACTATAGCCAGAATTAAAAATAAAATCTGAAATATTTTTGATAAAACTAAAAAAAAAAAAAAAAAAAAAAAAAAAAAAAAAAAAAAAAAAAATTGAACAAAATTTTTTTTTCCAAAATCAATTATTTTGTTAAGACAAGCAGAAAGTTCTTTGAATCATTTAAATCGGACGCTTAGTTCTCTCAAAAACTGCCATTTTTTACATATTTAGCTCCATATCTTCGAAATGGCTGGGCCTGCCTTTGCCAAAAACTAATAAGCACTTCTCCCAATCATTACTAATTGAATGCTTTTTAGATCATTCAAATCAGATACTCCATTCTCTCAAAAATTCGATTTCTATTTTCTGCACTCTTTGCTCCGTATCTCCGAAACGGCTGGACCTGCCTTTGCCAAAAACTAATCAGCTCTTTTCCCTATCAATAGGAATCGAATGTTTTTTGAACCATTCAAATCGGTTGATCCGTGCGCCCTAAAACGTGACTGGAAATTTGTATCCATACATACATACACACACACACACACACACACACACACACACACACACACATCCATTTTTTCTGAGGTATGCCAAAACGTTCAAAAACCTTCAAAACGTCGAGAAATGTTAAAATTTTCAATTCCGATTTTCGGCCCATTACAATAACTTACCCTACGGGAAGTTAATAAATCGGTATTACATAAAGTGTTCTAGGAAAAATATTAAGCAAGATTTGAAAGAGCAAAGTCGTTTTTTATTTCGTTCAAGATTTAATTGTTGTATTTAAAGCCATCTAGTGTCGAGGTTTTACATTTTATGCATTTCGGTGAAATTGGGTTTTATAGTACTCAACATAAGCTTTAAAATGAATGCTGTTACAAGTTTTTTGCGTGTAAAATGAGTGAGCTATCATGCAAATAAGAAACATATACGAGGTTTTTTTCTTTTAAATCATATGGTTTAATGAGCGCCATTTCCACCAGATTCAAAGTAATTCACATTCCATCTATAATTGACTTCATTATAGACATCTTGATGGATTCTAGCAGATTCACTACTTTAGTACAAACTATTTTCAGAAAACTCACGATTTTATAAAAACTTTATTTTCCAATTTGCGCGGCCGCGCAGTCTTTAAACATTCATAACTCTATCAATTTTTGTGTGTAAGAAAAATAGTAAAAAAACAATAATAAGCCAGAAAGATTCCCTTGATTTTTATCTATATGCTTTTATGCGTATCTTTAATTCTTTTTGAGATATAATGAAAATAAGTTCGATTTTTAAAAAAATTGGAAAAAAAAGTTTTTATAAAATTGTGAGTTTTTTGAAAATAGTTTGTACTAAAGTAGTGAATCTGCTAGAATCCATCAAGATGTCTATAATGAAGTCAATTCTTGATGGAATGTGAATTCCTTTAATTCTGATGAAAATGGCGCTCATTAAACCATATGATTTGAAAGAAAAAAACTTCGTATATGTTTCTTATTTACATGATAGCTCACTCATTTTACACGCAAAAAACTTGTAACAGCACTCATTTTAAAGCTTATGTTTAGTACTATAAAACCCAATTTCACCGAAATGCATAAAATGTAAAACCTCGACACTAGATGGCTTTAAATACAACAATTAAATCTTGAACGAATTGAAAAACGACTTTGCTCTTTTAAATCTTGCTTAATATTATTCCTAGAACACTTTATGTAATACCGATTTATTAAGATTTTTATTTACATTATTTTGTTCATTACATGATTTTCGTTAAAATGTATATTTTAGGAGATATTTGCAAAAAAACGAAGAAAAACTCCAAAAATATATGAATGTTTAGTGGCCAGTAACTTGAAAAGTATTAGTTTTTTTGAAAAACTATATGAAACATTTTTTTCTTATAATTAGTTTTTCTATCGATTTCCTACGTTATTTTGAAAAAATGTAATTACACAATTTAGAAGGGGGGTCACCCCCCCGGGGGGTGATGGCGCAACTCGAATTGTTTTCACTTTTGAACTTGAGGGTAAGATGAACCTAATTCCAAAATTTCATTCAATTCGGAGCACAGTAAAAAAATTCAGAGGTTATACCCTTTTTTCCTCTCCGTTTACTGCACTATAAGGCAAATTGCTGGAACTTTCCTTAGTCAGTAAAAGTAGAGTTTAATAACGCGTAATTAAAACTCTTGGTACGGAACTCAAAAAAAATTACACAAAAGGTGTACACATTATTAAAATCTTTATAAACTATCTGATAATTTGATGTACGTATATCCAATAAATATTTTTGGCCGCCAAACGAAATTTTTTAGGCTTATTTTTATTGAGAGCCCATAACTGCTGGACCTGTTTTCCCAAAAATGTGAACAGTTCTTCATCTTGTCAATACAAACGTTTTTTGAATTATTAAAATCGGTATCTCTTAAAAACTGAAAATGAGTTACCATTTTTGACACTTTTTGTTCCGCATCTTTGGAACGACTAGACCTGCCTTCGCCACAATCTAATCGGCTGTTAACGGTTTGGTGCAGCAGTATCTATCCTGCGGAATATACTCTAGTACGAAAAAATTAAGCAAATATTAGAAAAATTTAAACATTTTAATTCTTTCCAAGTCACTTATTTTAGAAGTTTACGCATAATTTTCACTTCATTATTACTATTTTTATATAAAATGTATTTATCAAAATATCAATTGTATATTTGTCTCAAATGGCACATGTAACAGTAATTTCGAGATTCATTTTGCCTCTGACTTCTTATTATCCGGCCCCGTCCATATAAGGAATTCGTAACCCTTGATCTAGGTGTTGCTTCCAAATCGGTGGCAAGGGCAGCTCGTCTAAATTAATCGTATCTACTTAACACGCATCCTCAGGTCCCGCAGAAACCCTTTTCCCTTGCGATTCGATGTTCCTCGGACTCGATCCGTGCCGTAGCAGAAATTAATTAGCGGGGCGAACATCGTGCGTCTTAAGGCCCCACGCACCGGCCGAACACGTCGTCGCACAGATAATGGTGTAATTCAGAGGCAAGATGTCTAAATATTCATACCGTATTTACATGACACCTACCAGAATCATTGAATTATTAACGCCGAGGTAATTATAACTTGATAACGATTCAGATGTGTGGCAAGGATGCGTGTTATTGCATGGGTGTTTGGTTTTACATTACATGTTAAATTCGGTGTGGTGTTGATATGTGAGTTAACGAATGTATAAAGTTGTTTTGGAATTTGAATAAAAGTCAATATTTAACGATAAAATATGAAGCATTAGAGAGTATTTGTATGCTCACAGATATATGAGTATATAATTAATTTTATATCGGAGTGTAAAATTAAGAATTAAGTGTACAAAAGTTTAGGTGTACTTAATTATATAAGGATATATTTATATATATAATTTTGAATAAAAATTATATATTAGAATGTAAGTAGCTAATTTCAATTCAAAAGCTAATAATAATAATTAAAACATAACAACATGATTGCTTAATTTGTGCTTTAATGATATTTATTACAAATGATTCACTTGCTATAGTTTCCACAAAAATAAATTTTTTGTTAAAATTAAAATAAAAATTTTTCATGTACATTTGACCCAGACTTTCATTGTATTAATAAGTATGATTTATAAAAAATACCATCAAAATCTACATAAAATAGATTTAAGTGGCTTTTTGCCTTAACGGGGTATTCTAGTGTAGAAATTCAAAAAAATCGATTTTTTTATTTCATATTTTCAAAGCTTAACTATCCAAGAATATAGGTACGAGAAGGTTTTTGAAAATTTGAATTATTTTCGGACATATAGGCGTTTTACTGACTCGGTCTCCATACTGGTTTGGCTTCACGCAAAACTTTAAATGCGTTTTTCTCAGAACAACTTTTTCAGTACTGTTGACACGATTTCTCGACTTTTAATCGACCGATTCACTTGAAATGTTCAGAGAGTCTGTCTTGCTTATAGACCTATCTATAGCCCGAACTAGGATTATCCCAAATTCCAATTTTTACTATTTTTAAAAAATTCGAGAAACTCAAAAAAAAACAGTAAAAAACACTATTTTCAAACAGTCGCTAATTTGTAAAAAAAAAAATTTACTCATCGCTAGTTCGGGAGATTGCGACATCATTGTAGATTAATAATATTTTTATTTTTTGCATTCCGATGGATAGGAGGGCTGAAATCATGTCAAGACTGATGGACCGATTCTGCGCATAACAGAGAAATGGTTACCGCATGGCATGTTACGCTCCGACTCCCCCATACATTATGCTACTGAATCATACTGAATGCTGTCAAAATATCATGTATTTGCTGTTCATTCCGGCGTTTAAGCATAAACTGCAACGTCACTCGTATGTTACCTAAGAAGAAACAGAAAAACACACTTATCTAACATCGTTTTTTTGACATTTGTGCGGCTTTTAGGTTATGTTTTGTATGAGAAAACCTGAGAAATTCGCCTGACTGAACACCAACCGCATAACTTTTGTCTATATTACTATGGAAAATTCTTCATAACATGAACTTATCATAACATTGCGGCAGAATCGGTCCCTGAGTTGCCAATTTTTGAGACCTCCCCAATTGACATCAGCTGCCAATTTTTACAATTTTCAACTATTTATTTTTTAATTTTTGTTTTTGTATCTTAATAATATTAATAACAAGTGGTAAAAAATGAATAGTAAAAACTTTTATTGCTTTCTTTTACGACACTTTAAAATGATCTAAAATTCATCGCTCTACACTAGAATACCCCCTTAAGGCATGAATTTTTTCGATATATGAATAACCTTAACGTTCACAAAAGTTGACGAATGAATGAACAACTGGTGTAAAATTTTCCGAAAAGCAGATCGAACAATTTGGAGATTGAGCGAAAGAAGATGAGAAACTATAGCATATTAACCATATTTTTAGAAATTTGCGGAACATGCCAGTTATTTTCGACAAATGATAGAAATACTATCCATTATGAGAAAAGAAACGAACACGCACCTAATCTATTCAGGAAGTATTTTCTAAGAGCACGGTTTTTTCTAAATTTCAATTAATTCAGTTAAACTACTTATCGTAGGCCTCTAATATCTTAGAACGTTCAATAAGATCGGATACTCCATCGACATACAAGGTTTCATTAAAATCGCAACAAAAATTTTTTCTTAGCAATGAATAATGAAAAAAAAACTCGATTAATCTTTGCCCATAATTAGCACGATTTCCCAATGATATATTACGAAAAGTTTTTCTAAAATGAGAACGTTTTTATTAAACTTTTCTGCTATTTATGGAAAGTAAGATGCCTCAAAATTTTGTGAAAAAAGTTTTATCCGTTTATGAAAGCGAGGACAAAGGTCAAAAATCTGCGCACGTACACACACACACATAATATAAAAATTTGGAAATTTTAATAGACTTGCGATCTTCGCAAGAAAGAAAAGCAAATGGCACCAATAGGAGGAAAGTATATTTAAGAAAAAGAATCATAACATTCTAG